>NC_134531.1:128021133-128324163 GCF_050624435.1 Tenrec ecaudatus
TTTTTTTGTTCATTGTTTCTCACATGAGTTGTATTCAAAAGAATTGTCTTTCAGTGAGACATCCCCCTACAGAGGGTCACAGGAAAGGTATGAGTCAACCAGGATGCAGTAAAGCACCGATAAAATGCATAGTATTCCTCTGGTTACTTGAGGCTCACCCTCCACTATCATGACCCAGTGCTGCCTCTCACTTTAGACTAGACCCGAACATGTACACAGGTACTACTAAGAGACAAGTGCTCAGGGTGCACAGGAACAGGAATGGGAATAGTGAAACCAGAAGTGTTTGGGGAAGGGGGGGAGGAAAGGAAGAGGGAAGTGATCATAATGATTGACACCTAACCACACACCCCTCAGGGCGAAGAACAACAGAAATCATAGGGAAGGGAGACAGTTATAAGTGATGGCAACATATGTACAAATATTCCTGATACAATTGATGCATGGGTTGTAATAAGAGTTAGAAGAGCCTTCAATAAAATGATCTTTTAATTAAAAAGGAATTATCTTTGTTTTTCCTTTTTTATTGCTCAGTTCACTTATCATGTTTTCTAAGTCTGTTATCTTATTGTTTATTTTCTACACACCTACTTGGTGTAAAGTTTCTAGTTTTTCAATTCTTCCTCCATCTATGGAAGGCATCTAAACATTATTCTCCTTAATTATATTTCTGGTATTCGCAGGGCCTCTTCATAAGAGCAATACTTAGGTTCTGCATGTTGTTTCATTGTGCCCCTTTCCATCACTTTTTCTGTGTACTGCGATTGACTCCTGTTTCTATGGCATCGTGGAGTGCAATTAGTCTTGGGTGTGCTTCTGTGTCATGTGGGGGCAGTTGAGTCATGTAGGTTTCTGGAATGTCCAGATTTTCCTTGCTGTGTATCATAGATAGTCAGGATCTTCCTTGCTTGGATGTAGTGACTCCTAGTGTCTTCGTTGTCAGGTTCCTATTATGATTGGGGTGTTCCTTGCTAGCTGTCAGCAATCACCAGGCCCCTCCTTGGCAGAAAATGGGCACATCCAGAGATTTCCTTGTTGGGTTGCTACTGGTGGCTGGGCATTCCTTACAGAAGAGGTGGGGGTGCCTGGGATCTTCCGTGCTGGTGGGAAGTGATGGCAATACTTCCCTTGCTGGATCTCACGGATAGCCAGGCCTTCCTTGTCAGGACAGATGGACACTCATGAACTTCATTGCTTGGTCTTTGGGACTACCGGGGCATTCTTTGCCAGGGTACAGGGACACTTGTGGCCTTCCTTGCTGAGTTTCTTTGATTATTGCATCTTTCTTTGCCTGTGGTGGGTGGGGATGTGGCAGGGGCGTATGGATACCTGGGATCTTCCTTGCCAGGAGACAAGGGTGACAAGGCATTCCTTCCAGGATCTTGGAGGTCACCAGGGCCTTCCTTACTGCTATAAAGAGACAACTGGGATCTTCCTTGATGTATTTCTGGGGTGGCTGAATCCTTTTTTGCTGGGGAGTAGGGACACTAAAACCTTCCTTGCTGGGTCTTAAGGTGGTCTGGGCCTTCCTGACTGAGAAGTGGGTAGAATGACTTTTCATTTTTGTTTGATTTGCACCTATTTTCCAGCCTAGAATTAAACTACTTTCCCTGAGTTTGGTGGCCATTTGCAGGTCCTCTTTAGTGAATTGTCTATCTAGACTGAATTTTATGATTTAATCTAGCACTTTCTTATTTTGAAATTATAAACTGACTGTATGAAGTATTCTTCAGATTTACTGTGGCCTTTATCCTCATGGCCATGATATATGATCAGCTTTCTGCATCTAAATACCTACTTTTCTAGGCCTGCTTTTCCTGTTTTTGGCATGATGGAATTTCTTAGTTGAAGTCCTAGGCCTCCTGGGCCTGACAGAACATTGGAAGGCTCTCCTGGAGCTCCTTAGCACTTCTAGATAAGAGCTTTTCTCACCATGAGGCTTTCAAGTCTTCCATTAACTCAAGTACTTTAAGAACACAAGAACAAAAATCTAAATGATGTCATACAGTGCTGTGTGTGTGTGCATGCACATGTGTGTCATGTATAAGCATACACATAAATATGCACGTGATCTGAGGGTGAACATAGCTATTTCCCAGTATGCCTCAAATAAGAGAACAGCTGCTTGTTTCAGATATTAAAAGAATGTAAATTGGGTTAAGTTTTCTTTTGGCACAAGAACAAGAAATGCTTAAGTTTCCCACTTGCACTTAATTTATTTTTAGTTTTATTCACCACCATTTGTCAGGTTTCTTGAGCTTGACCTGAAACTAACCTTTAGATAAACGTGAAGGCAAACAGAGCCTTGAAACTCTATCTGTATGTTCTTTTGTCTTGGGAACTGTAAATCGGGGCATTAGGTGAATAACACAGCTTGGCTTTGTGTCATGAAAAGTAATTCGGGGCTGCGGAAAGGGCAGGATTTATGAAGCTGTCTGGCCAGGATTGGGCAGAATGCCAGCTTACACCTGCCTTGCAGACATGGATGTATGCATTTGGTCACACTGCTGAAGTAGCCAAATTCTTTTTCACTGGGGAGAGGCCCTGCTGTGACTACCAAAGCAAAAAGAAGTTAGGGGAGGGATTGAGCAGGGTTGGAGGTGGGACTGAGCCAAACAGTCTTGGGAAACAAATAAATCACAAACTTCCCCTTTCTAACTCCCCAGCAAAACTCCCTTAAAAATTAATCTCTGTTTCCAAAACCTTGTAACTAAGTAATCGTGTGGGGTTGGCAAGAAAAAGAAAGTAAATCAATTTGCAAATTTTAAAGCTTTCTTTTAAAATGAGTTTCAGAGTCATAGCTAAGTTGCCCATATAATTTTTCATCCAAATGGGGATGCATTGGGACATGAAAGGAGAGTGCTATAATTAATTAGGCTGGGACAACAAGAGTAAATTGGGACTGCTAGAAGCAAAGTGGGATGAACGGTGGCCCTAGTCATGAAAACGTCCATTGCCACACAATGAAGCCACTGACTGTGTGTTACAAGAGTGCTTTTCTAAGAAGGGACAAATTATACTCTCTCTTTGATGGGGTTGGACTGCCTCCATGAAGCAGATGGCCATGTTGTCATGATGCCAACACAGTAGAATTTCCACAGTGAAGTCACCAAGCACCCTTTCTCTCCATGCCTACTCCCTCTCTGAAAACTTAAAACAAAGGGGGGAAAAATCCTCACCCCAGCAGATTCCTGCTTTTTATGACAGAGAATGACAATCAGATAACATAGAAAGTCTGAACAACATCTGATTAATTTAGATTAAAGGCACAAAGCAGAATTTATAGGTTGCAGGGGTGTGTGCTGAGGAAAAGTAGAGTCCTTTGGGATCTTAATGCCAATGAAGGTTGGCATGAACTCTCACTTCTGTAGAAAATTCATCCATTAGAAGTTTCTTCGCCTAGCTGTAGGTTCATCTTTCTGTGAGAGATATAGTAAAAAGTTACCATCCACTGGGCCGCTTACAAGAACGCTACTTTCTCCCTACTCACTGTTCTAGAGGCCAGAAGTCCAAAATCAAGGTCAACCTTCATGTGTGCCTTTGCCCTCTCCTTTTCTTCGAAAGACATTAGCCATTGGATTTAGGTCCTACCCTCCATCAAGGTTGATGTCATCTCCAGATCTTTTACTCATTATAGCTTCAAAAGCCTTATTTCTAAGTAAGTTTACATTCTGAGGTCCTTGGTGGGCATGAATTTTAGAGGAACCGACTCCAATTAACCTATTTCCAAATGAGTCCTTTAACTCCTTCCTTTACTTGACTCAATGGCAAGTAGCTCACTACATGTGTTCAAAACTCACCCCTCCCTTCTCACCCTGTAGAGCAGAGTAGAACTTGTATCTAGTCCTGTGTCTTGGCAACCACGGCCAGCAATCTCATGGGGGCTCTCAGATAGACTCCGTAGTCAAATGACAGCCTCTCCTTTCCATTTCTTCATCAGACTCATTGACAGCTTTCTAGGCTCCTCCTTTTGTGTTCATCTAAGACCTTTTATTATGGGTTTCAAATTTTGTACACAATAAAATACCCTTCAGGTAGCATATCCTGACCTCCAAGGACTGGTATCAAGAAGGGAAGCTCAAAGGAAGAGAGATTTGAACTCAGGCTCAAGAGAAACTTGGAGGAATTGGAATCAAGGAGAGACCATTTGAATTAGACTTTTAAATCTCCCAATCTTTAGTGAAAATCATTAAATTTTTTTGTTGCAAGTGCATAAACCTAAAAACAAATGGGCTTATTTATAAAGAGACTCATGTATTGGTTCTACTAAGGTCTTTGAAACAGTACAGCAGGATGCTTTTGTAGAATCGAGGAGGGTGAGACTGTGTCTCATTTACTTTGATATGCTATGAGGAAGTTACAGTTCCTGGAGAAGCGTATCAGGCTTGATAAAGCAAAGGACCGACAAAAAGGAGGAAGCCTCTCAGTGAGATGGATTTGCATAGCAGCCAGAATGGGATAAAACATACCAATGATGGGGATGATGAGACAACAGTGGACAATATTTCGTTTGCTTGTATGTAGGATTTCCATGAATGGCAACAGACTCAACATTCCCTAACAACAGCAACAGTAATGGAAAAGTTCAAGTTAGGCAAATGGGTAGCTAGGTTGAGTGTGTTCATATCCCAATTAAACCAAAGGACACTGCCTCTCAGCAGTGCATTTGGGAACATGCCCCTTTCCTCCTTTGGACCTAGGCTTCCGCAGTCTCAATTTTATTCTCAGCCGCTCGGGTTTACCTCCTAGTATCTTCACAGAAAGGTGTGCCTTGACCAACTGTGTAGGCTGATGCAAAGTGTCTGTGACTGTCCATGTCCTTTCCTAAATCGTCATTGTTGGCAGAGAGCTTCTGTCCTTCTTAGAACTTAGAACCATGGTCATTCATACCCAAACGATGTGCAAAAAAATTAAGGGAGTTGGTTGTTCCTCACAGGAATCCCTGGCAATGTGAGAAGAGGAAGGAATATATGTTGGCAAGAAAAATTTAAAGATGTAACCCAACTAACTGTGATGACTTTTAAGGCCACTTCAGACACTCCCAGAACAGTTTCTTGTCAGTTGCCAGAACTATGTCTCTCCCAGAAAATGCAGAAGAATACAAGATGACTTCATGAACACCCCAATATATTTTACGTATCCATAATGACTACACCAACTTCAAGGCAACTTGACAAAGAGGAAACTTATTTTCATTCCATTGACCTTTTACTTGTTTTCCAAAGATGTGGAGAAATATATTTTGACACTGATTAACTCTGGCATGTGGTGCCACTTCAAATATTTTCTTAAGTGCAAGATCTAAAATGCTTTCCAGTTTCCAATCCATGATATCTCAGAGGTCATATCCTGATCCCAAGCACAGCTAGAATCCTATTAGTCTTCCCATCTCAATTAACCTTATGATTTTTCCATTTAATTGCCAGATGTTTTTCCTTAGGTCAACAAGCCAGCAAGTAGACTGCTGCCCCCACAAGAATAGTTTCAATCATCACACACACACACACACACACACACACACACACACACACAAACACATTTTTTTTACAAACACACATTTTATGGCATACTACATAATTACACACAAAATGTATACTGATGTTATAAGTTAGCATGATTTGTGATACAATCTCTAAGTATCACGGTGCTTTATTATTTGAATTCCTTTCCCCCTAAGCCAATGTCAATACACGTGAACGACCAACTAAAAGCACGTGGAACCTGCTAAGTGTAACGAGAAACATGACACGATAAAGCAAATTGGTTACTGATTCCTGGAGCTGAGCTTGTTCAAATCCCATTTAAACTAACGCGCTTGCTCTAGGGAAACATTTGGAAATAAAAATTCTCAAAAACAAGAGAAATATGCAACTCTGACTTAGGCTGTCTCATATAAAATCCATTCTGACTTGTTTCTCAGCTCCCAATGGCTTGCCAAGTTCTTGCTGCATCTGTAATAAAATGGTTACTTGAATGGCCTAGGCATTCATTCCCCTAAACGATGATCTACCACTTCACCATTACAGATAACCCAGGGTTTGGTTTGGTTTTCCCCTAATTCATCTCCCAAGTCCTAGATTAGCATTCATTAGCCAGACATCATCTCTTCTTGGGATTCTGGTATGCAATTAAAAAGAAATAATATAGAAGTCACTTCCAGAATGTTTCCATGGTGGTGGTGACAGGGAGGAAGAATAGTGTGCACGTAACACATTGGTTTCTCTTGACACGTTTTGGCTTCAGCTCACTTGGCAGGACGCGATGCGTTACTCTTGGCATGGGTCCTCCATGGGACCCTGACAAGCTCAACACCTCCATCTGTGTAATGACGAGACTGAAGTCACCCCAAATCTTGGATAATATTGGTCATTCATACTCAAAAGTGATCCTCATCTCCTAGGCTTATTTTGATAGAAGGCATGCATAGAAAGCCGGTGGGGATGCTTGGAAGTTTAATCTCCGAGGAATGTGTGTGTACACTGACGTGGAACCGAAAAACAGTCACTGACATGGCGGTCCATCTGAAAGTGTCCAATTAAAGGCTGGCTTTTCATTTACTAGATCCATATTTATAATACATCTGCCTACATATTTGTATTTAGCTCGGTAGAGTACAACATGAGTGGAGAATAACCGTCATCTCTGGGGTTCGACTGATATGTCACTGACATTAGTGACATTAACAAAGGGTAAAATAGCAATGAGGGTTAATAATTCTATATTGGTTTCATGAAGATAACATTTTTTTCTAAAGTAAAAATGAGGACGATAATATCATGAATGTAACACTCGACCAATTCTATTATGAATTCTGTCACCTTTTAGTGTATTTCCTAACTGCGCCTACAGTAGAAAAGGGCAGGAATTAATCAGATTGCCAAAAGAGTTGGGTTACACAGCATGCAGAAAGCACTTCAGCTACATTATTTGCACAATTTCTGTAGGGAGTTGTGCAATAGAGGTCTTAAATTTAATATGTCTGGCCCTCTTCCACCTGGATTCAGTTCAAGCCCATTGCCTGCAGCTCGCTGAATCCAGAGTGGGAAATCAGTCATTATATTAGGAACGGATGGCAAATGGTTCCAATCCACCTTTTTCAGCAGGTATGCTTTTTAACCTGGAGCAACACCAAATTGGAAAATTCTGCAATTCTACAAGCTGAAGCCTTGAATCTAAATTGTAGTCTAAATACATTTGTAGTATGGAGAAGTAGACACAAAGATTTTTTCTTTAGAAATTCTTTACTTCTTGTGCCACTGACAAATTTCAAGGTCCACCAAATCATCGCCTACCTATCTGCTGGTCCTTATTTCTTTCTCACCACATAGGGGGGGCTGGTATCAGGGCAATTAAACTGCAATAACCTATGTAAACATTGATCGGACTCCTACATGTCTATAGACACATTATGTAGATTGAAAGGCCATATTTATAAAGATGAAGGTCTCCTGAAGATGGTTAAAAATGAAAATGTGGCACAATCATGTTTGTAACAAGGAAACTTAAAGTAGATTATCATTAAGATTTTGTTTTTCATCCATCGGTTTGAAAAGTAACATCCAATGCTGATAATGAAATGCTGGACCTATATGGAATCGATCAATATGAATTAAAATGTAAGCTACTTCATCAGTATATCAGTTGCAAGTAAAATATAATGCAGCATTTTTGAGTTGGAAATAAGCATTAAAATATTCCAAATGGTCATCAAACAGAGAAATGTTTGGCTAGGTTATGACAAGTATAATGACGGCTACA
The DNA here is from genome assembly GCF_050624435.1 of Tenrec ecaudatus. Lineage (NCBI taxonomy): Eukaryota > Metazoa > Chordata > Mammalia > Afrosoricida > Tenrecidae > Tenrec > Tenrec ecaudatus. The sequence continues at coordinate 128,028,892 of NC_134531.1, forward strand.
CCATGATATTAAAATTGGGTCTACATTTAGTCCCCTAGAGATGGTTCTATACTGTACTATTGATTAAGACAAAAACAAAAATAAGTTGCAGAGTATTATATATAGTTTTATAAATTCTACACATTCAATAGGAGTAAGGAGCCCTGGCGGTTACACATGTGGGTTACACATGTGGGTTACACATGTGGCCGCTAACCACAAAGCCAGCAGTGGAAACCCATCATCCAAGCTGCGGGAAAAAGATGAAGCAGTCTGCTCTGTCACGATGTACAGTCTCAACAACTCCAGCCAGCAGTTCAGTGCTGCCTCTTGGAGTCACACTGTGCGGGAACGGACTCCATGTCAATGGTTGAGTGCTTGCTCTGTTGGTGAGTTGGTTGATGGGTGCTTATGAGCACCCATTTGTGTGTGTTTTATAACAAAATGAACAGAAGGATATTCAATGAAGTAGTAAGAATACAGGGAAGGGCACAAAAATTTGTACTATTTTTCTTTTACAACTCTATATTGTTTCACTTAAAAATATATACATCTATTTTATTACAGAATTAAAACAATAAAATTTTAAAAGATGAAAATACATTTAATATTAAACCATAGGAAATGAATTTAAGAAAAAATTACATAATATATAATAAAATATAAAAATATAATTTAAATATTTTATATGTAAAATATACATAACAGAAAGTGGCCAGTAAGTCATTTTAAGAGTAAAATGCAGAAACATTACTTATTTTCACAATGATGTGCAACATCACAATTTACCAAAGGTTTTTTTTTGTCACCGCAACAAAAACCCAGTATCCATTACTAAATAACTCTTGATTAGCTCCTTCCTTCTAACTTCCAGTAACCACGAATCTGCTGTGATCTGTATGCACTTGTCTGTTGTACATATAAGTGGAGCCATGCTATTTGTTTTCTGCATCTGACTTTTTATTTCATTCGTCACGACGTTTTCAAGCTTCATCCCTGTGGTAGCATGAATCAGAACGCCCTTTTCTTTGTGGCAGAATACTTCTACCGCCTGCAAATACCACATTCTGTCGATCTACTCATCTCTTGCTGGATAGGTGTGTTGCTTCTACCTTTTGGCTATTGTGAACAGTGCTACAGTAAGGCCTGGTTACTTCATTTTGGAGCTATGATTAATTTGGAAATCTTCTCTCTGAGACAATAATCCAGTAATGAGAGATACCATAACCAGGCAAAACAGTGATTTTAAAATTAGAATGTCATGCTTGACTCTAGCTCCAATTAAACATTCCAGAAATGGTTTGTTATAATCTAAAAACATCTAAACTCAGCCTGGCTTTGACATTTATGGCAGGATCCCAACTACATCATACAAAGAATCTTAAAAAGTTAGAACTGAAAGAAATGGAGTGATTATACATATGAACACATGTATGTGGTTGTTTAGGTCTATCGCTGCTGCATACCCCTACTACTCTTGGCCACTAAACTGATGGAGACCAGGGTACCCAGGCCCGACTTTGAACTTTTCTTCTGGACTGATTTCATTTCTCTGAATCTCATGCGCAACCTCTCAGGGTGAGCCTCTTTCTCGCCTCTGCTTTTCTGTATTGTGTGACAAGCATTGAAATATGAATGTAAATGTAGAGCATGATAAGTCCATTTTTCTCTGTTTCCAAATAGCCTGAAGAGTTTACTTCTGATGTTTTTGAAAGCAGGAACAACAAGAAACAATGTGTGCTCCCGCAGGAAGAGGAGGGACGGTATTTCCCTGGGGCAATGCTCCGTGTTTTACAGCAGAGGCATCCTACTGGATCCTGGACTCCCTTGAGTTCAAGTGTGTGGCCGTGACCTTTAGTATATAAATCGTTGCCCTTGCTAAATGAAAGTGAACTAGCTTGAACGATGGTTGCAGAGTTCATACTCTGGATTTTGTCCCAGGAGTACATAGCTCAAAAGATTTCACCCAGAGAGTGATAATTTTCTCCCCCTGTTTCTTAGAGTAACCTAAGGAAAAACTCTTCTCCACACCAAGTACCAGTTTCTAATGCACTGAATGTCCTGCCCTGGAACCATTAGAGAATTTGCTGTAAACAGTTTTAGAGGCATTGATTTAAAAAAAACAACCTTTATATTCAATAGAATGCAGCAGAATGTTTAAAAATAGAACCTCTCGACCACTTACAGTAAGATATTGTAACAGAACAGCAACAACACACACACAACGTTGACGTGGGCCAGGCATTTGGAACTGCAGCTCCACCATTCAACAGTCCTCTCAGGCTCTTTGCATCTCAACAGTCTTAATTAAAACAAAAACAAAAAGGGACTCGTTGTCGTTTGGGTCTGCATCTCTCTAATGGCTAATGAACACGAGCATGTGTTCGCGTGTTTCTTGGCCATCTGGGTGCCTACTTTGCTGATGAATATGTGTTCGCGTCCTTTGCTTATTTTTAATTGCATTAAAATCTGTCTTTTTCTTGTGGAGGTGCTGACATTTGTTTAAATGTTAGTGATCCCTTGTTTGATGTATCATTGCTAGAATGTATTCCTTAGTCTTGGAGTTCTCATTACACTCTTTTGGTGAAATCTTTTGAGACATAAAAATGTCTAATTTTTAGGCGGTCCCAGTCATCTGGCTTGTCTTCTGTGTTGATGTGTTTTGGGTTATATGGAATATTGTATTTGAGCCATGCACTAACACTTCTAATTTTGTCCATGTTTCTCCTTTGATCATCTTTATACTTGTAGGTTTAGGTTTTACATTTAGGTCTTTAATCCATCTTGAGTTTATTTTTTGTATATGCTTTGGAAGACATGGGTCTTGTTTAATTCTGCAAATGGATATCTGGTTTGGCCAGCATCATTTGTTAAAGAGACTGTCTCTTCCTCATTGAATGAGTTCCAACCTTTACCAAAGATCATCTCTCCATAGGCGATAGACCCTGCTAACCTCGGCCTCCAGGATTCTAAGTCCAAGAGAACCTGATAATGACTGGCCACCACTATTGACCACTCAGAACGGTGAAGATTAAAATGTGAGAAAGATGACAGGCTTACTAGTTGAATAGAGACTGGTAGAGCCCTCCAGCCTGCGGCCCCTAATCATCCTCCAGGTCTCGGACGGAACTCACACCTTTGATTCTTTCTCCAGCCAAGCTAGAGAGGACTGTAATGTAAACACCAGGAAAGAACGCACCCCTCTTAGAATAATCAGTCCCTCGATAATCAAAAGGGAGCATTTGCCCAAGGACACAGGTCAGAAGGCTAGAAGTGGTAGGAAAGAAAGAGGAATAATAAAGGAAAACACTGGGAGGAAGCTTGCTACGTGATTTTCCTTTGTGGGAATAGCAATCAAGTACATAAAACAGAATGTGTTTTGAATGGAAAACAGATATAAATGCACCCAACTCACAATGAAAAATTTAGAAATGCTACTGAATATTGGAAATAGTAATTATTGTGTCAATCTTCTACTCATTTAAAGTTAGAACAGGTTATAAAAGAAAGCTATGAATCATAAGTAAATCTTAAAATGAAACCAGAATTTCTCTTATCCAGCAGCAGAAATGGACAAATGTTAATCCCCAGAACTAGTTCAAATGGGAAGAGATTGTCAGTCCTTGAGGCAAAGGACGGCTGGTGACAAGGTCAGAATAGTACTGAGACAAGGGGTTCACACATCTCTATCTGCGAAGCAGAGACTTGCCAGGAGATAAAGGACAGAGTAATGGAGAGGACAGAGCTAATCTTTCTGTAGAAGGAGAGCCAGAAAATGGAAATGCCGCCGTGTAGTCCCAAACCCTGACTGTCAGTAAATGTCAAGGTTTGCAATAGGAACCTCTGGGGATGGAAAACATCTGTTTCTCCAGCTGGTTCTCAGCCTGAAATTGTAAGGAAAGCAACATGGAGGCAGGAAAGGATCAGTTTGGAAAATATTAGATTCTACTCCAACAGTCATAGAATCCACAGGAAGTTCTTGCACGCGATCATTCTTCAAAGCTAGAAGGAGATACTTATTCAAAAGTAAAGAACATTTCTCGGAACCCTCTTTAGGTTTGCCTTGGGGGGTATGACGTTCTTTAATAATAATTTTTATTAAAAGCTTTCTACAGAGGGCTTCTAAGGAAAGATGAGAGCCTGGAGGTCCTTTCTGACACTAGCTCTCTTTGCCATTGCCCACATTTCGTCTCCCACTAAGTACATGGGCAAAATAGCTTTCGATTCCACCATTGTCTCCTCCTTTTCACTGTTGCCTTCCAGAGCCAGGTCTCCACCGGATGATTGTATTAGCCTCCTCGCTGGCAAGCATGCCTGCCAAATCTGTCATGGCATCTAGAGTGATCCTACTACAGTTTAAGTTCCGTCAGTATCCCTTCTTGCTTAGAACTGTAAATGAGCTTTCCTGTACCGCAAACCCATGCTTCTTCCTATGATTTCCTTGTCAAGCCAGCTCTGACTCATGACAATGGAGTGTTTGAGAGGGAAAGGTGGCCGGAAATTAACTTTCAGGCTTATACCAGGAAGTCGTCCATTGTCATCCGTAGAACTTTCATTCGCTAATTTTCTTCTTACTCTGTCTTATTCTGGAAGCTCTACTGATACATTTAATATACCAGTGAGATGGCTTTCAGAACTATAGCAACGCATAACTCCCATAGTTGAACAACATCACTCACAAGTAGTGGATTTCCCATATATTTCAGGCTCTCCTCCTATTCTAGCCTCATCTTTAACAAACAAACAAACAAACAAACAAACAAACATTTTATTGGCATCTCTGACAGATATGATAATAATCCATTAATCAATTATATTAAGAAAACTTGTACATGGGTTGCCATCTTCATTTTCAAAACATTATTTTTCTAATTGAGCCCTTAGTATCAGCTCCTCTTTTTACCTCCCTCCCCCACCCGTCCTCCTACCCTCGTGAACCCTTGATAAATGATCTATTATTATTATTTCATATATTACACCATCTGCTGTATCCCTTCACCCACATTTCTGTATTCATCGCCGGGGGATAGGAGTGGGGGCTTAAACATCCATTATTCTTCTCTGTTCCCCCTCCCCCCACTCCCCTCATGGTGTCACGCTTTCCATTACTGTTTCTGAGGCATTTATCTGTCCTGGCTTCCATGTGTCGAAAGCTCTTATCTGTACCGATGTACATATTCCAGTCTACCAGAATTTGTGAGGTAAAACAGGGGTCATGATAGTGTGGGGGTGGAGTGGGGGTGTTGGTATGAAAGAACCAGAGGAAGGCTGTGTGTGTGTCATCGGTGACTAGCCTCATCTTGAGTCACTGACGAACACCAACCCGGCTCTGTAGACCACGGCTTCCTTAAACATACCGAGGTGTTTACCATATTAGCTTCCCTGCACTTTAAATCTCTCTATGAAACGTTCGGTTTTTCAGACTCCTTTCTACTCGTTCTCAGGACTCATATTGAGGCGTAATCCCCCAGGGAACTGATACGGCCCCACCGACATGTCTATGTACTTCACCCTTTATACTCTTCACTTAGCATAGTGCTTAAAATGAAGTTTTAGAAAAGAAAAGCGATTGAATGTTAAATATAATATTATACGAGTTACCCATTCATCTACAATACAATAGCCAAGGCCACTGCTGATTCCAACCTACAGAGATCCTGTAGGGTTAGTGTAAGGGGTGCAGAGAGCCTCCCTTTCTTCCCACGGAGAAACTGGTGGGATTGCCGCCCCCCCCCCACCCTCGTTTGATTTTCTACCTTCTAATGAATAACAGACAGTACTCGATAGCAGCTTAAACATTGGATGTTGTTGTGAATTTTCTTCTCCTAAGCAAGCAAGCAAGCAAGCAAACAAAACCAACCACCTTTTTCAAATTTTAGGACTTGATATAACAACTTAGCATTTGTTTATCAGAAACTTATGACTGAGGTGTATATTATTCCTATGTAATCAAATGTTAATTTATATATTACCTCAAAGATCAATTTAGTGAAATGGTGCGATTTAAAAATGTTGACTGTGTTTCAAGTTTTCAAAACTTTTGTGTGGTTTAAAAAACACACACGTATCTGTGTGGCTATCACTAATTGGGTTGACTGTCATGTTTTGTAAGGAACCCTGGTAGGGTAGGGGTTACGCCTTTGCCTGCTAACTGCAAGGTCAGTAGTTTGAAACCATCAGCCACTTCACAGGAGAAAAAGGAGAGTCTCTACTCCCGTTGAGAGTTACAGTTTCAGAAACCCACGGAGGCAGGCATAGAGTCGCTATGAGTTAGAATCGACTTGATGGCAGAGTGTCATTGTCGTGCTTTGCGACTTGTAGCTGAGATAGGAAAATCAAGCCTTGGCCCTTTGAAAACTACTCAGGGAAAATGAAATGTCAGCTCTCCAAAATGTTCTCCACTGCACATGCTTCCTTGTTCCTGATGCCGATGCGGACGCATGTCGCCCTCAATGAATGCAGTAAGGGGAGGATCTCTGCACCGGTACGACTGCGGAGAACTCAGATGGTTCCCTTACTGAGAACATGACCTTCAAGAATTGCCTTACTCTCTTTTTGTTTGTTTCAGAGTCTTAAGGATACTCCTACTGACTCGTTGTTTTATCGTGAGCTAGCATTTGGGCTCAGGTTTAAGCACTATATAAGAGATCCACTGGCTGGATGGAAAGGAAGAACAGGAATTAAAAAGACAGAAGAAGATGGAAACAAAATTTTAAAAAAACACCTAGAGATAGAACCACAAGGTTGGTAATTCAAAACCACCACCAGCTCCTTGGAAGGAAAACACGGCTTTCTATTCTCCTAAAGAGTGACAGTCGCAGAACTCCCCAGGGGTTGTTCTACCCTGTCCTTTAAGGTCATTGTGAGTGAGAATTGATTCAATAACAATGTGTTTTGTTTTATTTTGAGAGATTATATTGGAAGAAGAGGCATGGTAATAAATGTGTTAGGTTTGTGCAAACTTAAAATTTGCTACAAATAGACTTTTTATTTTCTGTAAGAGGTGAAATGGATCATTTGTCCTTTCTGAGGATGGATTCAGCAAGGTGAGAACTCTAGGATGGAGATTGTGAGCCAAGGCTGCTCTCTCTCTGCCCACTTACTCACCTGCTGATAATAACAACAATTACTATCCTCTATGGGAACCTGCCTTACTCCTCTCCTGGGCTTTGTCCATTGGGAAAAATTTATATTACTCTTGTTTTAGTTGTATTATCACTGCAGCAGAAATATTGCAAGTGAACGATTTTCATAAAGATAAAATTATTTTCTCACCAGTTGTTGTTGTTAGGTGCCGCTGATATGGTTCCAACTCATAGGGACCCTATGGGTCCCTGAACAAAGTAGTGCCTGGTCCTGTGCCAACCTCAGAATTGGTATTATATTGGAGCCCATTCCTGCAGCCACTGTGTCAACTCATCTGTCCCTCTGCTTTACCAGCTGGATGTCCTTCTCCAGGAACCAATCTCTACTGACAACTTGTCCAAAGTATTTGAGACAAAATCCTACCACCCTTCCTTCTAGAGAGCATTCTGGCTGCATGTCTTCCGACTCAGATTCGTTGGTTCTTTTAAAATCCCATGGTCTTTTCAATAGTCTTCACCCACACATAGTTCCAAGGCATAGATTCTCCTTCAGTCTTCCTTATTCAGTGTAGTTTCCACATCCATATGAGACTCCCGAAAATACCATGGCTTCAATCAAGCAAACCTTACTCTTCAAAGGAACATCCTTGTTTATCAAGACTCTAAAGAGATCTTGGGCAGCAGATTTCCCCAATGCAACATGTCCCTCTTGTCTGCTGCTTCCGTAAGGATTGATTGTGGATACAAGAAATCCTTGACAAGGTTCATCATTTCTCTACTTAATAACATTTATGCTACCTATTGGTCCAGTTGTGAGGATTTTGGTGTTCTTTTCATTGAGTTGTAATTAATACTAAAGGGCCTCACTGTTTAGGAGGCAAAAAATCAAAATTCCAAGTACCAGCTTCAGGGGACGGCCTTCTCTCGCTCTTGCCTCTGGGACAAAGCCCTGTCTCCTTGCAGCATCTGTAAGTCTGAGGATTTCTTAGAGGTCTTCATGTGTCCTGGCAGGAATGGTCTCTTGAACCTGGGAACCTCACAGTACCAGGAGCACAGGTCAATGAAGACACTCCTTCCCTGCCTCTTCTTTCTTGATAATCGTCCTGATTGTTGGACTTTCTTGTAAATATATATGCTGTGGCAGCTCCCACCCCCAGGAAACTCACCTTAGGGTTGTGGAGCAATGAAGATTTTATTTTAATCTCACCTTTAATCTTTGTATTGGTTTATCACATCTTTGGGGCACATTACATAACTCCCATATTATACTATTTTTTAACTGCTAACCCACTGAGAATAATGACCCAACACATTTGCGATACGCATTTGGGGATGGGGTTAGGGGCGGGACAAATTCAGTGTAGGACACTGCAGGACGTATCATCCAGAGACTCGCTTTTTCTGACCATTCTAAAGGGTCCAAGATGGACATGTGATTCAAATAGGCAAGGAGAGGCAACACAACTTTTTCTGGTACTAGAAAGAGGCACCACGGTTCTGTGCTGTCATGTAGGGTGGAAATGAGTTGAAATAAACCTCACAGCACACAACACCCTTACATTTGAGGAAACTGTGTGACAACTTGGTGAATCCTGATGGAGCCAGGTATAAAACTGAATAGTTTATCTGAAGAGCCAGTTACTCCAGCCCTACACGAGGAGTACATGGAGTCGTGAGCGAACGAATGCAAAAGTGTTCCCTTTTGCTTCCCTACTGCTAAGAAAAGAACAGCTTTTGGACTTTGTGAGTCTTTGTATTAACTTGGTTCCATTGCTCTTTAGTAGAGTCATATTCTTCTAATGTCTTAATTACTAGCTTATTATAAGCCAGCTACTTTGGGGAAACTGAACTCACCATTTTCCGTCTCCTAGGTACAATTTACTACACTGGAAAGGCAATTTACTGAAATGAAAATCCTGCTAAATACTAGCCTGGTAAACTGGAGGAATACGTGCAGTTTATCTATATTGTCTACTGGTAGTAAGGGAGTAGTTGAGTCACTGAGAGTATTTGGCTTATTAGCAGTCTGGTACCCATTGCCCCTAGCATCTCCAGCTCATGTTGAAATGGATTCTAGACATCACCTGTGTATTCAGTGGAAAATCTTTCTCTGGAGCTCATGGCAATTTGCTCACCCCATATCTGTAGTCTGTTGTATTAGGTAGGATGGGTGGCGCTGTGATCACTAATTTGACATGAAGCAACACTAACCTTAATGGCACAGCATTTTCCACTTGAATTTGCACCTGAGTTTGTGCCTCTTGGTTCACATAGAAATGCTAATCATATCTCCTACAGACAGCAATTTAAAAATCAATCACTGTGTTCATAGAAATATGACATTTAATTCTTGGTTGATGTCACTATCATGAGAGGGGGGAGATAACTTCTACTTAAAATTCAGGTAGCTCATTCATTTAATTGCAAAATAGTTCATAGTCACTGGTTGCTTACGACGCCTTTCTAAGATGAGTCTCTGTGAGTTCATAGTGACTCTGCTGCCATTGACTGTCACCTACCTTGTCGAGTGTGCATTGCCTGCTCCTGAGCCATGCTTACACCCTTTCCCGTATAGACCAGGGAAGCACTTCTTGGGAAATATCATCTCTTGGCCAAATTTTGAAACAATGTTTGTTGCTTCCCCTAGGCTTATACCCAAACCCTCAAATTAGTCTCGGTCGTCATTTTTTTCCCGAGGATAGAGATCTGTGCTGCATATGTGCAAGGCTTAGTCTCTAACTGCAGGTCCTTATTCTTTGCTTCCAACCCTCACACTCGTTGTTTCTTCATTGCGCGTTGCTCAATTTCTGATGACAGAAGTCGTTGGAAGTCTTCAATGTACTCATCATGGCTATTGTGGTTGATTCCTAAATTTAAATCAGAGTCCAATGAACAGTTTCTCTTTGTGATCCTGGATATTATCGATCACTGAGAATATTGCGCTTCAGAATGTTTGTTGCTGCTGTTGGGTGTCAGTTGACTCAGACCCATCATGAGCCTGTGTGCAACAGAAGGCAACAGCGCCTGCTCCTGAGCCAGGCTTACACCCTTTCCTGCTATTTGAGTCCACTGTTGCATCCACTGTGTCAATCTATCTCCTTGAGGGTACCGCCTTTGTTCTGCCCCTTTGCTTTACTGAGCACACATTCTTCTCTAGGGTCTGACTGAGGTCTACTGCCACGTCTTAAAGTACATGAGTTGAAATCTCACCATCTTTGCTAGGGAGTAGTCCAGATGAACTTAGTCCAAGAGAGATGTATTTATTCATTTTGCAGTTCTTTCAGTAATATCCATTGCTAGCACCAAATGTGTTGTAGTTCAAGGGTTTGAATACATTGATTCTTTGTTCTTCCTTATTCAATGTTCAACTTTGATATACAGAACTGCCCCTGAGTTTCCGAGACAGTGGCTCTTTATGGAGCAGTGAGACTCGCCTTTCTCCTTCCAAGAGGTTTTGTGCAGCAGATTTGCCCATTGCACTGTATCGTTTGGGCTCCTGACCGCTGCTTTCATGAGCAATGATTGTAGAGGCAAGCAAGACGAAACCCTGGACGGCGTTCATCTTTTCTCTGGTTATCACAATTCTCCCTATTGGTCCAGTTGTGCGGACTTCAGAATAGCTCTTGAAATGTTCTTTTTAGCATCGAATGTGACCACATTCTTTTTCCGGTTACGCTTACTAGAATAGTAGTCCATGGTTGCCCTGATTCAAAATTGCTAATACTACTTCATTTCAATTCACTTATCTCCAAGGATATAAAATGTCGCATATTCTTGTTTCATTTTTTATGACTCCCAGTTTTGAATGATGAATCTTCCCATTATTAATTTTCCAAAATTCATGCTTCCATCATGCATCCAGTCAGATTTCTTATATCCACACCATCTACATTCCAAGTATTAATGGATGCTTGCACTAATGTCTTCACAATTTGAGTTGTGGACATCAGCAAAGGGAGTTCTCCCAAACCTTCCTCCATCCTCATCATTAACATTGGGCTTTGAGGAGTCTTATTTTGAGTCCCTTCCAACCAGAGAGGCTCACCCTAAAGCACTGAACCCGGCATGTCAAATATGCAAAAGAAAAAGTGCTTCTTGTCTAGAGTATTTACCATTTTTTCATAGGGCTTTAAGCTTATGTTCAAAGTATTGCCTCTTTCATTGCTCAGTTGACATAATTAACAATAGTAATACATAACACTTATGCGTATTTACTACCTACCTGGCACTGTGACAAACAACTCCTTGAAAGACCTAATTGATCCATGACAGAAGCCTATGAAGTGAGTATTAGTTTTCTCCCCAGCTTCCATGTGAGTGATTCAGTCATGTTCTGAAGAATGTTGAGTGACTTTCAAGTAAGGGGAAAACAAGAGGATTTAGAAACAGATCTCCAAGTGCAGGCTCTGAACCCAGACACCCCACTGCCTTTAGATTGTATATCACCAAACCTTTGCAAAACATCTGCTCTGACACACAGTTCCTTCCATTGCTAGATTGGAATATTTCCCATGCTTTTTTTTTTTAGCTGCAAGTGAAATGTGTAATAAATATTATGCTTTATATACTGTATTCCCATAAAACTTCTAAGACCCAGAAACTCTTTGGGAGGCTCTGGACCAGACTGTTTACTTGTAAATCAAATGATTTGTTTCACTGAAAGTTTGGGTTCCTTGAATTTTACTTCGACTAGCAGCACCCCTCGTGTGGAGTTATCACCTGCCTTGGTTGAAATGTTTGCTCCTGCATATGAGTCTCTCTCTTTGCTTGTATTTGCTATGGCTGGTTCTAGCACTTACACTGAAATTTATACTAAAATCTCTACTACCTGATCATTCTTCACGGGGACTATAATTAGATTGGCTATGAAAAAGAGTAGGTGGGCAGGGAGACAACTTATAAAGATGGTGTTTTCTTTGCATTAAGCTGAAATGTTTCTGCTAGTGTTTTAATTACAAATTTACAATCCATAGGCACATACAAGAAAGATAGGGGGAGGGAAGTAGAACTGGGGTAATTAAATGGAATCTAATAAATTTGAAATATATAAAAATCTATCAGTCAGCTCTACTACATAAAAACATACAGGTGCTACAGTATTTCCCCCCTGCTGTTTGGCATAAATCATTGCTTGATAAAGTGACTATTTCAGTAAGTAACCCAAGAACAAATTTGCTCTTCTGAAAGTGGAAACTAAAAGATTGTTTTTATTTTACAAAATTTTAATAGAAACTATCAACAATGCAGTGTAAAAACACAATGAAAACAAATTATATTTCACATTGGATAAAATAAATGTTTTGAAGATTCTTTTGAAAATGTAAGTTGCTTATTTAGATTCATTTATCAATGTCTCTATTAAATAATGTTTAATACACTTCCTACACACACGGGATTAGCCTATACAAAACAACTTAAATAGGTATCTGCCTGGCAGAATCACATATACACCAGTGAAACTATCCAGAGTTGAATATGGTTAAGTACTCACTTGGTCTATTTAAAGGCATGAATATATGAGTAATTTATGGCAATCCCTTATTTGCTGTCTTGGTACTTAAGGGATATCTGTAAATATAATGTCATCAGGAGTTCAAGAGGAGTTACCACCTGATTTGTTTCCATTTAGCTATGGAAAACTTCAAGTGAAAAGGGAGAAATCAACATGGATAATAGCCTTGAGTATTGTTGCACAAAGCTATTTGTGATGAGGTAGTTATTGGTCTTGCAAAATTTTATCATGCAATCTCCAGCTTTGTTTCTATCACCAAGACTGTATATTTCCAACTAGCGTTCCTTCCTCAGCATTTGCATTCCAATGGCCAATAATTATCAATACATCTTGATTGCATATATGATCAATTTCAGACAGTTTTCCCATAATTTCTAAGACCCAGAAGCTCTAGGAAGATATTGGTGGAATTCTTCAACTTCTGCATCACTAATTTTAGCAATTGGTGCATAAATTTGCACCAGAGTTATCCTGATTTGGGTTTCTTTGTGTGTGCATAGGCACTATGCTAGCTCACACAGCATGGCACCTCAAGAGAGATCTTGGAAGGTCCTTTTTGATGATGAATGCCGTGTCATTTCCCTTGACTATGTCTTTCTCAGCAGAGTAAATCATATGATTTTCTGATTAAAAAATCGGTCCACTTAAGCTTACTAATGCCTAGAATATCGATCATTATGTGCTCCATTTCATTTTTAACAACATTCCATTTTTCTGGATTCAAACTTCATACATTCCAAGTTCCAATTACTAATTGATGTTGGCAGCTGTTTCTTCTCATATTGAGCTGTGCTCCATCAGCACATGAAGGTCCTGAAGGCTTCTCCCCACAGGCTTTGCTCCATCCATGTCATTATGGTGGACTTGTCTTTGAGAAAACAGCTCCTCCTCGGTCATGTACTGAGTGTTTCCAATCACAGGGACTCGTCATGTGGCACTACCTCTGACAATATCCTGCTCTAGTCATCTGGTTGCCAGCAACTGCAGTTTGATGATGTCCTGAGGGGTTTCTGCAGCTAATACCTCTAAAGTGGAAACCCTATGGCTTCTTTGTTGTCTGTTCTTAGTATGAAAGCGATGGTGAAAAAGGTTCATTTTGGGTGGCCCTGCTGGTGTCTGAAATACCAATGACATAGTGTTCATCATCACAGCAACACACGAGCCACCACAGTAGGACAAACTGACAGAGAAGTGATGGACCAAACACTCAGTTTTGTAAATTTGGTGTCTAAGACTACAGAGTCCTATGAAAATGGAGAGAAATACCTGAGCCCATTCATGCACCAATAGGGTAGGTTTCCACTGCCACTCACTGAATAGATTTAATCTGAGACTCAGAAGAACAGATAAGGTCAGTTTTAAATAATATTGACTAAGGGATTAGATATTTTATCTTAATATGAATTTTTCTACGGATCCAAACCCAAAGATAAACCCGCTGCCGTTCAGTTGACTTTGACTCACCGTGTCCCTGTAGGACAGAGCAGAACTGCCCTCGGAGCGTCTCCAAAGCGGTAAATCCTTAAGCCAACAGCCACAGCGTTCTTCGGGGGGCAGGTGGTGAGCGCGGACAACTCACATCTTAGTAGGCAGTGGAATGTTTTACCCTCTGTGCCACCAGGGATCCTGTAAGGAAGGGTAGAGCTGAGATCCTCCCGCTTCTTATATAGTTTATAAAAACAGGTGAAGCTGCTGTGGGGTAGCCTGCTGCTTAGCCGAGGGGCTAACTTATCATTTTGACTCCCGTAAGCAGTAGCTCATGTTCCGTCGTCTTAGCAATGACTTCAGAGATGAGAGACGATGAGAGCATAAACTGAACTGTTACAGCAAGCCAACTGCAGCTGGAGACCTCACCACAAAATGGGGAGTGCAGAAGACAGCTGCGGGACGCTGAAGGCCTCTCAACCTGAGAAGCCACGTGGAGGTTAAAAAAACTGTGCTGAATTCTGACCCGCAAATAATACCAACAATGCTTTTGACATCATTCTTTTCGCCTTCACGTTTCACAAAATACTTTTTAAAATGTTTCATTTATCCCATCAGTTTCATGTGTAATCTGTAAATTGGAAAATATAAGACAGAATAATGGATACTACTGGAATTGGGGCAAGATTTTAAATATATATATAGGAAGCTAATAAGCATCACCTTACAATGTCAAAGATGAACACTTGCTAAGGCCCAAGGCCTTGGAGATGGTTTGTGCCTGCTTCGCATCAAGGACTAGGATGTCTCTTAAAAGCTATCAACACGAGAAGGTTTTACAATTCCCTTCTTGGAAATATAAAGCTAAATTATTACTTGAGCAATATAAAATGCATCCTATGCGTGTCCCTGGATGGTATAAAGGCTTAAGTTCTAAGCTACTAATCAGAAGGTTGGCAGTTCGGCTTCTCCCAGAGCTGCTTTGGAAGAAAGGCCTGACAATCTGCTTCTGAAAGATTACAGCTCCGAAAACCTCACGAAGTGCAGGTTTACTCTGACGTGCATGGACTCACCATGTGATGCATTCACTCAACTCCACAGCTACCAAGCCGTTGACGGGTCTTTTAGGAGGCTTTGGGCGATACAGTGGATTGCACATGGGACTGCTCACTGGAAGGTGGGTGACTTGAACTCACCACTCCTCCAAGGGAACTGCATGATGCAGTCTGATTCCTTAAAGAGTTACAGGCTTGATAACTTAATGGAACCATTCTACTCTGTCTTTTAAGGTCTCTGTGTCAGAATGAACTCCATAAAGATGTTAGTTTGTTTATTGGAGGGACGAGTGGAACAAAGAGTTTGCATTCAGTGACTAAATAGAAGGCTGACCGCTTGAATCCACTCAGTGGTGCCATTGCAGAAAGGGCAGGTGACCTCTTTCCAGCAATAGTGTTATAGCTATTAGGTACTGCTGAGTCCATTTCAATTCAGAGTGACTCCATGTGACAGAGTAGAACTACCCCAAAAGCTTGTCTTGGCTGTCTCATTTATTATAGAATCAGATAGCCAGGCGTTCTTTCTTTGTTGCGCAGAAACTCTGACTTGATTTAAACCACCAGTTTTTCTGTTTACAGCAGAATGCTTAACCATGTGCCACCTGGGTTTCTTCAATAAGAAAACAGTGCTATAGAACACAATTTTACTCTTGCACACCTGGAATCACCACCAATCAGATTTGACTCAATGGAAAGGGGTGATATTTTGTTTCCCCCTCCTCCTCCTCCTCCTCCTTCTTCTTCTTCTTCTACTTCTTCTTCTTCCTCTTATCAAGACAATAGTGTCACGACAGACATGTCCCTATATGGAGCAACGTGGACAAGGCAATGTTGAACCTGTTTGAATGCGTTAGCTTCTCTCTGATGGACATTGGTCCATTTCCCTTCTTGTGGGTATGACCTTCTCATAAGAAAAACCTTCCCTTCTCTCTCTGCCCTCACCTTCCTGCTGGCTGACCCGAGAGCAGCCAGAGCCACCACCATTGGATCGGCAGGACGTAGCACCCATCAGCCTGTGATTTTGCTGCATGCTGCATCATTGCATATGTCTGCATTACTGTGAAAAGAGTCTTACGGACTAGTATTGGACTTATGGACTTGAGTTGAACTGGCCTGGGATGTTTTCTCAATATATAATTATTTATTGATATGAAGCTCTTCCTTACACATATATGAGTGTCACTGGGTTTGTTTCTATCATCAACCCAGCCTACTACAGGCTCCAGCTGTTAGATTCTGATTCATAGCAAATGTTTGAACAAAACACCACACAGTGCTGCACCAGCCTCACAATTGTTTTCTATGTGGGAGTCCATCATTGCCACTATTTCTCGATCCATTTCATTGAGGGCCTTCCTCTTTTTCACTGTCTCTCCACCTTGACACGCGTTTTGTCCTTCTCCAGTAAAATATCCAATGCAACTGAGACAAACGCTCGTCATTCTCGCCTCTGAGGATCTACCCTAAACTACCCAGTCCATGGCACTTTCACTAGTCTTCCTCAACGGCACAGTTCCAATGTAGCGATTCTTCTTTGGTCTTCCTTATTCAACAGCCAACTCTTACCTGCGTAAGAGGCAATGGAAAATGCCATAGCTTAGGGCAGGGACTCCTTAGTCTTCAAAGTAACTTCCTTGCTTTTCAACACATTGAAGAGGTCTTGTGGAGCCAGGCAATCTCTCCTTTGACATCTTGACTGCTAGTTCCATGAGAATTGATGGTGGATCCAATCCAAGCAAGACAAAATCCTTGACAGTTTCAATCTTTTTTTCCATTTATCATGAAGCTACTGACTGCTTTGGTTGTGAGTCTATTAGTCTTCTTTACACTGAGTTGTAATCTATACTGAAGGCTAGACTCTTCGACCTTTATCAGCAAGTCTTTCAAGTCCTCCTCACTTTCACAAGCAAGGTTGTGCCATTTTCATATTGCAGGTTGCTAAAAAATTCTTCTTCATATGAGCCTGCTTCTCTGATAATTTGCTCAGCATACAGATTAAATAAGCTTGGTGAGAGGAGCCAACTCTGAAGCACATCTTTCCTGATTGTAAGCCATATAGTGTGCCCTTGTTCTGTTTGCACAACTGCCTCTCGATCCACATACAAGTCTGGCACGAGCACAATGAAGTGTTCTGGAATTGCCATTCTGCTCAAGGTTTTCCATAGTTCATTATGATTCAGTGCCTTGGCATAGTAAATAAAACATAACTAAACATATTTCTGAGCTTCTCTGCTTTCAGCCAACATCTATCTGATGTCAGCAATGACATCCCTTGTTTCATATCCTCTCCGGAATCCAGCCTGAACCTCTGGAAGTTCTGTGTCAAATGTACCGCTGCAACTGTTGCTGGATGATCTTTAGTAACATTTTACTTATGTATGACATCAATGATATTGCTCTGTAATTTGCACTTCTGTTGGGGGATCTTTCTTTGGAATCAGTATAGATATGACTTTCTTCCAGTCAGTTGGCCCAGTCTTCCAGATGTCCTAGCATAGACAAGTGGGTGCTTCCAGTGCAGCATGAGTGTGCTGAAACATTTCACTGGTATTTCATCAGTTCCTGGAGTCTTTGTTTTTGCTAATGCTTTTGCGGCAGCTTGGACTCCTTCCTTCAAGATCATGGTTGTTTCTTCATCATCTGCTACCTCTTGAAATGGCCGAATGTTGTCTCGTTCTTGGGTGCATTCACTCTGAATTCCTTCCATCTTCTTTTGTTGCTTTTTGCATCAGTCAATATTTTGCACATAAAACCTTCCAGTATTGGCACTTGAGCTTTGAATTTTTTCTTTAGTGCTTTCAGTTTAGGATATGCCAAACGTGTTCTTTCTTTTTAGCTTTCTATTTAGGTCTTTGCACACTTTAATATCGTATTTGACTTTATCTTCTCGTGCTACCCTTTGAAATTTTCTTTTACATTCTCATTCCTTCAATTTTCCGGAGCTACCCTATGATTAAGAGCAAGATCAGCATCTCTTCTGACATTCACTTGGATCTTTTCTTTATTTCATGTCCTTTGAATTACTTTTTTCTTTTCTCTGTGGATGATGTTCTTGATGTCCTCCCACAGGTTTTCTGTCAGTAATGTTCAGTGTGTCAAATCTGTACTTGAAATGTTATCAAAATCCAGGTGAGATATACTCCAGGTTGGATCTTAGCTCTTGTGGACTTGCTGTAAATATTTTTCAGCTTTAGTCTGAATTTACATATAAACAATTAATGATCTGTTCTATAGTTCACCCCTGACCTGATTTTAGCTATGAGCAAGTCATCAGTCTTGCAAAATTTGGTCATGCTATCTCAAGCTTTACTTCTATCACCAAGACTGTATTTTTCAACTGCAGCTCCTTCCTCCTTGCTTCTATTTTTTATCACATTCCAATTACCAGTAAGTATCAATGCATCTGAATTGCATACTTGGTCAATTTCAGACTGAAGATATTGGTGGGATTCTTCCATTTCTTCATCACTAGCTTTAGACAGAGTGACCCTCTTAAGACTGTAGAACTGCCCCTGTGGGTTTCTGAGTTTATACCTCTTTGCAGGTATAATCATCTTTCTGTCAAAGAGTGGCCAGTGGTTTCAAGTTTCTGACCTTGAGGTTAGCAGCCCAATGCTTATCCACTGTGCTAGCTGGGTCACTGTGAGGGGGAATGGACCCAAGGCAGTATTTGTTTGCTTGTACAATATTAGTGGTTTGTGCATACATTTGAATGCTAATTGTATTGATTGGATTTCCTTGTATGTGATAGACATGATCCTAGCACAGACAGCAATGCACTTCAACATTGGTCATGAAATGTCCTTTTTTGACCATGAATGCAACTCCATTCCTCTTGACTGTGTTATTCCCAGCATAATAAGCCATATGATTTCAGATTCAGAAATTCAATACTAGTACCTTTCAGCTCACTGCTACCTAAAACATCAATTTTTATGCGTTCCATTTCATTTTTAATGACTTCTGATTTTCCAAGATTCATATTTCACACATTCCAAGCTCCAATTATTAATTGATGATAGCAGCTCTTTCTCATTTTGATTCACGACCCATTAGCTAATAAAAGTCCTGATGGCTTTACTCCTACAGCCTTTGCTCCATCCATGTCATTATGGTCAATTTTACTTTTACAAAGCACTTCTATCTCAATTATATCCTGAGTGCCTTCATACCTGAGGGCCTCCTATTCTGGTGCTGTCTCTGACAATGTTTTGCTTCTATTCATTAGGATTTTAAGAAATGACAATCTTATGGATAGTACCCAGAGGGTTTTCAATGGCTAATTCCTCCAAAGTGGACAGATTGTTCCTTCTTGTAGTCACTTCTACGTCTGGATGCTGTGCTGGAGCCTGTTTACTTT
This sequence comes from Tenrec ecaudatus, assembly GCF_050624435.1. Classification (NCBI taxonomy): domain Eukaryota; kingdom Metazoa; phylum Chordata; class Mammalia; order Afrosoricida; family Tenrecidae; genus Tenrec; species Tenrec ecaudatus. Next base: position 128,048,308 of record NC_134531.1, read on the forward strand.
GGGTTATCCTGCTGGCATTTGAAATACCAGTGACAAGCCACTGCAGTGCCACCAAATGACAGATACGTGATAGGAAAGAAAGGCAGTTACATTTTTCTTAAGCAGTCCGTGTTTTCTGCCCCTCCCACAGAAAATCTAGAATCCAGACACTCCATTTATATATATATAAAATCACAAACAACGACAATAATTTTATATGCTGTTGCTCTGGGTTTTATTTACTTATACTTATTTGTATTTTATTTTTATTAAACAGTGAACTTTATAATAAACAACCCATGCATCCTATGCTTAAAGAAGACACAGAAGATGTTATGCTTCTTAATTAACAACAATAAAATAACAAAACCTAGAAAGGATGATAAGTCAGATTTCTAGGAAAATCAGTGAAGGCTTAGGTTTTTCCCCAACTTGTAAAACCCAACTTTCCTACAGACTTTTGTAACCAGTTTTTTTTTCATTGGGTCTTATAAAAACAAGCAGTTAGATAAAGTGGGGTTTTGTTTTTTGGTTTGGTTTTATTTTGGGTTTGGTCATTAACAACGTTGGCAGAGCAGTTTTTATTGTTTGGAATTTCAAGGCAGGTTAAATACATCAATTACGCATGGTTACCACTTCCCTCCACCATTCCCTTTCCCATGAAATCATTATATGCAAATTGGAGTCACTTAACCTCTGTAGAAAGACTCATCCTTATAATAAAATCATTAGACCATAATGACAGATGAAATGGGAATGTGGCAGAAGGAAACAGGTGTTTAAAAGGCATTTATGTCGCTCTGTAGAAAGGTCTGTGGCAGTTGCTATGCTGCTATTAGCTAGAGGGTCTCGTTATGCTTCCAACTTAATACCGAATACTATTTCAGTCATGAACGGACACAAAATTGAGCAATGGAGTCTTGGAAAATTTGGGAGTGGAGCTTTCTGAATGACTTAGTGTATGTGATTGCCTGGCTCCGTGTTTGCTGTGAATGGATACATCTAGTTTGGAAAATTTGACTGGGCTGAAATCTAAATATAACTCAGGGTGTATGTTTTCTTAGCTTTCACATAAAAGAAGGCATGACTTTTAGCTTCTTGCCCAGTGACTTCACTATAGCTTTAAATAATTTCCTTGACATTTTTATTCCAAAGAAGATGGGCCTAAGAAAAACAGTGCATCAATGAGTTCCTCATTTTAGGGGATTTGCTTACTATAACATCATGTGTCCTTTTCATTGGGTGAAGTTGTCTGGGTTTTGTGCTTGCTGTTCATCTGTTTGTTTTTCTTTTGACTTTGAGAGTCCCATCTGAAAAGAATTCGCCTTTTTTTCAGCCTTTCCTTTAAAAAAAAAGAAATAATATTCAGATGGATAAAAGTAACCCAACAAGAGACTGCTTTCTCTTAAAGATATAATGGCAATGAAGTGCAAAAAGAAACAACATGGACGAGGAGTCTAATCTTCCTCAGAATAGAAAGCTCAAGTTGAAAGAGCAAAAGTAGACCAAACGTCTTAACACAGAAGTGATAGTAGAGCGGTTGCTACTTTGACCTAACGGGGACTGCAAAGGGACTCAGGAGGTGACCTGACTCCATGATAGTGTGTAAATGACTGCTTTCTTAGAGAACACCTTCATTTTCAATACAGTCTACCAATCACACACACACACACACACACACACACACACACACACACGATGGCCGAAGTTCTCTTCCTTTCTAAATCCCCAAATACTACATTTCCCCTTCAAGTGAAAGTTCAGTGGATTTAAAGCAAGTTTAATTCAAAATAATCCTATATTATTGAGCCAGAGGGTTGCCTCTCTCTTTCCTGCTCCTTCTGCAAGCTTCCTTTTAAGCATGTTTAAAGCATGCATTTGTCTTTCCTTTGCTGTTTTATGCAGATTTTGAAGACATTTGGGTATGGAAACTTGAGCCATGATTGCGTCTCTTTAGGGACCCACTCAGAGGAGATAAAAGTTGTTCTTGCATTACAAATGCTGTCCCCGGCAGATTTTAACAGTGAAGCCTTGTCAGAGAGCCCTCCTACTTTTGCAAAGTAAATAGCGTTCTGTCTTGCCTGTCACCATTCAATCAATGTCTTTATGATAACACAATAGCATATGAAAACAGCAAAAGAAAATATAACGATGATTAACAAAATGAGAACTCCACAACCCAAAATGGAGCTGAAAGGTAGGGAGTGGGAGGGGAAAGCAGGACGATAGAGAGACAGTAAGAAAAGAAATCAAATCGTGGTACACTATACATGCTTCCAATGTCTTGATTTAATTCCTCACCCCGGTCCTTTCCCGCTTCCAGTCAGCCAACTCAAGACTTAATGATTTGCTTTCCGAAAGAGAGGCAGGGAGAGAGTTGGACTCTGTTCATGAGAGAAACAGTGATGGCTGTTCTTCTTTTTTTTTAAGAGCACTTAAGGGTCATTAGTCTAACGCCGCAGTGAATGTATTATTCATTTCTGCCTTAGCCCAATTTCCCAACTAAGAATTTTGCAAGGAAGCGATACACAGTTCAGTAGAGAGGTGATTGATCAAGCCAGAAGGAACAGAATTTGGGCATCCCGATAAAATTTTTTCTCAGTCTTCTCAGTTAGCATAAATCAATTTTATTTATGTAGTAACACTTGAATACTAACTATCCACTGCCACCCGTCAGGAGAAAATGGATGACTATACCTTTAGGTTAATATTACTTGAACATTTCATTCTGAATAATTTATACACATTTCTGCCTGAGTGTCAATTCACGATTGTTTATTTGTGGCTGAACCACTGCTCTTATTAAGAAAAGGCTCTCACTCTGTTTATTAAAGGGGCCTGCCCTATTTTAGAGTCTTGATTTGACCCCACTGGGATGGGAAGCATGGAAGGATGCTGTGCCTGACCTAGAGTTGATTGAAGATTTTTTAAAAAAGCCTTTGGTTAAGTGATTTGTAGTTTTCAGTGGGGGAAAGACAGCAACATAGAAGGAGCAGATATTTAATAAAAGCACGTAGATGTTGTTGGGAAAGGAAATAAGAATACACTGTGTTCATAGCCCTGCTGGGTATGCTCACTCTTCAGCAAACAACCTGCTCTATCCACAAGGACGAGTGCTAACACTGCCTCTCTTGGAGGGTGACTTTGAATGTGTGTATTGTTGTTCATGTTATAAAGAGTGTGATACCTTTTATAATCACTCCGTTTGCTTCTGCATCTTCAATTGTATGATAATAACATTCCTACTGGGCAGATTACATGAAAACATATGCATATGCAAGATGAGTGACTGGAATGGATGATTGATTATGAAATGCTAGTGTATTATGCACAGTAAGAAAGTAAAGGCTTCTTTCACTGAACTTAATTAATAATAAGGATCTTGACCTAAGTTCACCTTGTGTTAGATTGTGGGGGTTTGCGTTTACTGTCAGACATGTACGCATCACACCATTAAGGTAGGTAGGTAGCTTAGTGGTTTAACTTACTTGTTTATTTTTACATTAAAGAGGAGAATTTTCCATTTAATCTGAAAGTTTCAGCCTGGTTTATACATCATATGTTCTCCCTTCTCCATTTCTTAAACCTGACACCTCCCTTTTTCAATACACATCTCATTTACTTTTAAGTTGTGTGTGTGTGTGTGTGTTTGATTCTTTTGAGCAGCTTCAACAGAATTCAATTTCACGAGAATCCCTGGCACCAATGGGAGGACGCAACATCTACAGAGTGATGCCCTAGGCATTAGAGGGGAGTATCAAAATAAGGCTTGAACTTCAAATAAATCACTCTGTAGTTTGATTTATGGAGATGACGCTTCTTCTATGTTCAGATTCCTCATTAGTAGAACTGCTAAATTCACACACACACACACACACACACAGCTACTTTATTGGGAGTGAATTATGACAGTAATCGGAATGCATGTCTTGATTTTTGCTTCAGATTATATAATTTTTGGCTTCAGATTTAATACTAAAAGAATAAAAAATCACCCAAAGAAGGGAAAGAGGGCAGGGGCAGGAGAAGGGAGAAAAGGCAAAAGAAAAAAGGAGGTGATGGCATTGGGAAGCAGGGCACTAATCCACCCAGGGGAAAGGTGTGGTCCATGTCTCCACGGACATGGGAGTGTGAGTGCAGACCCCTCCACTGTGCCCCACACCTTCAGGGAAACGTGACCACATGAAGCAATTCATGAACAGAGAGGTCTACAGGACCGGCCCCAATCAGAGTCAAACTGGCGCCACCCCCCCCCACGCCCTCACCCCTCCCCACGTCCCTAACACACCCAGAAGTATGTGCTACAGAGGACGACACCAAACCTATAGGTTGGGGAGAGGGGTCAGTCTGCCACACCTACAGGGAAGCAAACCAAGAAGAAAAATAAGAGAGTGAGAGACTAGACTCCAAACTGACACACCAAGCCCTGAGGCCTATGTGCCTGCATGGAGCTGCTAAGGCACAGAGAAGACTGTAGGGCGAATGATGTCCCCTCCTGGAGCACACCTGGACAAAGGAGAATACGGGGGCACACGGCGGGAAGTGAGTCTGGTCTGACATCCTTCCCCCACCCCACCCCCAAACACAGTGGGGCAAATCGAGAAAGGAACATGACATATCACCAAAAGGAGAGAGCCAAGCCACAAAGCCCTTGAGGAGACCCCAAAATAGACTTCAGGCTAGGATGGGGCAGTTCCTGGAAGCCCCCCAGGACCAGTGGGGGCATAATCATATAGGTCAGCCAACAGACCTGGAATTATATATGCATTTTCTTTTTTTCTTCAACCTTTTGCTTTCTTTTTGTTTTGTCTCTGTTATTGTTGTTTTGCCTACCTATATAAGATGGGCATGGGAAACAAGCCCGAGGGAAAGCAACTGGACTGATGGTTCCGGGGAGACTTGGGGGAGGAGGAGTCAGAGGAAGGGACTGATGAGCAAACAATGCCATAGGAGGGGAACAACTAGGGAATTAAAATCAACAATGAGAAGGACATAAAGATCCTGGTGGTGTTGGAGCAACAGCAATCTAGCTGAGAGGAATTACTAAGAGGGGGGAGTGTGAATGTGGGGCAGGTGAAAGGTAAAAGGAAACAGAGGAAAGATCTAGGAAACAAAGCTATGGATAGAGGTATAAACAGGTGTGAACATATGTCAAAATATTAATTCATAGTGGGGAACAGGGAGGAAGGGGGAAAAGGAAGAGCTGATGCCAGGGGCTTACGTGGAGACCAACTGTTTTGAGAATGATGAGGGTAACGAATGTACAAATGTGCTTGACACAATGGATGGATGGATGGATTATTATAAGAGTTGTATGAGCCCCCAATAAAATGATTTTTAAAATAGAGGTATTGATATGTGTACATATATTTATATGGCAATCCACTGAGATAGTGGATGGACTTTGGGCCGCCACTGCTCAAGCCCTCCCTCAGTGCAAGAACACTTTGTTCAAATAAACTGACATTCTGTGATGCTCACCTTCCCAACATGATCGCTGGCGACAAAATGGATGCATAAGCAAATGTGGTGAAGAAAGCAGATGGGGCCAGGCTATCAAAATATATACTGTCTGGGATCATAAAGGATTGGCAGTAAACAAGCAGCCATCTCGCAGAGATGAAATAAGCCCATATGGAAGAAATACAGCAGCCTTTGTGACCATGAAGTATTGACAGGATCAGGTAACAGAAATCAGAGGACCCCAAACTAGAAAGCATGTTTTTGAGAATGAGGGGTGTTGGAGCAGAGATGCAAAACCCATCTGTAGACAGTGGGACATCCCCTCACAGAAGGGTCACAAGGAAGAGATGAGTCAACTAGGGTGCAGTAAGCACCGATGAAACACAATATTCCTCTGGTTATTTGAGGTCTATTCACCCCCATTATCATGACCCCAGTCCCACCTTTCAGTTCTGGCTAGACGGGAGCATGTACACTAATACAGATAAGAGAATTCAGAAATCAGATCAGATAAAAGCCTCAGGAACAGAAATGGAGAGTAAGGGGAAGATGGGGGGAAAGGGAGAGGAAGGGGGACCAATCACAATGATTGATCAATGAATAACCCCCCACCCACCCTGAGGAGGACAAATAACAGAAATGTGGGTGATGGGAGACAGAGGTTGGTGTAACATATGAAAATAATAATAATTTATAGTTTATCAAGGGGTCACGAGGGTGGGAGGTGGGAGAAGGAGGGAAAAAGAAGAGCTGCTACCAAGGGCTCAAACAGCAAGTAAATGTTTAGAAAATGATGATGGCGACATGTGTACAAACATGCTTGATGCAATTGCTGTATGGACTGTTACAAAAGCTGTAAGAGCCACCAATAAAATAATCTTAAAAACAAAAGAATAAAAATTAAATAAATTCAGGAAAGATAGGAGGTATGTAGGCACTGATCGGTCATTTAAAGGGGTCTGTGCTGAATTCTGCTTTGGAACCACATGTGTGGCTTTATCTCTTAAATATTGCGGATCGTTTATTCAATTCAACAGACACTCTTTGTTGTCCGGTGCCATTGAGTCAGACCCAGCTCGTAGGAACCCAGTGTGCCAGGCGATGAAACACTGCCCAGTCTTGCACCATCATTGTAATGCTTACACTTGAACCCATTGTTTTGCAGCCACTGTGTCAGTGTAGCGCCTTGAGAATCTCCATTGTTTCCCTTGCCCTTCCATTTTACCAAGCATAATATTCGCCTCCAGGTTCTAGTCTTCCCTGATACCATGTCCAAAGTAAGTGAAATGAGCCTCTGGCTGCCCCTCTCTCCCCGTCCAAAACAGGTGTGTTTGCTCTTTCAGCAGTCCATGGGACTTTCAATATTCTGCACCAGCACCATGATTCAGGTGCATGGAGTCTTCTTCAGCCTTCCTTTCTCATTGCCCACCTTTCCCATGCATATGAGGATATTGAAGGTACCGTGGCTTGCGTCTTCTAGCTTAGCAAAACGTCAGAGATCCTGTGCAGCAGATTTATCCTATCTTTCTCGACTGTGGCTTCTACGAGCAGTGGTTGTGTATCCAAGCAAGTTGAAAAGTTTGGCATCTTCAAATTCGTCTCCATTTATTCTGATCTTAACTATTGGGGAGTTAGGTTATCTTTACATTGAGTTTCAGCCCATATTGAAGACTGCAACCCTTGATCTTCTTTGGCAAGTGCTTCAAGCCCCCTTCTCTTTGGCACTGTTGTGTCATCTGCATATTTTAAGTTGTTAATAAGTTTTCCTTCAATACTGATGTCATGTTCTTCCTCCTATAATTCGACTTCTGGAATTATTTGTTCAGCATTCAGATTGCATAAGTATGCATGGTGAGAGGAATGGATCCTGACACACACCTTTCTGGATTTCAAACTAACCAGTATTCCCTTGTTCTGTTTGAATGATTGCTCTTGGTCCCTGTACAGAGTCCACATGAGCACAAGGAAGTGTTCTCAGATACCTCGTCTTCTCCATGCTATCATGTTGTTCATTAATCACAGCCAAATGCCTTTGCATAGTTAATAAACACAGGTAAACATCTTTGTGGTATTTTCTGCTTTCAGTTACGATCCATCTGGCATAGCAATTATATCTCTCTTTTTTCCCAATCATTTTATTGGGGGCTCATACAGCTCTTATCACAATCTATATATACATCCATGTATCAAGCACATTTGTACATTTGTTGCCATCATCATTGTCAAAGCATTTGCTTCCTACTTGAGCCCTTGGTATCAGCTCCTCGTTTTTATAAAAAATATCATTTTATTAGGGGTTCATACAACTCCTATCACAATTCATACATACATTAATTATGTAAAGCACATCTGTGCATTCATTCATTGCCCTCATCATTCTCAAACACATTGCTCTCCACCCAAGCCCCTGGCATCAGGTCTTCATTTTTTCCCCCTCCCTCCACATTCTCCTCTTCCCTCATGAACCCTCGATAATTTATAAACTATTATTTTGTCATATCTTGCTCTGTCACACGTCTTCCTTCACCCACTTTTCTGTTGTGTGCCCCCCAGGAATGAGGTCACATGTATATCCTTGAAATAGGTCCCCCCCTTTCCAAGCCACCCTCCCAGTATTGCCGCTCACACCACTGGTCCTGAGGGGATCACCCGCCCTGGATTCCCTGTGTTTCCAGTTCCCATCTGCACCAGTGTACATCCTCTGGTCTAGTCAGAACTTGCAAGGTAGGATTTGGATCATGACAGTGGGAAGGGGGAGGGAGGACACATTTAGGAACTAGAGGAAAGTTGTATTTTTCATTGTTGCTGCATTGCACCCTGCGTGTCTCATCTCCTTCCCAAGACCCTTCTGTAAGGGGATATCCAGTGACCTACAAATGGGCTTTGGGTCTCTTCTCTGCATTCCCCTGCTCATTCACCAAGTCCTCTTCAGAATTTGGCTTGAAGTTGTTAAAAGATCATCAGCAAAATTTTACTTGCATGTGATATCATCGATATTGTTATATAGTTTGAGCATTCTGTTGGATTAACTTTCTTTGGAGTTAGTATAAATACGGATCTCTTTCTGTTAGTTGGCCAGGCCTTCCAAATTTGCCGGCATAGACAAATAAGTGTGTCCAGAACTTCCTCACCTTGCTGAAACCTTTCCACTGGTATTGTATCAATTCCTGGAGCCTTCTCTTTCCTAATGACTTTAGAGCAACTGAACTTCTTCCTTCAGTTTCACTGTTTATTGATAATAGACTACTTCTTGAAATGGTTGAATTTGGACTAGTTCTTTTTGGTACAAGGAATTGGTGTATTTCTTCTTCTTTTAATGCTTCCTTCATCTTCCAATATTTTGCCTATAGAGTCTTTTAATATTGCAACTTGAGGTTTTCATTTCTTTCAGCTTCAGATATGTTGAATGTGCTCTTTTTTTTTAATGTTCCTATATAGCCATGCATCAATACAAAAGCAAAACTGCTTCCAGAAGGATAGACAGCCTTAGGAAACGTAGAGAGTAGGGTTTCTATTAATCAGAATCAACTAGATGACAAGTTTGGTTTGATATGGTTTGGGTAGTATATATGCATATACAGACAAAAACAATATAAATTTTAAAATAGCCAAATTATATAAAAAGCAGAATAAAAATAATTACAGGTTACTAGAACATGGTATGCTTTATTGAAAGCATTTATTTTGGTTATGCTATATCCATTATGTAAAATGCAGTGTTGATTTCATTTTATGTGACAACAAGATTTTAATTAAGAAAAAATTTTAAATTAGTTTGCATTTTCTGTATTGCTAAGCAATGATTAACAATTATTATTCATGTACTTGTATTGGCTATGGAAAGAAAAATATTGTGCATTTTTAAAGTTCTCCAGCAGAAGAGGCTCCTAGAGCATAATATTTAAAATGAAACCAGCTGTGGAAAATACTCAATATGTTTAAATTCACTGGCATTACTTATTCTTAAAAAAGATTAGTCGCATTAATTTATAACAAATCCCAAATCATGTAATCATTATGTAGGTAATATAGATCTTATTAATATTAACACATAAGTGAATGTCTACTCATTGTCAATATTGGGATTATTGTTTTATGACATTAATTTGCTTCTATCTTGCTCAATGAAACATGCCTTAAAATTCATACAATTGTTATATATTAATATAAATGTAATTATATATTCATCGCTCACATAGTTTTACTTAATTAAGGGACAGCCCTATATATAATACTTATTAAATTTCAATAAATACTCTTAACAATCAATGCTATTGAAGTAACTATTAGAACCATTGACCATTTCCATTTTTATTAAGTCTCAATTAAATGCTCATTTCAGATATTCAATTTTCTGTGTTACTGATCCACATGACTTCTAAAATAACCTTATCAAGATTACTTCATTTATTTTTAGTTTAAGCTGTAGCTGGAGACATGTTTTAAATATCTACCCCAAATGAACCAAAGCAATCTAATAGTTATTTTTCAGAACAGTTTTAAAATTAAAAAAGAATAAAAACAAACAAAAATGCTAGAACTTTCATATATGATTTATATGTCCCATAAATTGCTGCATTGTGTTTTCTTGGTAAAAGCCCTCTGAGCCTCTAACATTATCTTTCACTTATTTTCAGCAAGAGGAACTTGTTTCCTCAGAACTAAAATCTGTCACTGATATTCCATCAAAGCAGTCAGACAATGTTTCCATATTGCATACATAAAGCATTTTTAATGGGCTAGTTGGTGTCAATACAAACAAATAAACAAGGAGTTCATGGTTTTCATGACTCTTTCTACGACGTCATTGGTGGGCTGTGGCTAGAGTGGGTCAGCTGCGAGGTTGTTTGGCTTTAATGTATACTCAGCAGGAGGCCAACAGATGCTTGGACACCCATCCTGAAATCCAGTCGTGGCTCAGAGAGCTACGAAGATTCTTTGTGTTGTTATACACTTTTAAGTGCTCACAAAGACCTTATACAAAAATAAAGGGTGATCTATCATGGCACGTGAGATCTTCTCCCTTCTCAAAAGAACGAGAAAGTCTTCCCTGTAGCCAGTGCCATGAACTCAAGCTTCCAGACGCCGAGTTTTTTTTTTTTTTTAATGTAGGCCACGAAACAGTAGCGAACTATACTAAGTGGTATAGCCCACTGTGGAGTGTGGTCTTCTCTATTCTCCCAAACAGTCCAAACTGGTAAAGGTCATTAAAAAACCCTTGCCTTCAAAAATCAACTTTTGGTAGGACTCCGAGGTTTTGAGAAAATAAATTTCCGCGTGAAATCCACATGTGAGGTAATTCTACTCTCGAAGCTTTAGATAAGGAACTCACCTAGGAACAATGAACCTTAATGAGAGCAACAAGGTGCCAAATGCCAAAGCTCTGCTACTTCACCACGGAGAGTTTCACCCTCGCTTAGAAAACGGTTCTTGGTCCAGATTGAACCCTAAGTAAGCATACCTCTTTATATATTTGTCTCTCATTAGACTGAGCAACCTGGGTCTCTGAGGGCAAAGCAACTTGATAACGGGAAAGCATTCAATGTACTTGTGTATTTAAATCTAATAAGTACCCCCTGGCCAACTTGATTTCATTCTCCATCAAGTCAAGTCGTCACCTGGGAACAAAGGCTAAAACCAGAATGAGAGCGCATATACTCACACCCACCCTTAATTTGAGATGTTCCCATGACTGCTTTGAATTAAAACTATGAGAAATGGTTTTACTTTCCTCATATTCCCTGTTATTGATGCTTGTTTGTGAAAGGAATACATTACCTTATTAAAATTGTTCCAATGTGTAAGAAAATATACAAATGGTCTAGCACTGCATTAATATGAGAATTATTCATATTGAATTTATATTTATAAAATATGACCTCTATCAAGAGTAAAGTAGCCAATCTATGGTGCTTTGTAGGAATAATCATTTCTGGCAGCTCATCTGCTGTACTCATTCTAGGTACTAGGATGTTCCTTTCAATTTCCTCAAGAACTTTAGTACAAAATTTAAAAAGACAACAGGTATGTAATAAGCTATAATGGAATTCACTTAACAATTAATAGTAACTAATATGAAACATGTTTGTATATTTCACAAATAGATATATTCCATCTTCTATTATCTAAACATTCTTATTCATCCAATCTTTCCCTCACGGATGTTCCAAAAAATATTTGTAGAGCACCGACCAGGCCATAGAGCTACAGAGATGACCCATTCAATTTGTTAATGCATTTGTTAAAAATCACCTCTTAGGGAGACTTCTTGAGACAATTGTTAATGACATATAAAAAGTAAATAATTGAAAATAGACTAGACAGTAGACTGTGACCAGTGATTTAAGTAAAATATACTAATGTAGATTGCCCTTGCTAAGAAGTATTGTATATCTTTATACTGAGAAGAACCTGAGACACCTGAAAAAAAACTTTCTTTAGAAGCTATTTCGGCTGAATATTTAAGTATATGTGTCCTTATAATTAACCTATGGTTAATAAGACAAAAGAAAGTTTTCAATGGATACTAAGATGAAACCATAATTTCTGCACCCAGGCAGTAGTCAGAGATGGAAACACACAACTTTTTATTCCTTTTTCCAATACCTTGTGGAAGACTTTTCTTGGTTACCTAGAAAAAAACCCAACTTCTTTTTATGCTGCATTTCAATAGAAGGACTGTGATAAAGTGAAATTACTTACTTATGTCTCTTCCATCCATAAGTCTTTGTAACTCCCACAAGGTGATTGGGTGGGACCATGCAAATAAGGTGTGTGAAACTTATGTAAAGGGGATGAGTTATTTGTGTCAATCCAAGTAAAAGAGAACCATCTCAGAAACAGGGAAATGGAGAATAAAGAAATCATGACCGCCCTGACCAGAATCAACCCGACCCCCACCATGGACGGGAGTACCACTGAAAATGAAAATAGATCGTCTGATGTGGGAAAGGAACTGACCTACCACACCACACCCAGAAGGAAGCTGAAGCAAAGGAAGGAGGAAGAACAGAGTGGAGCACACCTGGGCCCACCAAGCTCAGAGGACGATAGCCCAGCTCGAAGGGCCCATCATACAGAGAGGACCATATAACCAGCCCCATGGCGAGATGCGACATCCTGCACTGACTCATGGCCCTACACGGGACAGCACCTGAGACACACTGTGGGATGTGTGACTAGTTGACCCCACCACACTAAAGCAAAACACTGGGGGCGTACAATGGCGTGGTGGGGAAGCAGAGAAAGGAGGTCACAGGGGAGTATAAAGGAAGTATTTGGGGGCCAGGACATGGCACCCTATCAGACTCATCCAGAAAACACTCCTAAAGGTCAACAAACAGACCCTGAACTATTAGCAGGCATTTATTTTTTCCTCTGTTTTTTTTCTCTTCTTTTACATTTTGTATGTCAGGGGCTTTTTTGTTTGTTAGCTTGCTGGTGTTGCTGATGTCATCGCCATGGTCTTATGTGCCACTTCGGTGCTGTCAAAGCCATTAGCAATTTTATGCATATATTACTATATCTGCAGGTCCACTGTGATAAGACAGGCTAGACAAACAATATGCGAAGAAACAATGGGACCAATGGTCCCGGAAGGACATGAGAGTGTGGGAGGTAGGGGAAGGGAGGAGGTGTTGCACAACCAGGGACAAGGGACCAAAGAGTGGTAGGGAGGGGATGGGAGGACTGGTTGGGAGTGACCAAGGGCAAGGTAACTAAGAGGAATTACTGAAACCAGAATGAAGGCTGAACATGGTAGTGGGACAGCAGGATAGCATAAGGAAATAGAGGAAAAGAGTAGGAGGCAAAGGGCATACATAGAAGCCCAAATACAAACATGTACATATGTAAATATAGTTACAATTATGAGGCAAAATAGACCTATGTGCATATATTTATAGGGTTAGTAGTAGGGTAGCAGGCAGACATTGGGCCTAATTGGCGCATTCCCTCAATACAAGAGCATCTTGCTCAGCTAAATGGTCATTTCATGATACCCATCTTCCCAACATGATCGCTGAAGACAAACGTGTGCATAAGCAAACATGGTGAAGAAAGCTGATGGTGCCTGGCTATCAAATGATATGGCATCTGGGGTCTTAAAGCCTTGAAGGCAAACAAGCAGCTATCTATCTCAGAAGCAACAAAGCCCACAGGGAAGAAGCACACAAGCCTGTGTGAACACATATCAGACACCAAAGAATAAAAACCATCATTATGTGATCGCTTTCCCCACATAAGCGCTGAAGATGAATGTGTGCATAGGTAAGTGTGGTGAAGAAGGCTGATGGTGCCCGGCTATTGAGAGATATAGTGTCTGGGGTCTTAAAGGCTTGAAAGTAAACAAGCAGCCACCTAGTACAGGAGCAACAAGGTCCACATGGAAGCAGCACACCAACATGTGTGATCATGAAGGGCTGAGGGAACCAGGTTTCAAGCACCAAAGGTGGGGGGAGGGGGAGATATATCATCGTGAATGAGAAAAACGCATGATGGGGACCCAATGCCCATCTGTAGACAACTGGACAACCCTTGCAGAGGGGTAGTGGGGAGGAGATGAGTCACTCAGGGTTCAGTGTAGCAATAATGGAACTCAGAACCTTCCTCTAGTTCTTAAACATTTCCTTCCCCCAACTATCATGATCCCAATTCTACCTTGCAAACTTGGTCACACCAGAGGATGCACAGTGGTACAGAAGGGAACTGAAAGCACAGGGAATCCAGGACAGATGAACTGCTCAGGACCAAGGATGAGAGTGGCAATACCAGGAGGGAAGGGGGGATAGAAAGGGGAAACTGATCACAGGATCTACATATAACCTCCTCTCTGGGGGATGGGAAACAGAAAGGTGGGTGAAGGGAGATGCTGGACAGTGTAAGATAAGATAAAATAATAATTTATAAATTATTAAGGGTTCATGAGGGAGGAGGGAGTGAGGAGGGAAGGGGAGGAGAAAAAGGAAAATGAGGAGCTGATTCCAGGAACCCAAGAGGAAAGCGAATTTTGAGAAGGATGAGGGCAACAAATGTATGTGTGCTTTACATAATTGATGTATGTATGGATTGTGATAAGAGTTGTATGAGCCCCAATAAAATGATTTTTTTTTAAATCATGACCATCAACAAAGAAAAGCCACCAGCCGAGCACATGTGAGATCCTTGCCTGGAATGGCGGAGGTAGCAGAGTTCACTGGGAGGAGACCGTGATGGGGAGAAGAGGGAGAATACGGAGACTGTGAGACAGATGGGCAGAGCAGTGGGCTTCCTGGCCCACAATATATGGCAGAGGTCACAGGATCATGTGACTGACAGGTTGAGGAGCAGAGAGATGCATGATTGCTAATTGAGAAGAGGCACTGCTGTGGACAAGACTATTTAAAATTTCTTTTTGTTTTTAATCCTGCTTTATAGTGACTTGTTAACTTCCTTAATAAGCCCTTGCAATCGTGAGCATTGTCTGCGGATTCTGTGTAGCCCTTGTAATGGGTCATCAAAGGCAGCAGAGAAGTAGAGCGCTTTGGGAGGAACCGTTGGTATCAGAATTTGGTAAAAGAAGGATGGAGAGTGGAGGCATACTTGACCTCTGCCTTGTGGCAATAGACCTTTGATGGTGAGGAGTTGGATTCTCTTTCTCCTTTTCGTAATCAAATGAGATGAGCTGTGTATCCCATGCCTGTCCCTTAAAGAATCTATAAAGATGATTTAGGAGATTACTTAAGGCATACAATAGAGCATTATTACCACAGTCCTGTGTCAGCCTGAAATAAGAACAGTTTCGATGAGATGGAAGCAGGAGCAGATTACCCAGTAAACAAGGTAAGTACAGGTTTACCAGCGTTTACTTACTAATCTTTAGTGTGGTGAAAAACAGATGAAACACCTCTTCACTAGACATGCTTACCTTGTTTACTGAGTGGAAGAAAGGTTTTTCTTAGAGGGTTTGAAGAGGCATGTGCATTGAAATGTAATGACTAGTTGAACATGGGGGATAAAGTAATGGGAGGAGGAGAAGATAACCCCCAATGAACCGAGGAGAGGAGCAAGTAGGAGGAGGATGCCCTGGAAAGATTGAATTGGATTTACTTGTGGGATACTTGGATGGCTCTGTCTTGTAGTTTGCTCAATACAGAAGTCTTACTATCTAGAGTGAGTCCTATATAGTAAAAGAAAACATGGTAGGCATGGCCATAAATGAGATATCCCAAGGAGAACACATCGAAATACTAAGGAAAGAACATTTAAAAATGGGAGATCAAAACTTTGCTGGAAAAAAAACAGAGTAAAGGTGGTTCTGAACTGATAAAACAAGGCTGTTTGTGTTTTCTATGAGTTTCTGTAGATGAAATCCAGGAGAGATAGATCTACAGCGACAGTAACTGGATTGAGACTTGCCTAGGGGCCTGGCAGGAGAGGATCAGAGGAAATGGGGAGTTAACAACGAGCACAAGAAGGAACTGTTCTGAAATTGAAAATGGTGATGATTGTACAAATCTTCTTAATATAATTGACTGAGTACATTATATGTGTGAACTATAACTCAATAAAACCATTTTAAACCCCACCAAACAATCAAGAAGACTCCAAGAGGAGAAAGTGTTTAATGGAATGTAGTTAAAATAATATGTCTGACTTAGCAAAATTATTTTAGGAAAAAAGTTCATAAAACTCTATCTTGAGATCCTCCTTGGCATATATCATAATGGTTACATGTTGACATTGCTGAGAGAACGCTTTACGGTATATTAAGTATCTAAATTCTCGGTCAATATCAGCAACCTCATTCCCAGGTCTCTTCCATGTAGCCCTGCATTTGCTGCTGATATTCTGCATCGAGTATTACAAGCCGGTGTCTATCAAAATTATAAACTTTCCTTCGCTGTCCTAGTTGTTGTTGGTTACCAGCAAGTTTGCTCTGATCTCTTTACAGCAGAGCAAAGCATGGACCAGTTCCGAGCGATCTTCGGTATCTTCATAGGTTTTTACCTTCTCTTGTGCCTTCCATGCATTGTGAGTACTTTCCTACCTGTGCGACTCGACTGCCAAGGTGACACAGTCTTCTGCTGTGGTCCACAGGGCTTTCTTTGGCTGAGTTTCAAAAGCATATTGCCAGGCCTTTCTTCTTAATGTGTCTTAAGCTACAAGTTCTGCTGAAAACGGCCCCTCTGGGGACCTTGACAGTTTGGAAATCATTTATTAAATATGTTATGAGCAATGCTGGTGGCCCAGGTGTCAGAATCATTGCGATAAGCAATGTGACAAACGGTATGCTGGCAGTGGGAGCTTTCATTTACCACTTTCAGTAAAAGTTACTTTGTCTTCATCAACAGTATTTTATGTCTTACTCCTTTTTTCCTTTGATAAGTAATTGATGAATCGCTTATTACCATGAGACTTTTGAACATAAAAAAATTACTCTCCTGTTCCTACCTATCGACTTACTTCAATTCCCACTACTCTTCAGAGATGAATTGTTTCCTTTCAAACAAAAGTACTGTAATTTATTTGAGCATAAATGGAATCATACTGTAGATATTTTGCTAATTAATTTTTAATATTACTTGGCTATCATACCATATTAGTACATATAGATGAATCTCTTTTTACTGGTGCACCATTATTTCAAAATATAAAATATTGTAATCTATTTAAACTCTCCTTATATTTAAAATTTTTATTTTAATAATTCCCTTTCCATGTTAGTGATTCTTCTAGAGATGAAAGCTATGCCTGTGTGCGTATGACCATCATGGATGCTTTTCCACAAAGAACTTGCTAAAGGAGGAGCTTCGGAGTCATAGTGTCTAACCGCTGCTAGTGCCAACTTTCTTCCCAAATGGCTCTATGGACTCAATGGTGTATGAAACCAACTGCTTGTCTCACTTTGTCCTCAGCACTGATATATCCATCAGTATAATGGGGGTCATTAACTCATTGTATTCCTTAATTGGCATTTGAGTGACTATGAATATAGTTGAGTAGTTGTTTCTATAGTTTTCCCATAGTTTCATTTCTTCTCCACATTTTACATTGAGTTCTTTGATTTTACTATTTTCTTTTCCTAATTCATAGTATTGGAATTTTTAAATTATTCCACATATGAATGCATTATCTGTTAAATGTGTTAAAATTATTTCAGTTTCTTGAGTGTCTTTTAATTTTTTGTGATCTGTTATTTCATTTTTTAATTTACCCCTTAAAATCTATTATATTCTCAGGTTTGTGACTTACTCAGAAGATGTTTTACCACGTCACTATTTTAAGCATTATTATTTTAGATATACTTTTCACATGTCTTGCTATTCTATTTGTCAGCTAGGTGTCCTGATGGCACTTTGGACAGGCATTGGGCTGCAAACTGCTTGGTCCATAGTTCAAACCCACCAAGCCCTCAGAGGGAGATAAATGATGCTGCTCCCATAAGAATGTACAGCCTCAGAAGCTCGTCAACATTGTGCCAGATAGTCCATACACTTTATGAGAAATATGACATTTCAAATACACAGTGAAAATATTCAATAATGTTTAACAAATGGGTTATAAAATTAAACCTTCAATTAGCTGGGTAAGAGGTATTTAGGAACGCTGGTGGCATCTTGATTGCACATTATGCTGCGAACCTCAAGGCCACAAGCTCCTTCTGGGGAGAAAGCCAGAGCTTTCTACTCTCCTTTCGTGAAGTGCCACAGTGTCGAAACCCACAGGGGCAGTTCTCTTGTTCTACAGGGTCTCTACGAATCGTTATCGACTCGAGGGCAGTGGGTTTTTTTTAAAGAAATATTTGTGGGGGGGTTTGCACAAACTAATATCTGCTAAGTAAACAAACAAACAAAAACAGATCAAAATCCAGAACACACACACACACACACACACATCTGTACGTTGGAATGGTCTCATGGCAAGGGAGTTTGATGTTTAGTTTGAATACAATCAGATTCCTTAGAATCAGGTTTGGCAACCTGCTCTCAAGGGTCACACGTTTGGAAGCCCTGTGGAACTTCACTGGGGTCTCCTTAAATCAGAACTGACTGACAGCAACCAATGACAACAACAAAATATGGGTCTGTTTCAGGGTTTTTATTCTATTTACAGGGGCCCTGGTGGGATAGTGGTTACACGTTGTGCTACAATTCAAAAGGTAGGCAGTTCCAAACGACCAGCTGCTCTGTGGAACAAAGATGGGGTGTTCTACTTCCTCAAAGTTCCGGTCTCAGAAACTCACAGGGAAGTTCTACCATGTCCAATAGGGTCGCTATGAGTTGGCATCCACTCAATGGCATAAATTGGTTCATGCCACCGATAATATAAATTGGTTTATACTAATTTTGATGTTTTTATTCGTTCATGATCAGAAATAACATTGCTGCAATTGCTTTAATTTTGAAGTATATTCTGATATATTGTTTTGTTTTACAAAATGTTATTTGTTAATTGTGGTTATTTTCTCTCTTAGGAGCTTATCAGTGCTTTTCTTGTAGGACTTTTGATAAAAATCTCCTACATATGCTGCATACTTCTTGCTGGATGTATTTGTAGGTATTTGGTGAATTTTTAAAATGTTTGTTTATATTGTTTACTGCTATAAGTAGGAGCTTTTAGTCCATCTATTCTAAATTATTTTGGATATGTGGGGAATTGTTTTGTAGTTACATGTTACATTAAATATCTTACTGATTTCTCTGACAATTTCTAGTTTATTTTCAACCCTTTGGATTTTCTAGGTAGAGAATGGGTGAAAATACTGTTTCTCCCACACAACCTTTAAAATCCCTTCCTTTCTCGCTCTCCCCATTGATTAGAGCACATAGTATCATGGTGAAGACTGATGGTGATGGGGTATATTCTTGTTCACATCTTGATTTTAATGGAAATACTTTCAATAATTTACCACCAAATGTTTTGTTTATTATAGATTTCAGTTGGATGCCTGTTTAAAGGGAGGGGTTTTCTTTCCTCTGTAGTAGATAATATAAAGTTGAAACTGAGTTAAATTTTCATCTATACTTTTATCAATTGTACCTATAGATGTCTTAATATTCAACATCATTGTACATCAAGTACATCATTGAGATGTATTTTTTTCTGGTAATTATGAGATCCTTTTTTTCCATTATGAGATTCTTATAAGACTACTATTAGGTTAAATTTTCTAATTTACCCAGATATGTATATTTTGGTTCATAAGTGAGATTGGCCTAGGGAATGAGGAATGGTTTAATACTTGTCTTAAGAAATGGTTGAAAAACTTTCCTGCAGTTCTCATGTCATAGAGGATATTTTTAATAAAAGAGAATATTTTCATATCTTTACTATTAAATAGAACTTTCACATAGAGCTAATTCAGCTTTTCTCTTTTAGGACTTGTTTTATAATCACTAGTTTGTAAGTTTACTAAGAAAAATGGCATGACATAAATTCATAAATTAAAAACAAGAAATAATTAAATAGAGGTTTTTTTGTTTTTGTTTTTTTTTGTTTTTTGCAAAGGGAGAGAGAGAGAGAAGGATCACACACAGGGAAGAAAAGTAGCTCTAAAACACCCCTCGGCCACCTACACATATTTCCCATCCTCCAGAAATAACCATTTCAAGTCACAGTTTGGGGATGCTAATACCACTTTAATATTTGAGTTATTACTTTGTGTTTTCTATTTACTGTACTGTCATTGCTTCCATTTGCTTGCTTTCTGTACATATGTGTATCTGTTTGTTTCTTATTTTATTTTTTAATTTCCTTTTTATTTGTCCTTTGGCTGTTGGAAAATTGTGAATCTTATTTCAATATTTTAGTAGGTGGTCTTACATTTGAATATATACATTTAAAGGAATTTCACACTCGGTATCTTATGTTACTTATTATTTGTACATATATGTTCTCACACCTGATATTTCAATATCAACTGTATTCTTTAACTTGAAGAACCTTTCTCCCAAACACAGCATTTCACATGTATACAGCAGCTGCAACAGAGACTCGAAACTATCACACTCTACAAGAAGGTCAATTAACACAGCACGATCACTGTTTACTACACTAGTAAGTAAAGATTGGGGTCTTAAAAGCTTATGAGAGGCTATCTAAGGGGCAACTACTCAACTACTGGTCTCTACCTGTACAGACAGAGCAAAAAGTTTGGAGGAAATAAAAGCTACATGGGAACAATTAGAACAAAATAGCAGTGGACCATTGGAACCTTAACCTCCACAATCCTGGGCCCAGAAAACCTAGATGCTGCCAAGCTACTGCTACTGACTGCTCTGAAAGAATTCCCTCAGAATGTTCTGTATGGAGTGGGAGCAAAATGGGGAAAAAACTCCCAAAGCACAAGACCATATTCACTTGTTAAATGAAGACTGGTAGAACCCCTTATTCTATGAAACTTAGTCATTCTTCAAAAATGAGACTGCAATCATGCCCAAGGCTTAATTTTCAACTATGAACCTTATAGAGATGGCTCTGTAAGGTGCATAGTAACTGCAGGGAGATAGCACTCAACCATATGAGATAAAAGGGCAACATGTGCCCAGAGACAAAGTTCAGAAGGCAGGAAGAGGAAGGAAAAAGAAAGAATGGAAATGGTAAACACAAGGAGGAAGTAAGCACAGACTGTTACATTGCTGGGGAGGAGGGTTGCAATCAACATCACAAAATAAAATGCAAATGAACTAGAAAACAAATTTGCTCCAAAAGACTCACATAAATCACAATAAGTAGTTGAAGAAACATAAGATCTTATCTTAGTTAGCCACTCTATGCAAAGAAAGGCCCCTTTAATCTGAGTGGGTTGCCCATCTCTCCACACTTGATGCTAACTAAGGAGAGGAAAGGAGGCATGAGTTGATTCCAAATCTACCCAAGTGCAATGTGGTATGTTGGGTTGTATCCAGCACATGTACATTACTGCAAAGAAAGCAAAACAAAACAAAACCTCAATACACTGCCATTGAGTCTATTGGACTTCTGAAGCTATCGATCTTTATAGGAACAGATAGTCTCATATTAGTGGGAAAAATTGATGAAATCCTAATAAAATCTGTACTTTAATTAATAGCATTTTAGTCAGTGTTTTCTTTCATTTTTAGTTCTGACAAATACACATGTTTACGTACAATGTTCACATTAGAAGACGCTAGGTAAAGAGTATAGGTACCGCTTTGTACTATCTTCGGATTATTAGGAAAATCTGAAATAATGGCAAAATACACTTTATTTAAATAATTAGCCACCGATTTTGATAAGGCCGATTTTTAGGCTTATGAGAGCAGAAAGGGATTTCACCATAGAGTAATTGTTAGCGCTGTGTCAGCAGCTGTGTTTCCATCCTTCCAGACCCTCTTACCAAGATTTGATATTGCAGTCATTGTATATTGTGAGTCCCTTACAACCTAGAGCGTTACTATGCCAAGCAGTATTTGACTATGATCAAAGTATATGTGATTCATAGAAAGGAGAACGAGAGAGAGAGATTACACAGTCGTTGGGACTGGCAAATCCAAAATGCATAGGTCAGGAAATAGTCTGAAAGCTCTGGTTTCCTTGTGTTTCAAACTGATAGCACAGAAAACTGGAAATTCCCGCCGGCTATCTATTAGTCTAGCATCTTTCTTTCCAGGAAGCCTCCGTTTTTGCTCTTAGACCCTCAACTGATGAGAAAAGAAGATTACAGAGGATAATCTTTATTCTCCACTTTACTGAAAATTAACTGGTTCTAAATGTTTTGTTATTTTAGTTGTTAGGTTTTGTCAAGTCAGTTCTGACTCAAAGTCACCCTATTTTCACCTGAACAAAACACTGCCCACCTGGGGCCACCTATCCTTGTTGCTGCCACTGTGTCAGTTCATCTCACTGAGGTCCTGCCACTTTTATGATGACAGTTAGTTTACCACACATGATGCCCTTTTCCAGAGATATGATGCCTCTCGAATTTTCATTCTTTTCAGCTGTAAATTTGAGATCATACCAGGTATCTCACAGAGTGGTGATAACGATTAAGTAAGGTAGAATAAAGGACCTACTGAGGTGCCTATTGGTGCAGTAGTCATATATGATAGGGTTTTTGGTGTGCCAACATGGCACTTGTAAGAAGATATAGGTGGAGTTGAACCTGTCATTCAGGTCACAGTTTGATGGTTCCTGCTTGTGGGCGGGGCCTTCTCGCATAAACAAGAACCAATGGTACTGAAGAAGGAGTCCAAATGGCACTAAAAGCATTAGCCAAAAACAAGACTCCAGGAATTGATAAAATAGCAATTGAAATGATATAACAAGTGGATGAAATATTGGAAGTGCTCACTCATCTATACCAGGAAAATTTGGAAGACATCTTCTTGGCCAAGTGACTGGAAAAGATCCACATTTGCACCCATTCCAAAAAAAGATGATCCAACAGAATGTGCAAACTAAACAACAATATTATTGATAACATATGCAAGGAAAATTTTGCTGAAGATCATCCAACTATGATTGCAGCAATGCAGTGGCAGGGAAATACAGAGGGTCAGGCCAGTTTCAGAAGACTATGTGGAACAAGAGATTTCATTTCTGATGTTACATGGATCACAGCTCAAAGCAGAGAATACCAAAAAGATGTTTACTTGTGTTTTATTGAATATGCCAAAGCACTCAACTGTGTGGATCATAACAAACTCTGAACAGCCTTGAGAAGAATGGAAATTCTAGAACACTTTGATGAAGTACCACACATGGATCAAGGGGAAGTTGTGCAAATAGAACCAGGGCACACAGCGTGGTTTAAAATCAGGAAAGGTGTGCATCAGAATTGTATCCTCTCACCATATTATTCATACTGTACACTGAGCAAATCATCAGAGAAGCTTGATTATATGAAAAAGAATGTGGTATCCCGATGGGAGGAAAGCTTATTAGCAAGCTGCACTATACACAGCCCTGCTTGTGAAAGCGAGGAGGACTTGAAAGAATTGTCAATGAAGATCAAGGACTGTAGTCTTCAGTATAGATTGTAACTCCATGTAAAGATCAGTATCCTCACAAATGGACCAATAGGTAACATCATGATAAACGGAGAAAAGATTGAAAATTTAAAGGATGTTCTCTTGCTTGGATCCACAATCAATGCTCATGGAAGCAAAAGGCAAGATTTCAAATGACATGTTGCATTATGCAAATCTGCTGTACAAGGCCTCTTTTGAGCGTTGAAAGCGAGGATATTATTTTGAGGACTAGGTGTGTCTGACTCGTCATGGTATTTTCAGTTATATCAAGTGAATGAGAAAGTTGGACAGTGAATAAGGGAGACTAAAGCAGGATAGATGCATTTGGATTGTGGTGCTGGAGGAGAATATGGATAGCTCCATGGACTGGCAACAGGACAGACCAATCTGTGTTGGAAGATGTAAGGCCAGAGGGCTTCTTAGCGGCAAGGATGCCAAGGCTTTCTCTTACAGACTTTGGGCACACTGTCAGGAGAGACCAGTCCCAGGAGAAGGATATCATGATTGGTAAAGTGGAGGCACAGCAAAAAATAAGATGGTCCTCAAGGAGATGGATTGACACAGTGGCTGCAACAGTGGGTTTCAAGCGTAGGAACGATTGTGAGGCTGGTTCAGGTCCGGGTAATGTCTCTGTCTGTTGTGCACAGAGTCACATGGGTGTGAACCAACCAGATGGCATGTAAACAACAAAGGGTACTAAAACAGGTATCCAAAAGTTCACAAAAGATGGTGATGGCAAAATATGCTTGATACAATTGATGTTATAAGAGTCACCGAGAAAATGACTCAAAACAAAGCTGTGCTAGTCTCGGTACTTTAGGGAAATAAATCCACAGAAATCCATATATATATATATGAGGGTTTTATATAAGTGCACATCAAGAAAACATCCCAACCCAATACTGCCCAAGCCCACAAGTCCAACATTAGCCTATATGCCCAACACCAATCCACAAACTCCTGCTCCATCTCACAAAACACACGCAATGATGCTGACTGCAGGAGGAAAGCCTAGTCAGTAAACTTGCAGTCATCTCAGTGCTGGCAGGGTCTCCACATGGCTGCTCCAGCACCCAGGGCTGCATTGGGGTAGGTCCATGTGACTTCTCCTCAGGGATGTCTTGCGGGAAGTGAGCCTTGCCAGTTGAAGCAGGGAACTGGCTAAGCAGCTGCAGCACCTTGTCTGACCATCAGAAAGCAAGAGAACCAAGAAATAGAAAGGCGAGGCATACCTCGCCATTTATCTCTCTGCCCTTCAATTAAACCCACATGTGTTTATTGGCCAGCTTGGCACAATAAACTTTATCTCAAAAACAAAACAGAAGTTCATGGAAAATGGAGTTAAAAATCATATAATTTTCTGTGAACATTTTGAAACCCCTTTGAATTTTAAAATAGCAATAGATAGTTATACATAGATATAGATATTAAGTATAGATACACAGACATACAGATATGGTTGTAATTAGGTACCTTAGAGTCAGTTTCAGTTCACACAGACCTTAATATAATACAAAATTCCAAAACTATGTTTTCATTCAGATGTGTATATCTAAATTTTCTGTTTATTCTCAATTAGTGAACACTTGCAGTATCTTATTATTTTAAAATCTGAACCACATTACTGAATGTGGGCACATTTATTAATTTTTGGATATCAAATTTAGCAATTTTATGCCTAAGTTGTCTCTTTCTTTATTGATATACTATGGTTGTAATTAATTATTGACTAAAGGACTGTCATCATTTAGTGATGTGTTTGATAGTGATGTGCGCTTGATAAAGATAATATTTGCTAAATTGACATTCTTTTGATTACCCCCTGTGGGACATGCAACTGAGAGGCGCAGCATGCACGCTAGTTTCCCTTAGGTCGTCATTATCAGGAGTTTCTGTAGTTGGTTCCAGATGGAGCCATAAGAACTAATATCGTAGTGCCTGGATTCCCTTACCAGAGATTATATGGTTTTGTTTAAATTTCCAGTAAATGAGAAGGGTGAAGTGAGCATAAGGAGGGGAGTGCCATTTCAAATACAGATATAAAATACTTTGGGTCTGGATAAATCTTTAGCTTGTACAGTGTCAAGTTCACAGCCAAACCTTTAGTCATGGGAAACTTTCATAATTTTTTAATTTTTGTGTTAATTTTAATCTCAAATGAACAGACTAAATCATCGTAGTTCTTTATCCATGACATATTCTTATTGTTTAAGAATGCCTATGGCCTGCATTTATCTATTTAAATGGTTGTGTAGTTATTTAATAATGAAATAAGAACCGTGAACTTAATAATCAGAGCAAAAACTGTTGTCTGACAATTGCCCACCTAAAAGGTCTTTACTTTTGAATCCTAAGGTCACCATCATTAACATTTATTGAGCATTTTCCTTTATTTAAAAAAATATATGCTCAACACAATGCCAATCGATTTGTATGCAAAATCTCACCTGATTCT
The DNA here is from genome assembly GCF_050624435.1 of Tenrec ecaudatus. Lineage (NCBI taxonomy): Eukaryota > Metazoa > Chordata > Mammalia > Afrosoricida > Tenrecidae > Tenrec > Tenrec ecaudatus. The sequence continues at coordinate 128,074,177 of NC_134531.1, forward strand.
TATTAAATTCTGTAACAAGGGCATTATACTATCCTACTATATACATGAACAAACTGTGACTTGTGGCGGTAAAATAAGTTTACCATAGTCACAAACTAGGAGTTCTTCAAGTCATGCAGAAGTACAAAAAACATATCCTTGACTTGGGAACATCCTCGCTCATTACCTTCCATCTGGCCCCACAGACATACCATAGAGAAGGAGCGCTATGAGCGAAAATGAAGCTACTGCCGGAAATGTACTGGCCATCTCGCTGCCCAGTGATGAGCTATCCTATACCGAGCCATGAAATATTTGTTTACTATTCATAACCCTGATTTCCTTAACCCTGGGCACTACTTTGTCAGACTATTGCGACGACTTCCTTTGAAGTGCAAGAAAAAACCTGCTTTCTGAGAGATTATCACCTCTGGCACGACTGTCCAAATACTGCTAAAAAGGGCTCTGAAAAAAATGTGCCTGTTGAGAGAGTGTGCTCGTTTGCCTGTAATGAGAGACATTTGTGATGCCGCTTCCTCCCTCCCTCCCCTCTCCCTTCTTCCCTCTCTCCCGCCATCACTTCAGCCCTCTTCTCCTTCCTTCCCTTTATTCTTGTCAGGCTTTTTGGTTGTTCTTTTGCATTTATGTAATAGCTAGTTAGGGATTTTCGCTCTGTTTCTGGTATTGAGCTGAGAGATAAAGATGGCTATGACATGGCTAATGCTCTCAGGAAGTAAAGCAAAGGCAAGCATTAAAAACAATTAAGTGCAATAAAGCCTTGCCACCCAATGGTTACTTCATCTGGGCCCATGTGGAAACTGCAGAATTACAGGCTTCATACCAGATCTATTGAATCAAAATGTGCATTTAACAAAAGCACTTTTGTGTGTTCAATTAAATTTGAAAAGCAATTCCAGAGAAGGCTGTGAAAACTGTATATCATGCAACAGAAGGAAGAAGAGGTCACTCCTCCGCAAGGGATTAAGTATTTTAGGAAATGCTTTATAGGGCACAGCACCTATGCTGGATCTTATGAAATGTAGAGACGTTTTTCAGAGAGACAAGAAGGGAAGATACCCTTGATGGAGGTGGATGCTTGGTCTATGATCTAGCTAAAGACAGGAAAAGGCTCCGTGATCTTTGGGAACATAAGAGGAAAGTAAATGTGGTATTGGAGAGGGTGTTTGACTGGGTTATCCAGAGAAGCAAAACGAGTGACATATATGTATCACAAAGAAATGTATATCGAGAGAGCAACTCACAAACCTGCAGAGAAGGCAAGCCCAGTCCAGTCAGTTCATAGGTAAGCGGCTTACCTGAAAGCCCTTCCTGACTCAGACAACTGGAGACTGATGAAACTAGAAGCGGCAGGAAGAAGCAGGAGGAGAAAAGCTACTGGCTGCAGAGACAGATCGTGGATCGGATGTTATAGCCGACTGCTGATAGCTCCCTAGATTGGCAAGCAATATGGCAGGCTGTGACCCGAGTGTAATGAACAAGAGGTAGATGCAACAGATGCAAGACTCATGCCAGCAAGAAGAAAGAGCTCTTAGGAACATCTTTTATGTGTGTCAAATAGGCCACTTGCCCAAAGAGATTTCATCATGTCGCATTCCACCTATATCTGTTTATATATGCAGCAAAGTTCACATAAATCACAAAAGAACACCCAGAGATGATACTGAAATATCTACTGACAAGAGCTTAAAAACCACAGGTCCATTATTTAGTGGACTTTATTCTCTGGGACAAGGGTTCTTAATTATGGGTACAACTTATAATTACTTTGGAAAACTAAAAATACAAAATTTTGGTGTCCACCTCCTGAAATTCTAATTTAATGGGTCTGGGTGAGTATTTTGGTTTTTTTTTTTAAGCCACTCAGATGAGTTAAGAACCACTCTGCTTTAGGTGATGGTAAAACTTGGATAGATTTAACTAAGAGAGAGACTGGCTGGGATCACTCTACTGGTGCCAAGAAATCAACTCAAGTGACGACCCAGTCACACCGGAGCTCTAAGGTGGGTCAGAATTAGGGGCAGCTTACAGGGATCAGGCAGGGGAGGGGAGTGCAGGAGTGGAGTCGTGCAAGACGGAGTACTGAGTGCAGTGCAGGCTGAGGCGCACGGGCGCACCTCAACATCTTAGAAATCTATCTGAGCATGTTCAAATTTAGTGCAGACAAGTGGGATGTCCAATCACCTAGAGGCTTGGTGGTACAGTGACTAAGAGATGTGCTATGAACCACAAGGTCAGCAGTTCGAAATCATTAGTCATTCTGTAGGAGAAATATGCAGTTTTCTATTTCCCAGAGTTAAAGAGCAAGAAAGCCCAGGGGACAATTCTCCCCTCTGGTGTAAGGTCATTGTGAGTCAGAATCTACTCAATGGCAGTGAGTGAGTGAGAGGTTTTAAGATAGCAAAAGTGAGAATGATGAGGAGAAAACTGAAATGATGACAGAATTGAAACGTTGACATTAATTTGATGTAGTATGTGAGAAAAGGGAACTAATTTTTTAAAAAATCATGGTATTGGAGGCTTTTTTAAAAAGTCATTCTATTGAGGGCTCGTACAACTCTTATCATAATCCATACATACATCCATGTGTCAAGCACATTTGTACATTGTTGCCATCATCATTCTCAAAACATTTGCTTTCTGCTTGAACCCTTGGTATCAGCTCATTTTCCCCTCCCTCCCCACTCCCCTCTCTCTCATGAACACTTGATAATTTAAAAATTATTATTATTTTGTCATATCTTATGCTGTCTGACATTTCCCTTCACCCACCTTTCTGTTGTCCACCCTCCAGGGAAGAGGTAATATGTAGATCTCTATAATCAGTTCCTCCTTTCCACCCCACGCTCCCTCCGCCCTCCTGGTAATCTCCACTCTCACCACTGGTCCCGAAGGGATCATCTGCCCTGGATTCCCTGTTTCCAGTTCCTATCTATAGCAGTGTACATCCTCTGGTCTAGCCAGATTTTTATGGTAGAACTAGGATCGTGATAGTGGGGTTGGGAGGGACGAAGCATTTAGGAACTAGAGGAAAGTTATATGTTTCATCAGTGCTACACTGCACCCTGACAGGCTTATCACCTCCCTGAGACCCTTCTGTAAGGAGATGTCCAGTTGCCTATAGATGGGTCTTGGGTCCCCACTCTGAACTCCCCCTCATTCACAGAGATTTGATTTTTTGTTCTTTGATGCCTGATCCCTTCGAGACTTCATGATCACACAGGCTGGTGTGCTTCTTCCATGTGGGCTTTGCTTCTGAGCTAGATGACCGCTTGTTTACCTTCAAGCCTGTAAGACTCCAGATGCTACATCTTTTGATAGCGGGGCACCATCAGCTTTCTTCACCACATTTGCTCATGCACCCGTTTGTCTTCAGCAATCATATCAGAGAGGTGCACTCACAATGATATGATTTTTTGTTCTTTGATGCCTTATAACTGATTACTTTGGCACCTCATAATCAAACTGGCTGGTGTGTTTCCTCCATGTGGGTATTGGGGGCTCTTACATTTCATACACCTATTGTGTCAAGCACATGTGTACATACCATATATACTTGTGTATAAACTGAGTTTTTCAGCACATTTTAATTCAGTTTTTGAAATGAGGTGCCTCGGCTGATATTCAGGACAATTTATTCTGAAGTATCTATGGTATGTTGTCATCATCCTTTTCTAGAACATTATCTTTCTACTTGAGCCCTTGGTATCATTCCTCATTTTCCCCCCTCCCTTCCCAACCCTTCTTCCCGTATGAACCCTTGATAATTTATAAATAACTATTATTTTCACATCTTATACTGAACACTGTCTCCCTTCACCCATGCTTCTATTGTTCATCTCCCTGGGGGTGGGGGACAGTTATATGCCGATCATCGTAATTGGTTTCCCTTTCTTCCCCCCCTTTCCCCCTACCCTCATGATATCACTACTCCCATTATTGTTCCTGAGGGGTTTATCTGTCCTGGATTCCCTGTGTCAAGAATTCTTATCTGTACCAGTGTGTACAATCTCTGGTCTAGTCAGATTTGTAGAGTAGAATTAGGGTCATGATGGTGGTAGGAATGAAGCATTAAAGAACTAGAGGAATGTTGTGTATTTCATTGGTGCTAATACTGCACCCTGGCTGGCTCGTCCCTTCCTTGTGACCCTTCAGTGAGGGAATGTCCGATTGTCTACAGATGGGCTTTGGGTCTTCACTCTGCCCCCCACCCTACTCATTCGCATTGATATGATTGTTTGTTCTGGGTCTTTTGATGCCCATTGACACCTCATGATCACACAGGCTGGTGTGCTTCTTCCATGTGGGTTTCATTGCTTCCCAGCTAAATGACCGCTTGTTTATCTTTAAGTTTTTAAGACTCAAAATGCTATATCTTTTGATGGCTGAGCACCATCTGCATTCTTCACCACATTTGCTTATGCACCTATTTTGTCTTCAGTAATAATGTTGGGAAGGTGAGCAACACAGAATGCCAGGTTATGAGAACAAAGTGTTCTTGCATTGAGGAAAAAAGGAAATAGTTTAGCACTGCCTGGGATGACCTTTTGCTTCTCCACTTTACAAAACATGGACCAAATTAGGAGAGAGTTGAAAAGTTCAGTTTGGAATGTATAGCAATTGAGGTGCTTATGGGACATGCAAATAAAGCATTAAATTTGATAGCTAAATATTCATTCAGTGCAATATTAGATGATTAGGTTTGTGATTAATATGGATTGACAAGTGTGTCAAAGTCAGCGGGATGGCTGAAAATCTTTTTAAGAGAGGGGAATGTGAGCATTTCAGTGACTAGAAGAAGCTATCTAAAGAGACAGAAAAATAATTGGAGTAAAGAGATATGAAATATGAAAAATAATATCTGATTTCAACACCCTTCAATATGGAATATTCTAAGTATCACAGAACCTGAGAGTAACAAATACCATACATCATCTACCTTGAAACGCTCTTGTCCATCTACCATATAATAATGTCCATAGTAGATGGATTCCTGATTCAACTTCAGCATTTCTAAGATGTTGCTCCCTTATAAGAGGGATTTTTCTTATATTATTTTAAAAATCTAATAATGTAAAAATGGACAATTATTGAATACTGATAAGAAAATACTACACGAAGTGAATATATGATTAATTGAGTTCAACATGTAATATTAACTCCATGAACCTGACACTATTACAATTAGTATGGGTTCTAGGTTTTTAAGGAATATTACTGTAATGTAAAGGTAGATGTAATATATATATAAAGTGTCTTCACTATAACATGCAAAGTTCAATAAATGTTATACATTTATTTTATGAGAAATGCCAACGTGGACCTAGTCTCTCACCCAGCTCAGAATTTAAGAAGCTGGGGCTGAGGACAGCAGTAAAACTTCTGAAGACATTATAATTTTCATGTCCTTATGTGAAGGACATCGTGTTTGGTAAAGTGAAGAGACAGCGAAAAATCACAGAAGTATTGACAGTGGCTGCTACAATGGACTGAAATATTACAGACATTTGGAGGGTGACACCGGAGAAATGACAGTGCTCAGTTTGGTTGTACATAGGGTCATTCTGAGTCAGAACCTACTCAATAGTTCCTGATAAAACCGAATTTATTCCAGGCAGTGGGACTGAGAATAAGTAAAGTCATTGGCTTGGTAGCATTTGGAACTTTAAATTGGTATATTTGAAAGGCTTACTTTGAAGAATTCATTGAACATTTTGGTATGCCATTCCAAGAAACAGAGATTATAAAATGGGCTTAATATTTAAACCTTTGTTAAAATAAAAACCAATGCACAAACACATTAAATAAATCAAATAAATATGAAATTTACATCGATGTAATTTATAATTCACATTGTCCGTTCTTGGCATGCCTATAGAAAATGGGCTTGGCCTGTGGGCCAACCCCCAATCCTAGCTACTCAGGCACCTCCCCAGAGGGGCACACTTCAAAGGACAGCACTGCAGCTGCAACTGAGGAAGCAAGCGAGGCACGTCTGATCAGGAGCAAATGCAGAGGGAAGGAGAGCGATGGAACACATCCCGGTCCACAACGTCCTGAAGGCAATATTGCAGCTCTGAGCAGCCAATACACCGAGAGGATCACAGAGCCGGCCCCACCACAAGACATTCGGATGTCCCTCACTGACACACAGTGCTATGGGGACAGCGCTGGGGGCACAGTGCAGGAGATGTGCCCCACTGGACCCCACCGCACTGGAGTGAAGCACAGACGGCATACAGCGGAGCAGCAAGGGGAGCAAAGCAAGGAAGTGCCTGAGGCATGCCAAAGGTGGCCCTTGAGGCCAAGCGTGGCATCCTACTGGGCTCAACTAGAAAACACTCTTGCGTGCGTGTCAACAGACAGACCTGGAACTGTTTGAGAGCTTTCCTTTTTTGCTATTGGGTTTTTTTAATTAACTAATTAATTATTTTTGTTGTGATAGCTGTTGCTTTTTTTAAAATGTTTTACTTTGCTTTGTTTTCGCAAGTTTTATTGTCTATGCATTTCTATCTGGACAAGATGGCAGGATGAGCAATCTGGAGGAGAGAACAATGAAACCAACAATTCTGGGGGGACAGGGAGGGGGAGTGGGGGTAAGGAAGGAGGGTGCCAACAAACCCAGGGACAAGGAAGAATAAGTGATGTAAAATTGATGGTGAGGAGGGCATAGGATGGTGGGGTTGGGAATGGGAACTCGGTCAAGGGCAATGTAGCTGAGAGGAATTACCAAAACACCAATGAAGGCAGAAAATAATAGTGGGACAGGAGGAAAGTAAAAGGAAACAGAGGAAAAAACTGGGAGGCAAAGGACATTTATAGAGGTCTAAATGCAGGCATGTATACATGTAAATACACTTATATATAATAATAGGGGATAGATTTATGCACATATATTTATTATATATTAATATATTTATATTTATGGCAGCAGATGGACATTGGGCATCCACTCAAGTATTCCCTCAATGTAAGAACGCTTTGTTCTAATAACCTGGCATTCCATTATGGTCACCTTCCTGATATGATTCCTGAAGACAAAATGGGTGCATAAGCAAATGTGGTGAAGAAAGATGATGGTGTCCAGCTATCAAAAGATATAGCATCTGGGGTCTTAAAAACTTTAATTTCAACAAACAGTAATCTACCTGAGGAGCAACAAAGCCCACATGGAAAAAGCACACCAGCCTGTGTGACCACAAAATGTCCATGAGATCAGGTATCAGGCATCAAAGACACAAAACTAAACTAAACTAAATCTTAAGAAGGCAGAGTGGAGACTCAAAGCCCATCGGTAGTCAACTGGACACCCCTTGACAGAAGAGCCACAAGGAAAAGACAAGCCAATCAGGGTGCAGTCTAGCACCGATGAAACACACAAACTTCCTCTATTTCTTTCATGATTCCTCCTCCCCCTGCTGACTACCATGACCTCAATTCTATCTTACAAGTCTGGCTAGACCAGAACATGCACACTGATACAGATAAGAGCTGGCAACACAGGGAATCCAAGACAGATAAACCTCAGGACCAATAAGAGGAGCAGCAATGCTAGGAGGGAAACTGATCACAATGATTGATGTATGGCCCCCCTCACAGGGGAGCAGACAGCAGAAAAGTGGGTGAACCGAGACAACAGTTAGTGTAAGACAGGGAAAAAAATAGAATAATTTATAAATTATCAAGGGGACATGAGGAGGGAAAGGGGAGAGAGGGGGAAAATGAGGAGCTGATATCAAGGGCTCAATTAGGAAAAATATGATTTGAAAAAGGTGATGACTGCATATGTACAGGTGTGCTTGATACAATAGATATATGTATGAATTATTACAAAACCGATGAGACCCCAATAAAATAAAATTTAAAAAGAAGATGAAGATGGGCTTGAAAAAAAAATAACACCAGAAATGGAAGTGTAGTGGTTCTGGATTAGGTTGCTAACCACAGTGGTTCTTGACCCCTCTGCAGAAAGATGAGGCGTTCCACTCCAGGAAAGAGTTTCGTCTCAGAAACACTTGGGGGGCACTTCTACCCTGTCCTCTAGGACTTCTAGGAGTCAGAATGGACTTGAAGGCAGTGAGTTTGGTTTGGCGTAGGAAGTATATCTTTTAGGAAGATGTGCAATGTTCGTGGAGACAAATGATAATGTTCATACCTAGAACAGTTGTTTAAGTGGAGAAGAAAGGCAGAAGGGGGAGTGTCACCACATCCACTGCTGTGGACTTTACTCCTACTCGCGTGGAGTTACCCTCCGGGTTTTCACATCTCTACATTTTTAAATCATTTTATTTGGGGCTCATACAACTCTTATCACAATCCATATATCCATCCATCGTGTAAAGCACATCTGTACATTCATTGCCCTCATCATTCTCAAAACATTTGGTCTCCACTTAAGCCTGTGGCATCAGGTCCTCATTTTCCCCCTCCCTCCCTGCTTCTCCCCTCCCTCATGAACCCTTGATAATTTATAACTTATTATTTTGTCATATCTTATACTGTCTGACGTCTCCCTTCACCCACTTTTATATTGTCTGCCCCCAGGGACGAGGTTATATGTAGATCCTGGTAATTGTTTCCTCCTTTCCAACCCACCCTCCATCCATCCTCCTGGTATCACCACTCACACCACTGGTCCTAAAGGGATCATCCACCCTGGCTTCCCTGTGTTTCCAGTTCCTTTCTGTACCAGTGTGCATCCTCTGTTCTAGCCAGATTTGTAAGGTAGAACTGGGATCATGATAGTGGGGGTGGGGAGGAAGCATTTAGGAACTAGAGGAAAATTTTATGTTTCATCATTGCTACACTGCCCCCTGACTGGCTGTCTGCTCCCCACGACCCTTCCATAAGGGAATGTCCAATTGCCTACAGTTGGGCTTTGGGTCTTCACCCTGCAACCCCTTTCATTCACAGTGATTTGATTATTTGTTCTGATGATACCTGATCCCTTCGACACCTCGTGATTCCACAGGCTGGTGTGCTTCTTCCATGTGGGCTTTGTTGCTCCTGAGCTAGTTGGCCACTTGTTTACCCTCAAGCCTTTAAGACCCCAGACACTATATATTTTGATAGCCAGCCACCATCAGCTTTCTTCACCACTTTTGCATATGCACCTGCTTTGTCTTCAGTGATTGTGTCAGGAAGGTGAGCATCATGGAATGCCAGTTTAACAGAACAAAATATTCTTGCATTGAGGGACTACTTGAGTGGAGGCCCAATATCCATCTGCTACCTTAATACTAAACTTATAAATATATGCTATTCACACAGATCTATTTTCACATCCTCAAATATAAATATATTTACATATGTGCATGCTTTTATTTAGACATCTATAAATGCTCTTTGCCTCCTAGCTCTTTCCTCTCTTTCCTTTTACTTTCCTTTTGTCCCACTATCATGTTCAGCCTTCATTTGGATTTCAGTAATTCCTCTCAGTTACCCTTGGTCAAGCCCTACCAGGCCTCCTACACTCTCCTCACCACCAATTTGGATCACTTGTTCCCTTGTCACTAGGTTTGTTAACATCACTTCATTTCCCCCACCTCCCCCTCTCCGATGTCCCCCCAGAACTGTCAGTCCAGCTGTTTTTTCCTCCAGATTGTTCATCCAGCCTATCTTATTCAGACAGACCTGCGGAGATAATAACATGCACAAAAACAAGACGGAGCAAAACCAAGCAACAAAATACAACAAAACAACAAGCCAATGACAAAAAAAACACACACACAATAAGAAAGAAAAGCTTGTAGTTTGTTCAAGGACTGTTTGTTGACCTTTAGGAGTGTTTTCTGATCGAGTCTGTTGGGGCACCAATCACTGTCCCCAAAGTCTATTTTTGGTGTTACCTGGAGACTTCATTGCTCTGTTCCCCTTGCTGTTCTGCTGTTCTGTTGCACAGCCTTAGTGTTTTGCCTCGGTGTGGTGGGATCAGATCGGGCAGAATCCCCACACTGTGTCTCCAGTGCTGTCCCCTGTAGGGCTATGGGTCAGTGAGGCATGTCATGTCTCATAGTGGGGCCGGCCTTATGGTCTTCTCTGTGGATTGGCTGCTCTGAGCGGGAATATTGTCCTCAAGGCTTGGTGGTCCACGATGTGCTCTAGTCTCTCTTCCTCCCCTTCATTTGCTCCCATGTGCTCTGATCAGACATGGCCCTCTCCCTGAGCTGCAGCTTCAGTGCTGTCCTCTGAAATAAATTCTTCTGGGGAGAGGGGCAGGTGTCCATGAAGTTGGGATTGGGGCTGGCCCTTCAGGCCTCTCCACTGGTTTCCTACTCCATGCCAGCATGTTGCGTTCACATCTTGGAGCACTGGGTTGAAGTCTGGTCCCTGTTTCCATGTGGAGATATAAACAATACCCTCCCCTTGGGTGTGTTAGTGCCCTGTGATCCCGCTACCCATTTATTTTTTTATTTTTTTCCTTCCCCACCTTCCGCTGGATTTGGTCTGGCCCCTGCCATACTACTTGCTCCTCATCCAAGGAATGTTTGTTTACAGTAGCTTTTTCCATATTCCCCTTTTGCATTTTTTAATAGCTTACCACAGTGGACTCATGTTGTACTTGTCCTTTTGTGCTTGGCTTACTTTACTTAGCATGATTTCCCCCAGTTCTTCCCACAGAGCGATGTGCTTCATACGTTCATCACTGCTTTTTAGCGATGTGTAGTACTCCATTGTATGTATGTACCACAGCTTTTTAATCCACTGGTCAGTTGATGCAAATTTGGGTTGTTTCTAACTCCTTGCAATTGTGAACTGTGCCTCAATGATCATTGGAGCACAAATGTCTAGCCGTGGTTTGTTTCTTGCCACTTCTGGGTATATGCCCAGTAGGGGGATTTCTGGGTCATTTTGTAACTTGATTTCCCTCTGTTTTAGATCTCACCAGAATCGATTTGCATAGTGGCTGTACGTACCTCCAGGTCCACCAGCAGTGGGTGCCATCTCTACATTTTTAAGGAAATAGGTAGATGCATCTTTCTTGCACAGAGCAACTAGCGATTTGAACCAATCACCACCTTTCAGCTGGGGGCCAAGTATTTGAATTAACCATTACACCACTAGTGCTCTCTGGAAGAGGGAAGTAGTTACAGATAATTAAAAGTAAAGAAAACACGTGGGAGAGAAAACAGGAAGGCTTTGTGACACAGGGATTGAGCAGCATCAAGGAGTCCTAAAGAATTTCCATGTTGACTAAAATGAGAAAGTATCCTGCCTTTAAACACCCTATGTCAAAGCTGCTGCCCTCAAGAAATGTCGGTCTGTCTGTCCGTGTGGGGCAGTGAAGTTTCTTAACAGGGCTCTTCTACCCAAGTCTCTGCAACCCCTAACAAATGATTGGATGGGACTATGCAAATTGAACATGTGTAACATTACTAGAGGCGATTTGTCCATTTTTGTTACCAGCTCACCACCCTCCCCCTCCTACCTCTGATGGGCTGCCAGGATGTGCTATTGTTTGAAGCAGCAGCAGTGAGAGAAACTGGGGAACTTGGACTTGGTAGAGGCCACTGAGATCAGACGCATCAGACACTTTATTCCAGAGACTCAGAGGAGTGCTGAGACTAGGGGGTATCTTCTCCTTAAGTGGCCCATGACTATGGCACTGTGGGACAGAGCAGACAAGAGAGCAGGCGGCCTCTCTGGCTCATGGGTGCCAAGGGCAAGGAACCCTATGGCTGAGACACCGAGTACTGGAGAGAGAGTGGCTCCCACATGGCTGAGAGGCTGAGAACCAGAGAGAGAAATTTGGCTGCTGGCTAAGGAGACCAATGACTGCATCCTTACTCTTTGCTGAACCAGACTTGCATTAACCTATTGACTTCCCTGACAAACCTCCCAATTGTGAGTATTGTCTGTGAGTTCTGGGTAGCCATCGAAACAATTATCGAACCCACCATAGATGTGGACTTTTATGTGAAGAGCGGCTGGTGAAAAATAGGTAACGAAGGATGGAGTGTGGAGGCATGTCTGACTTTTGCCTCGTGGCAATAGGGACTCCAGAGGAGGTCAGACAAGCCCATATCCATGCCGTTCATTGAAGACAGAGAGATATGAGCACACAGAAATAACAATAGGCAGTGCGTCGCAGGATAATTTAGAAAGAGAATCATTCTTCTCTGTGGGCAAAATGGAAATTCCCTTTTGTATTTTGTGAAAGTTTGGCTGGGGGGGTGGGGCGGGAAGATACACACACACACACACACACACACACACACACACACTAAAAACCTCTAAAACTGTGTTCTGTGGTTTATTTTACAACTGTGATGTTATCGTCTGCACTCTAATGAAGAGGGCCAAGCGGGCTTCAATACGGAAACTGTGGGCTTGGAACTGTCATGTGAAAGCCTTCATTTTGATTAATATAATTGAAGTTTTCAGTGTGTATCTGCTAAATTGAAATCAAATCAGTAAAATGTTATTCATTTTAAAAATGAATCTGTCAGAAATTCTATGGGTATTCTGCCAACAGTGAACTGGATTTGCACCATAGAGCTATAGATATTATATTTTAAAAATGGGTCCAGTGAGACATTGATGAGATAGAGCCAATAGTGGTAGTACAAGCAGACCACCAAGGTCCCAAATAAAGCAAACTGATTCCACCCCTGCTGACTGTTTCGTAAAGTAGAGCAAATTTAATTAAGGTTCTAGTTCGATGTATTGAGGAGCACCCAGGTCATCTCCTCTGACCCACTGGAAAGAGACTGAGAAATCCAAAGATATTCTACAGGTTCATAGAAATCTCAGACTTAGGAGGAGGCTTCAAACAATCCATGGGAAAATTCCATTTTCTTTCTATTCCGTTTTTCCATACACATTTTCAAGCCCCCATCTGTGTGAGCGTGTGTGTGTATTGATCTTCACAGGTATATAGGGTCATCCCCAAATTACAAATAAGGAAAATGGGGCTCAGAAAGTGAAGTGATTTACTCTATGTCATCCAAGAATTTGTTTCCAGAACTTCTTGTTACTAAAGACCACACTTATATTCCTGGCGTGTACAATTCACTACTGCAATACTTAATACAGTCTGTGCAGTAGTACAAGGCACTCTTGTAACCATCAGCACATCAAATCCTGGAGCTTCTTCTCCTCAAGGACGCAATAGCGATGGGGACTTCTCGTCTAGGTTATTATAATTATTACCATGAGTCATGAAGAACTCAACTTACGTTACAACCTTTCCCAAAGCCAGCTTCACTTCTTAGAATCGAAGTGACTTTTTCAAACGTTAATAAAACTTGTAACTAACAGCTCCTAAATGTGAGACCACAAATGCTGGAACCTTGCCACCAGCTGGTACTTGGTTAAATTCTAGGATTCTCAGGGGAAACACACCAACCCAAACCACCTGCTATCTAGTCCATTTTGGCTCACAGAGACACAATAGGGCACACTAGAACTGCTCCCTGGCATTTTCAAGGCTAGATCTTGGTGGAAACAGTCTCATCTTTCTCTTTTAGAGTGACTAGTAGGTTTCAACTGCTGACCTCATCGTTAATAAAGAAACAGGACTCCATGAGGGGAAACAAGGTGTTGTTAATTGATTAAAATAACTTTTTTTAAAAAAACCTCAAACTCAATACCATTGAGTAGATTCCCACTTGTAGCAATCTTACGGGGCTGGGTAGAATTTCCAAGACGTTAAATCTTGATGGGAGAAGACACTGTGTCCCTCTCCTGTGGAGCAGCTGGTGATTTGGAACCTCTGACCTTGAGGTCAGCAGCTCAGTTCATTAACCACCAGAGCTCACTTGTTAATTAACTCAACTCTCCAAACTCTCACAGCAATTTAACAAGGTTTGAGTCACATAAACGTACATAGGAACAACAAGGTTTTAATTCTTAATTTTTAGTTATTTCCAGGTACTACCATTAAATCATAAGCCAATTTATGTAGCTAAAGTTTATAGAGCTGGAAAATGCTCATATAATGTTGAACACTAGTTATTGTATATATAGTTGTAAAAGGAAAGAAAATAAATTGCTCAGTCTATTTGAGAAAATGTATATAGTACTTAATCTTTACATTGATTTTGGTTAATTAATATTCAGGTTACAGGTTTTTTTTATTCAGGTTACAGGTTTTGTTCTATAGGATTGACTTACAAAACTCATGACCCTTATAGTAAAATTATACAATTTCCTTGCATACAATTGTGTATCTATGCTTATTTTTTTCTTAAACACATTTTTCGTGTTTGATTTTATCGTTATGCTGTGTATTAATCCTTTCTTTCAGAGTAGAGCATGCAGAAATGGGTCTTTATATATGCACACTTACATAGAACAATGACTTTGGCTCCATAATAAATTAAATCCTATAGTCCAATTTGGGGTTAATACTTTCTAGGCAATTTTTATCTTCAATAACAAAGCAATTGGCTATTAAAGACACACTGTAATTCAATAGAACACTAAATGAAATATTGCCTTGTTGCTGAAAAAGAAAGTGGGACTTTCATTGGGGAAATATATATATATATATATATCCCCCAGCAATTTCTGGTCCCTAGTTCCAAAAAGGCAATACTTTGTGAGGAGTAAGAAGCAGGGAGTGGGAAGGAAAAGTGTTCTTCCTTGGCTATCCGTGTAACTGGCATAGAATGACAGCCTTCTCTTTCTACCACATGAGCCTTTCCCCGACTTCTCAAGGCCCAGCAAAACCAGAGTTGTGCCCAGGAGAAAGGGCAACCAAGCAGGCAGGTTAGGCCTATCTCCAATTATTTATCAGCCAGAGTTCTTGGTAGCAATATCACAAACAAACAAAAAGATCTGTTTAGTAAGAGAAAAAGCGTTTATTAGGAATGTGTGGAAGTAATAGAATGAATGGGGAAATGTTGAAGGCCATTAAGACTCAGCCTGGAAACGGCTGAGCATTCTCATGACCTGTGTGTCAGTGTTTGCTGATTTCTTCTGTGACTTAACGTTTTGAACAGACTGTTAAGGACAAAGACAAGAAAGTATGCAAGGTCTGGGAAAAACAGGTGGTTTAATTTTCTCAAGGATGTCTGGCTTGGCAGAAGAGATAGTTGCTATGTGTATCAAATGTGCTTGCTTAACAATGAGATAATTAACCCCGGGTTGTTTCCGCATGGATATAAGGAGTGTGTAAAATAAACTCGGGTGCTTCAGTCCATCAGACTACTGCCCTCCCAATACTTTCTGTCTCTCTTTTTTTCCTTAATCCTCACTCCCCCTTTCAGGACTGTGCGACTTGCCGGCTGGCTCCAACAGGAAAGGACAGACAAGCTTGGAAAATAGCAGGGACTAAAGTGCTGTGGGGGATCAAGAGGCCCAAAGCAGTGGAATTATCTTTTGATCGTGATGGTTAGGCAAGGCCAAGCAACTTGGTGGAGACGGATACCATTGCTTGAATAAATTCTAAACAAGTCTTGGTCTTTCTGTCACCAATTCAAAACACAAAGTTTCAGATAGGGGGATCCAGTTAGCTGACCCTCCAGTTGTCCTACCTCAGGGGCAGTTCAAAACTCCTGATTGAAGGGAGGACTCTGGCAAGTAAGACTGGAAAAACATACAGACAAATGTTCATTCCATTCGGTGGGCACCATGTTACATGAATTATTTAACATGTGAATATTGCCATTGTGTGCCACCGAATTTCAACTCACAATACCAAAAGTCAAAGCAAAATACACTATTACTGAGGCAATTCTGATGAACACCAACCATGTACAACAGGGAAGAGCTAATCCATGGGGTTTTTGAGGTTGTAAATCAATCTTTACAGACAAAAGACAACTGCCTTTTCCTTCTGTAAAATAAATGGTGGCTCTGGACAACCAGTCTGATGTGCAGGAGTTCAATATTTAACCCACTGAATTCAAGTTCCCCTTTGCTATTGTCATGGGAGACAGAGTTCTGAAGTCCAGCTACGTCGCACACGTTTAACATTTCCCCACGGATGAGGCTGCTGGGTAGCCAAAAAGTTGCCAAATAGCACTTCTATACATCAAATGAAGTTGGTAAAAGAGTCCTTTGGACTTAAAATGAATTCAGCCTAACTTAGTATGAGATTATTAATTTTTAATATGAATGTTATGTAATTTTAGGAATAAAAATAAATGATCTTCTAACAAAAACAGAGGGATTGGAGGGTTCTTGGCTAAGGATTTAATCCAATACCTATTAACAGTAATTTCAAGGCTTTGAGTGCATAAATGAAGAAGAGCTCATAGATGGGCATGTAGCTTAGCAGTGGCCCTTTTCTTGTGCCTTTATATAACAGTTTGAAAGGAGAGGGAAGAAAGAAATGAAAAAATATTGCTCTTCAAAACTATGTGAAGTACAGACCCTGTTGTGTGGAGAATCACCTTATCCACTGAAGGAGTTCAGATTGCAGTATCTCTGAGAATTAACACTTGTCCTTGAGAACTCTAAGTATGAATAATAAGAAAGCCAAACTCACTGTCACTGAGTCAGCTCTGATTCTTAGAGATGCTATACTTAGGGGTTTTGAGACCATAATCTTTACAGGAGCAGACAGCCTCATCTCCGTCCTGAGGAGTGATGAGGTAATGTGGGCCATCAAACTTGTGGTTGGCAACTCAACATTTATCCCATAGCCCCTTGAAGATTTTTTGAAGGCCCACATAGGTGTGTTTAATTCGACTGTTTCTAACTACAGGGCCATTAGCTAAGGTGTCTGAAATAAGAGTATCTTAAAAAATATTGGGTCATTATTTAACAGAAAAATACACAGGACAATGTTGGCGTTGTTAACTGCCATTGAGCTGATTCCATCCCATAGCGACCCTGTGCACAACAGGAGGAAATGCTTCCTCGTCTGCGCCATCTTCACATCATGCTTGTGTGTGAGCCCATTGTTGCAGCCACTCTGTCGATCCATCTCCTTGAGAGAGTTCCTCTTCCACTTCCCCTCTGCTGTACCAAGCATGAGGTCTTTCTCCAGGGATGGTCTCTCTGACAACATACCCAAAGTACATGAGACAGAGACTTGCCATCCTGGCCTCTAAGGAGCACTCTGGCTGTACTTCTTTCAAGACAGATTGATTTGTCCTTTGAGCAGCCCAGAGTATTTTTAGTATACTTCTCTAGCATCACCATTCAAATGCATCGATTCTTCTTTGGGCTTCCTTATTTAGTGTCCCACTTTCCCATGCAATTGAGAACACCATGGCTTGGGTAAGGCACAAATTAGTATCCAAAGAACATCCTGGGTTTTCAATATTCTAAACAGGTCTTGTGCATCACATTTACGTAATACAATACATCATTTGACCTTTTGGCTGCTGCTTCCATGACCATGAATTATGGATGCAAGCAAGACAAAATCCTTGACAACGCCAACGTTTTCCCCATTTATCATGATGTTACCTGTTGGTCTAGTTGGAAGAATTTTGAGCCATAATCCGTACTAAAGGCTGCAATATTTTCTTTTCATCAACAAGTTCTTCAAATCCTCCTCACTTTCAGAAGCCAAGTTTGTTTCATTTGCATACCACAGGTTATTAATAATAAGTATTTATATCACTAAAAAATATCCTAAAGGTGGTGACTTCTCTTTAGTGCTATTTAACATTAAGTCTTTGTTCCAGGCAGGAAAAGAAGGAAAGTTTAAAGGAAAATATGTGTCATCTAGCAAGCATTTACCTTTTTATTTAGTAAAGAAAAACTAACTCAGAGCTTCCATACAGAGACTAATGAGATAGATTGACAGAGTGGCTTCAAAAATGGGCGCAGGCATAAGAATAATTGTGAGGATGGTACAGAACTAGGCAGTATTTCTTTCTTTTGTGTGTAGAGTTGCTATGAGTTTGAACCAATTCAATAGCACCAGACCCCAAAAATATCTCTTATTTTAAAACTATTTGCTCTTAATAAACAGACTGACAAAAATGTATCATTTAGAGCATGTATGTCTTCATTTTCAACTTACAAATAATACATCCCAGACCAGACTGGTAAGAGGTCTGCATATTTGCATGTAAATTGACATCTCCTTGATACTCATTGCAAGGAAGACAAAAGCCTCTATCTGTAAGTGTGACTTGGCATAAATTCTGTTACACGTGCAACACATAGAGGCTTACTAGTAAATATTAAATTAAGAAGGGTCCTCTCCAGTTGTGCATTTTTATGAACACACAAATTATTTAGGAAATAGTGATACGATTCTTAAAATGAATGAATGCTAGCATTGTGAGCTGTTAAGGGTTTAAAAGTAATAATAAAAGTTCATTGCCACCGCATGTATTTAAATTAACAACAGCCTCGTGCGCTGCAGAGTAGAACTGACCCTCAGGGTTGTCCTAATTCTCACCCGAGCAGAGAAGAGCCCAGGCAGTGTATGGCTATGTGTTGGGCTTGATACGTTTCATATAGAATTTTAACAAAACTCAAGTGGGCATCTTCCCAAGTCTTTGAAGCTTTACAACAAGCTTATGGGAAAGCTTCCCCACCAAAAAAAAAAAAAAAAAAAGCGGGGGGCCTTTTTTTTTAAGTGTTTTAAGGAATGTCAAAAAGACTTCAAAGGTGAGTCAAGAGAGGAAAGACTATAAACCTCAATGAATGAAGAATCTCTGATTGAAGTTCAGAAACAGGGAGAAAAAGAGAAAAAAAAAACGGCCATGAGTGAGAGCGACTGGAGTCGGAATACAACATGGCTCAGCACTTTCCACTTTAGTGGACTGCCTTGGCCTCAGTATGCATTCGGCTCAATGACTGCCTAAAGCATTGCACAGAGATCAAGTAGCTCAACAAGCTGCGCTTCCCATCAGTCTTATAAGAGAGATCAAAGGCAATAAACATGATTTTATAAAGCAAATCATAACTGGGAACAAGTTTTGTATTATTTACCAATTCAAGCCAGAACTAAGGCCAATCAAAACAGCGACTTCCAAGAATCCCTGCTGGACCAGTTAAATTCAAAACTACAGTAATGGTTCTCCAGGTATTCCAAAGGGGTAATCTTGCTATATATTTTTTTGAAAGCATAAAGAGCTATCAGATGGGCTTGTTGGGAAGAAGTTTCAAGAAACTCTAAACTGCATTAGTGATAAAAGGCCAAGAAAATTCACCGAGGAATTTCTTGTCTCAACACAACAATGTCCTTGTTCATTCTTTGAAAGCTACCAGAATTTCATTGAGAAACATTATCCAATTCTTCTAATTCTAACCTTGCTCCTTCAACATTCTTTGTGTTCTTCAAACCCCCAAACATTTAAAAGGAACACAATATGAAGCCCTTGGTTGAACAGTGCAGAATTCTTTGTGGAAGGGGTGAGGTGGAAACACTCTGTGCATAGGTGTATAGAGCTAGATGGAGGACCAGTTAAAAAACAATACATTTATATGTTGAGATTTTGCTGAATTTGATCTTTTTCTATGATCTTATAGCAATACTTCATGACTTACCCCTGTATATTCTTTTACAAATCACACAAAGTGATTTCACATGCTTTGTTATATTATCCTCATCAAATCCCCCTGTAACAGGAAGAGTAAAAACTAGAATTTTCTTTCCACCTCTATACTATGAATACCTATTGATTATCTACTTAACATGCAATTTGCCAGTGTTGTATGCCAATACAGAGACTAAAAAGAGACAAGGCTCCAGCTGTCTAGATGTTGACATTCTTATTTCATTCAATTAAACCTGAGACACAAAGAGCTTGAAATATAACAATGAAAGGACTTATTGACTATGCAAAGTCTTTGGCTAAACCTCCTACAATTTGACCTCATTAGCATTTGTAGAAACTAGATTTTGAATGCTTGATAACCTTCCTGGATGATATAGATGTCGGTGGTCCAGGGAAAACATGGAGAGATACTGGATGGGACTCTACTAGGAATATGTGTCAATATTCTCTCATTAGGATGCAACGTGATGACTGTCAAACGAAGAGGCTCTCAGAATGATAAATGAAAGGGGAACCCATTCCTAGACGCTGTGACTAGCTCCCAGCTCATGATAACTGTGCACTGTAGAATCGGATCTTTTTTATCTATAGGGATTTCAAATGCTACTTTTCCAGACTGGATTGCCAAACCTTTCTTCCTGATCGGTCTCAGTCTAGAAACTCAACTGAAACTTGTTCAGCATCATAACAGCAAGCAGGCCTCCCTTGACAGATGAATAGGGTCTACATTTGAACCATGTCAGCCAGGAATCAAACCTAGGTCTCCACGGAGTGACAAGTCTACCATTGAACCACACTGCCTTCGCTGCTAACGAAGGTGCCACTCTCTCATTGATTTCTTAAGTGTACTTGCAATAAAGATTTATTCCAAGCTTCTGTTATCTATGGATCCTGGGTCTAAGCAAGGGGTTTGATCGTATTTACACAGTCTTAGATTTATGAAGGAACTCCCATCATCAAAATCTTAATGAAAGAGGGATAAGCCTCTGAGAATCTTGCATTAGCAATTATCTATGTAGGTAGGGAACAATGCTTGTCACTTCCTTTTACAACTCATTTCCAGAATTACTCATGGCTCCATCTACTTACAAAGGTAAAATATAATCATATCTGCAGACCTATCTATATTTAGAGAAGAATCATGCATTAGTTAACATACCAATCATAACTCTGATATCATTTAATTGGTGATAAAACAGAGTTTTAGGAATGAAAAGCTTCCTTAAAATAGTAGAGGCAGTATATGCCTCAGGAAAAACTCATTATTTAGGATTTCTTATGTTTATAAATAAAAATAGAAAGCACAACTTGTGTCCTTTTCAGAAATGAATTCACTACATTTTTAAAGCCTCTGCTGGGAGTTCAAAGATATATAAGATATCAGCCATCTCCAAAGTGCTCAGACTCCACTGGAAGAGACAGTCCCACCACAATGTGTATGAGACACCTCAGACTGAGATAAATAGTGGACCAGAGGGAAGAGCTTATGAAGTAAGCATGATGTAGAAAGAGAAAGTCATTATGCATAGTGAGTTAGGACAGAATTGTGGAAAAGGTAACACTTGAGGTGAGCCTTGAAGAATAACATAGCCAATAAGAACTGAGAAATAGGGTATTATGGGCACAGTTGGCAAAATGGACATGTATCTTAGGTCTGCATTTTGGAAATTGTCAGTCCATGATAATATGTTCATAAATGTTCATAGGTCAAAGCATCAGAGATTTTCAGTTATTTGGAATTAAAATGTGAAGAGGCTGGAATGGCATGCCAAATAATTTGTCCTCCTCATCCATCTTCGTTAAGATTCTAGTTTAATTTTTTTAGTTAAATAATGATATGATCACATTTGAGTTTTTAAAGTTAATTGAGAGAATATGTAAGTAATTGGGGCAGTAAGAAGATTTAAAAACATGATTCCTGTCTATGTAAAAAGTAAGTTGAGAATACAGAAGGCAGTTTTCTATACTTATCTTGGTCACTATCCTAATATCCTAAAATTACAGTTGATTTCCTAACAAGGGAAGTGATGTCAACAAAGGATGATCAAAATGGCTATGTTTACAAGGAGCCAATCCAGCCATGAGTTACAAAATAGTTTAGATGAAAGATAAAAGTTGAGGATAAGAGGAGGGCAAGTAGGTTGGCTAACAGTATCCTTCAGCCCATTAGAAAGTTCCAAGCACATTCTATTTCTGGGTAGTAAAATCAGATAACATCTTTAGAAGCCTTTTAGATAAAATCTATTGTGTAACAGATGAAAACACACATGTAGAAATAGTACATACATAAGGGTACAGATCATACACTAAAATTTCTTTAATGCAGAAGTGATACTAAAATATTCTTTATGACAAGATTTCTTTGATGTTTTAAGCTTGCATTCATAAAGAATCAGCTTCTTATGATGAGTGAGGTTCTATGATTCTGCTGACAGTGGATTTATAGGAACCTACTTGTACTGAAATCTCAGAGTAACAGTTTGGATAGGTAATGTATAAAATACTTCATATTTGATTGAACAGTTACCTCTTGATTATCCTATACTGGAATTTCTATTTTTCAGATTATTCATTTTCTGTGTATGTTTCTAAAAGAAGATTTGGGGAGCAAGGATGGAAGGTAAATTTTAACAGTCAATTATTCATGTTATAGGTAATTTTTATCTTGCATTAGATGGGATTCTTGCATATGCAAGTATCGAAGCCTTTGTTTTGAAGAGAGCTGATGGCTGTAGTATTTGGGTTATCAAATATGTGTTAGCCTAGTAAGCATGGATCTGCCTTGATGAATGATTGTTATTATTATTGAAAGCTTTGCCCTATCCCCAGCAGTCATTGTTTGCATAAATAGTATCTAGTCATTTAAGTCTTTAATCTTTACAAGTCAATAATTTACATATTGTTACCTAAAAAGCTGGCCTTTTCTCAATAGTGTTTTAAATCCTATACTACTAACCTACTGATAATATCAATAAAATTACCTTGTGCCCCATGGGGATGATTTATAATGTTCTCTGATAAAATGATAATGCTATCTCTAAAATGAACTAGGGACGTATGTAAACCATAGATAGATGAATGAATGTAGACTCACATTCATTCACTTATTCATAGCCCTAATCTAAGAACAATCAGTTCTTACGAGATGGCCCTATTTGATACTTGCCTTCATGAAGAGATCACTGATGGTTGCTATAGCAATATGTGGTGAAGAAATCTGCTAGTGCCCAGCTGTCCAGAAAGAATAATTCCTAGAGTCTTAAGGGCTTGTCTCAAAATGAGCAGCTATCTAAGCTAGGGGTCAACTAAGTCCTCAAGGAAAAAACACACCAGCCTGTGTGATCCAAGGATCATAAATATTAAAAATCTAAATCAGTATGAAGGAACATTATCAGAATTTAAATTCCGAATGCCCATTTTTCGAGAAAGCTATGGATGACAAGGGGAAGCCTAGAATCCACTTGCAGGGTCCCTGTGAGGAGAGAGCCTGCAGTAAATGCCCTCTTCCATAGTCCAAGGAAGTCGATAGCCTTTCATCCAGTCAGAGAGCGTTGTATAGTTGAGTGTGGCTGAGGAGTTAACATTTGATATCCTTCTGACCCATTTAGTACTTATTCCTGTTTATAATACATTTTTACTTTCTCTTTTATTAAGGTCTTGCTCTGCTTTATTTTGTCATTGCCATTGTTGGGTTTTTGTTGTTGCTGTCCCGTTGATTTTGTTTTGTATGTTTATTCTGTACATGATATCCACGATAGGCAAATCTCTAGAGACAATAACTGGGTTTGGAATTACCTAAGGACATGACAGCAGAGGTTGAATTGAAATGGAGAGCTAACAACAATTACTACAAGGAAGAGGAAAATATTCTAAAATGGATTGTGGTAATGACTGCACAACTCTTCTTAATATGATTAAACTATTGAATTATATGATATGTCAATTATATGCCAATAAAAAGCGAGTCACCCAATTAAAAATTATATATATATATATATATATATATATATATATATATATATATATATATATATATATATATATATATAGAGAGAGAGAGAGAGAGAGAGAGAGAGAGAGAGAGAGAGAGAGAGAGAGAACTGGAACCATGTGGTGCCAAGAACTAGAATGCGTGATAAAATAAAAAATAGAGGCATCATGTTTAATCTGTGAATCATCACTATAGTTTTTGTTGTTGTTATACCAAACCAACAACTACACAAAATTGTTGGCAGTACACTATAAGTGGAGGTCTATTTTCTTAACATGTGGTCTCTATTCTTAGACAATATCATTCATGACCACAGATTCTAATATTATCTGTATACAGATGATTTATACCTGTACCTCTATTTTGAGCTTCAGTCAGTGTGCAAAAACAAGACCAGGTGTAAGATTTAAAATAAGATTTTAAATAATTGCCATACAGAAAGTAAATCTACCCAGGAAGAAAGTATGACAATTAGCACACTCTATTGTTTTCAAAATTATAGGATTTGATTTTGTAATTAATTATTTATTATCTTGGATAAAATTCAGAGATTCCATTTGAAAAATGCCTTGAGGTTAGCAGGGAAGGAAGAGCTGTTCTGAAACTCAAGTGGCAGAACAGACCTGGTGAAATTGAGCAAGGAGGAAATAAACGAGTGCAATAAGCAGTTAGCAAACTACAAAAAATGTATTTTGAAAAGAGATCTGGTATGTACCTGAGAATGCTTATTTTGTCCAATAAAACATTAAGTTTTATGTCTGGTGGGGAGGAGAGATTTTTCTCTATCTCTTCAGCAGGTACAGAAGTTGTAGTTCCATGTATTATAGGAATTGATTGTCTTCATTCTTTCCCATCTGTCCACTTGACATCTGCACTTGGACTCTCCAAAGTCACCCATCACTTCCAAAACCAAAGGCATGATCTTATTTCAAAAACCTACTTTCAGTTTTCTGTCACAGGAAATAATGACACCATACATCTAGCTAAGGAAGCCGGAAATCTTCATGTTTCTTTTAGAATTCTGTCATGTCATCTTCATCTTCTGTATTTAATCAATAACTAGGTCCTATCAATATAGCTACCTCCCACTTGTGTAGTTTAAAAGTTCTTTCCCAATTTCGGAGGGAGAAGGACAAAGTCTGGTCTTGGCTGCGCAAGATCTGCATATTATCTAGCAGTCCTAGTGGTGTAGTGGGTTATATAGGGAGCTGCGAACTGCAAGGTCTCTGGTTCTAATCCACCAGTAGTTCCACAAGAAAAGGATGAGGCTGTCTACTCCTATAAAGATTTAAAGTTTCATAAACCCAAAGAGGAAGTTCTATGTTGTCCTATAGAGTCACTATAACTTGGGAACAAATCAATGGCCATAAGTTTAATTTGAGTTGATTTGGATGTTGCCTATTGCTCACGCCTTATTTTGCCTCTGTTTCAGACTATCTATTCTTCATGACCCCCTTTCAATTCTTCTAGAATGCAATATTGCATCTGCCCACTCACTCTTTTCTGTCTCTTAGAATACTTCTATGTCTGGATGGATCTAACCATCTATATCAGTGGTTTTCAGTCTTCCTAAGACCTCAACCCTTTAATACAGTTCCTCATGATGTAGTGACCCTCCAACCATGAAACGATTTTCATAACTGTCATTTTGCTACTGTTATGAATCTGGCAACCCCTGTGAAAGGGTCGTTCAACGCCCCCAAATGGGTCGCGACCCACAGGTTGAGAATCATTGATCTATAGCAATATTTAAAGGAAACCTCTAACCCAGAACTTTCTAAACATAGCATCGTTAATTGAGAATGACTAACTTATACCTTTAAAAGAGAGTTAGATTTACCAGTTTGTTAAGTAGTTAATAAAGCATAAGGGTGAACAAAATATCTAGCTATGTACATGGTATAACTACCAAAAATATAAAGTAATCTCTCATCTACTAAATTCTGTGTACCATGGTTTAGAGATAATGTCACTCAAGATGCTATACCAAAACTTACGGTCGCATTGGTAAACGCTTTAAGTAGTTGAGTCTGTAATATGATATCTGTGGGAGACACTCCCGAACAACAGTGGTACATCTCCTGAACAATTGGAGGGAAAAGTTACAGCAAAACTATTTGGAAGGGTCTAATGTTCTTGAGTATGAAATCGGGTGCCCCCAAGGACATTTGTGCATGTTTTCCTTTCCCCTTAGCTTCTTATCTTGATCTTGTCCACTGTAATTTTGGACCACAGTAATTCTCAGGGATATAATTTTGGGGGGAAAAGCATAGTTGAACAAGCAGGGAATCCTTTTTCAAATGCAATCACAATCTTTCCAAAAATAATGTGCAGATGTGGTATCATGCCTATGATTAAGAAAGCATCACACGAACAGAGTAAAATATGCCATTGAGACCAAGCTCATAGCTAAAGGAGGGACAAAAATATGTTATCTTTGTTTTTAAAATATGCCAGCTCCTCCACAAATGCCAAACCTATGACCCCAGTGCTTCTTCCTCATACCCCAGTCACTACCCCTTCCCACCCCTATCCAATCTTGCTTCTCCTTAGATAAAGGCCAGCCCCAGCCGCTACTCTATATGACAAGAGGTTTTGGTAATGCCTCCTTAGGAAAGACAATTTTCCTTGTTCCGTCCTATTGAACTACGGTTCTTTGTCCTCTTCATACATCCATTGTTACATACTGGCATGCACACACGCACTTTTTTGTATTCCATATTTCTCTACATTGTGATGACTTTTCATTCTCTTCATGTGCAGCTGCTCCAAGATGACTCAAGTGCAGAATCTTAGAAATGGTATTTTTAAGTACTAATTCCTACAGAGAGCTTAACAATGGTAGGCTTTATAATAGTCTTTATTTTAAATGTCCCCTAAAAGTTTGGTTATGTGCTGTGTACTGGGAAAAAAATTTCCTCTCTCTCGTTTTATATTTTGGAGAAGAACTTTGTGGTAGTTACATAATTTTGCGTAAACTTGATATATAGAATGTAGGGTTGGAGTCTAGCCTGTCAATCAGGTCACAGTCTTAAGGTACCCATTATGGCTATGGGCTTCTCATAAGTAGGGCTCTGGGGATCTCCTCCTCTCTCTCTGCCTTCACCCTCCTGCTGTAGAGTCACTCAGAGAGCTGCCAAAACCACACTGCGATCTGTGAGCTCTGTGATATAGCCACCACCATTGGATCCATAAGACTTTGTCCCCACTGGCCTATGATCTTTCTCCATTCTGTATCTTTGCATGTGACTATGTGAGTCTGAAGCAGCATTTATAGACTAGTATCAGGCTTATAAGCTAATATCAGACTTATGGACTTGACCGGGAACTGTGCTGAGATTTTTGCTTGATAGATAATTACTTCTTGAAATAAAGCTCTTTCTTACACGTATGTGAGTGTCTATGAATTTGTTTCTGTAGTCAACCCAGCCTAACACATTTTGGTACCTTGGGAGTAGGGCATTAGAGAAACAAATATTGGAGATGGAGAGTAGATGTGTGTCTGACCTCTGCCTCATGGCAGTTTTTCCTCTCTGGCTAACCCTAGGTCAGATATGCCCATGCAGTTTACTGGGTTGTTTTCTGGTAAGAGCATGGGGCATTAAAGTTTTGATTCTTTCCTTTGGCAGGTGATTTTGGCGATTCCTGTGTCAAATGGTGAAAATGAATTTGATAAATGTAAATCTTGAGCTAAGGAGGAAAAATGGCCCCTTGAACCTCTCTGGCAGAGACCATGCTGCCTATTCAAAATGACTGAAGGAAGGCCTGGCCCTAGCTTGAGGCAAACAGAGGCCTAAGTCCGTATTGCATATGAATAGGATAGTTTAAAGAACAATTGACTTTTAAGAATGTGTTTATTATCTGGATCTATTAGGTTTATACTGATTTCTTCTGCCTATTGTTATTGTTATAATGATTGATAAAAATAATTAGGAAACATGAAAATAGTTTGTAAGCCCACTTGCCTGCAACCATTAAATTGGACCTTTAAAGGGTATCAGATGTGCCTGCAAAGAAGGCTCTGAAAAGACAAGCCCCACCCAGTGCCTGAGTTCTCTGGATATTTGCATTTGAAAAGACTGCCGAGAGAGCTGTTGACTGACTGAAGAAAAATAATTTGCCCTTTCGAATTTTGAAGTAGTGGTTTTCACTTCAAGCTGGAAAAAAGTTGGAGCCATAAAGAAACTCTCCTCTCTTGGACTGAAAATTAAAGAGGGGCTTTGGAACCTCCCCTTCTCTGCCTTCACCTTCCAGTTGTTGACTTACTTGGACAGCTTCCAGAGCCATGCTGAGACCTGCAAGCCCCGTGATGCAGCCACTACAAGACTTTTCACTCATCAGCCGGTTGTCTTCTTACATTCTGCATCATTGCACATGGCTGTGTGAGTGTGAAGAGGGATTTATGGACTAGTATGGGACTTATGGGTTAGTGTCGACTAATAGACTTGATCTGGAACTGGACTTGGTTGTTTTCTTGATATATGCTTATTTCTTGATATACATGACTGTCTCTAGATTTGTTTTTCTTGTCAACCCAGTTCTATACAGGTGAAAGAACTAAAGAAACAACTCAGGACTCAAGGTTAAATATTTTAAAATTGCTACATATGCACATGAAAATTGGTCAGTGAATAAAAACGACCAAAGAAAAATAGATGTTTTTAAATTATTGCACTGGTGAAGTTGACTGAAAGTGCCATGTACTCGAAGAGGAACAAGCAAATTAATTTTGGAAGAAGTTCAGTTAGACTGCTCCTTAGAAGTGAAGGTCGTGAATCTTGTCTCACATGCCTTGGACATGCTATCACGAGAGACTAATACCTGGAAAAGGACATCATGGTTGGTAAAATAGAAGGCCAGTGAAAAAGAGAAAGACAGTAATGAAATGGGTTAACAAACATAGAGACTGAAACCATGGGTTCAACTATAACAGTTGTAAGGCTGGAGTAAAATCAGGCAGAATTTCCTTCTGTTTTCCACAGAGTTACTCTTAGTCAGAATTGGCTTGACACCACAAAACAACAGCAACAGCATAACTCTGAGCACATAAGAAACATTTCTATGAAACTCTGGCTTTTTATAAGGATTTCGCTTCTTGGATGTCATTCTGAATAACTCTCCCAAGTTTGCCAGAACAATAAACTTTATAAAACTTATATCCTTTCGCACTCTTAATTCTTTGTCTATAACAATGTTAGCATTCATGCCTGGTATATGAACACACGTGTGCATATGTTACTGAAAACACTGCTTTTGTGATTTTAATACTCAAGAATCTACCTCTCACCCCATGGCCATACTGTTATTTATGGTAAGGGAAATTCACACCCCAATGTCAAACCCAATGTCATTAAATGGATTCTAGCTAACAATTGACTCTGACTTCCTTATTCAATGGCAAATTTTCACATGCATATGAGACTACTGAAATTGAACTTGTAATGTTAGCAAAGAATATTGAAAGTGCCAGGTGCAGCTAGAAGGGTATCTCTCTTGGAAGAAGTACAGTCAGAGTGTTTTTTAGAGGCAAGGATGGCAAGTCATCTTATGTACTGGACATATTATCTGGAAAGACCAGTTCCAGGAGAAGAACATAATGCTTGATAAAGTGAAGGGTGGCAAACAAGCGGAAAGCAAGTAAGGAAAATTTAAATACAGTGGCTGCAACATTAAGCTCTGGCCTAGGAACAACTGTGAGGATGGCACCGATCCAGGTGGTGTTTCCTTCTGTTGTGCATAGGGTCTCTATGGGTCAGAACTGGCTCAGTGGCCACTGGCAACACCATAGAAACCTTGCATAAGCTTTCTGACAGTGGAAATATTTAGGGGAGCAGACAGCCTCATCCCTCTTTCCGGGAGCTGCTGGTGGGTTTTAACAACTTTCTGTTCAACAGTCTGATGTTTACTGCCCAGCACCAACAGTAGTAGTGATATACCTACTCTCCTGGTTGCACAGTTGGTTAGAATTTGGGGGTAGAAAGATATTTTGATACTGACTGTGGGTTTGGTTTATCTTATCCTAGCTCTTCAGCAAATAATCAGAGAAGCTGGATTATGTGACAAAAAGTGCAACATCAGGATTAGAGGAAAGCTTATTAGCAACCTGCAATATGCAGGTGACACAATCTTGCTTGATGAAAGCAAGAAGGACTTGAACTACTTGCTGATTAAGATAAATATAGTTATATATAATTATAGGGAAATAGATCTATGTACATATATTTATATGTTAAGTATTAAGGTGGTAGATAGACACTGGGCCTCTACTCCAGTACTCCTTCAATGCAAGAACATTTTGTTCTATTAAACTGGCATTCAATGATGCTCACCTTCTCAACACGATCACTGAAGACAAAATAGGTGCATAAGCAAATGTGGTGAACAAACCTGAAGGTGCCTGGCTATGAAAAGATACAGTGTCTGGGATCTCAAAGTCTTGAAGATAAACAAGTGGTATGTTAGTATGGTGGACTAGTGAAACATATTCATAGACACACTCATATGTTTATAAGAAAGAGGTTTATATACAAGAGCAATTGAATATTGAGAGAATGTTCCAGCCAAGTACAGACCAAGTCCATAATTCAAATATTAGCCCATATGTCTAATACCAATCTATAAAGTCCTCTTCAGACTCATGAAAGACATGCAATGAAGCCAAATGCAGGAGGATCACGGTCTATTGAATTGGAAGTCTTGTGGATCCAGTGGCATTGTAAGCATCCCAGGGCTGGCAGGGGTCTCTACATGGCTTATCCCACTGCAGAGGTCTGGTTGCATCAGGGTAGGTACATGTGGCTTCTCCACTTCCCAGGGCATAGTGCAATGTGTCTTGTTAGTAGAGTGTCTCTCAGGGAGTGAGCCTTGGGTCTTGTCAGCGGAGTTTTCAAAGGAATGAGCAGAGAGAACAGTGTCTTCTGCTTCAAAGAAGGAAATACAGGAATTCCCAGAATTCTCAGGAGAAGGCCATGCCCACACAGAGTCCTCATTGACTGTGACCTGATTGACATCCTAGACTACACCCCTTCACTCTTAATCCTCTCTAGACCCAAACTGATACCAGATTACATAACTATCACAAGTGGCCATCTAGCTGAAAAGCAACAATGCCCACATGGAAGAAACTCAGCAGCCTGTGTGAACATGTGTCAATGGGATCAGGTATCAGGCATCAAAGACCCAGAACAAAAATCCATATCAATGTGAATGAGGGAGAGTGAGAAGTAGAGACCCAAAGCCCATCTGTAGACAATTAGACATCCCCTTATAAATGGGTCACAAGGAAAAGATGAGCCAATCAGGGTACAGTATAGTATTGATACAGCATACAACTGTCCTCTTTTTCTTTAATGCATCCTCCCCCCTCTCCCCACTTTCATGATCCCAATTCTACCTTACAAATCCGGATAGAGCAGGGCATGCACACTGCTACAGATAAGAGCTTGCAACACAGGGAATCCAGGATGGATACACACCTCAGGACCAATAATGATACTAGCAATATCAGGAGCGTAAGGGAAAGGTGGGAGAATAAAGAGGGAATCAATTATAATGATTGACACATAACCCCCTCCCAGGGGAATGGATTTCAGCAAAGTGGGTGAAGGGAGACAATGGTCAGTGTAAGACAGGAAAAAAATAATAATTTATAAATTATCAAAGGATCATGAGAGAGGGAGGATTGGGGACAGGGGAAAATTATTTTATACCAAGGGCTCAAGTAGAAAGAAAATGTTTTGAAAATGGTGCTGGCAACATATGTACAATTTTGCTTGACAAAATGGATGGATGGATTGTGATTTGAGCTGTACAAGCCCCCAATACAATGATTTTTTTTAAAAGAAGGAATTTCAGCTTTTGGTATAGATAAATTCTAAATGAATGTAAAGAAAGCCCAATTCTTCACAACTGGACCAAAGAAAGGCATTATCATGATAAATGGTAGAATCAATAGGCAAGGCAAATCTGCTGCACAGCTAGCAAGGGAATTACTTTGTAGACCAAGATGTGCCTGACCCAAGCCATGGTATTTTCAATTGTCTTGTATGTATGTGAAAGTTGGACATTGAAAAAGGAAGTCTGAAGAAAAAGCCATACATTTAAATGAGGGTGTTTGCAAAAATTAGTGAAAGTATCATGATTTCCCAAAGAACAAAATAATCTGTTTTGAAAGAAGCACAGCCAGAAAGCACAGCCAAAGATGGTGAGATTTAGTCGCAAACACTTTGGACAGGTTGCCAGGAGAGACCAGACCTGAGAGAAGGACGTCATCCTTGATAAATTAGGAGGAATGGTTAAAAAAAAAGAAAAGAGGAAGGCTCTCAGTGAGTGGTATTGACACTGTGGCTGACCCATGGGCTCACACCTAACAATTGTGAGGATGGCCCAGGACTGGGCACTGGATCATTCTATTGAACATACCGGGTCACCGAGTCGCAACTGACTCAATGGACCCTAACACAACTACAATAGTATCCTAGCTTTGAGGAACCGTGGTGTCTTGGTGAGTTATACATTGGGCTGATAACTTCAAGGTCAGCCTGGGGGAAAAGATGAAGTTATTTTTTAACCTTCTATAAAGAATAACAATCTTGGGAACTCAGTGAGACAGTTATACGGTTGGTATGAGTCAATCATCTCGATGGCAGGGAGTTTGGTTTTGAGCATTTATCTTAGCTCTACTTTTTAAGAATGACTTTCTTAAACCTAACAGCCTTTCCTTGTGTGGGAAGAGAACATCTGATATGGTTGTCAGAAAGAAAGAATTCTCTCTCTCCCCAAAGCCATCTATTCACCTTAAAGTTCAAGATGCAGGAAGCCACGTAAAGAGAGCCATTGAAACAAAGCCCCGTTTGGCCCTATAATTATGAAGATTGACATAACTTTTTGTTGTTTATATGTAATTTTACTTCTCAAGCATTAACAAATGTTTTTCCTAGCCTTTTCTTTCTTTTTTTTTAAGCTTCTCAAACTAAACCTGTTAGCTGTTGGTCTCTTTGCCAATGTGAGTAGACAATATCCTAAAACATATGTAAATAGAAGCTTTATAACAGAAAACCCGGAAGATTATTAACAGCCCCAGGAGTAGTTCTTTGGAAAATCTGGTCCCAGAAACTGATCATTGACTGTCCTTTTGTTGCTATGGCTGAGAATGGCAACCAAGACCATTAGCCAAAGCCCCAGAATAGCTGGCAGTGGATCAGAAGAGGATGGCCAGTCGGAAGCTGGGGTAATTCTGCAGGAGGTCCTCCGTGAGTTTCCTTGGAACCCCAAATACAAGTCAGGGGGGAACAGACACCAGCACATCCAGCCTTGTGCAGCTCGGACAGTCACAGAGGGCTTTTTGTACTTGGTGTTTAATAGACTTTGCTCTGAAAATCTCCAACAATTGCTGTGCCAAAAACCTGGCTCATGCCATATGTCATGGACAGCAATTACATCAGGTAATAAACTCCATTTCCCTTGATGCAACCTCCCCCAGTCTCTAGTCAGTCACACTGCCTAAGAAAATGTCTGGGTTCTTATATTTGCAGAAAGACCCTCCATTCAGAAAACAGATGATTCATTTAATTCCAGCAAATGGCTATTACAGCTACATAAACACATC
The DNA here is from genome assembly GCF_050624435.1 of Tenrec ecaudatus. Lineage (NCBI taxonomy): Eukaryota > Metazoa > Chordata > Mammalia > Afrosoricida > Tenrecidae > Tenrec > Tenrec ecaudatus. The sequence continues at coordinate 128,107,187 of NC_134531.1, forward strand.
TTTCTCAGCTTCCCAAACAAGTATGGTCTGCAGTCACCACCTCCTGTTTTTTCTAAGGAAAAATTAGCCAAGAGAAGTCTAAAAAAGATGAAACTAAAGAAGGTAGAGGGAGAAAGAGAAAGACTAGTGAGTTTATACTATTACATAAACACGTATAGCAGAATATACAAGGAACTCCAATGGCATACCAGGTTGGCGTGGCTCCAAGGGACATCAACCTAGTGACCTGCTCCTATAGAGATTACAGCCTAGGAAACCCTGGTGGCAGTTCTGCTCTGTCACAGGAAGTTACTATTCATGGAAATCAGCTGGATACTCAACAACTAGAACAACAGAATACACGTGGGTCTCTTAGGCTGTTGTTGAATTGGCCCCAACTAATGGTAACTCCATATGCAACCAAATAATGCACTGCCTGGCCTTTCATCATTTCCACGGTTGGCTTCACTGTGACTCTTAGGGTTTTCATTGACCAAATTTTAGAAATAGATCTAGCCTTTCTTACTAGTCTGTCTTAGCCTGGACAATCTGCTGACGCTTTTCCGGGTCAAATTGTTATTGGTGTTAGGGGAATTGAGTTGGTTGCAACTCATAGCGATCAAGAAGGACAGAGTAGAACTGCCCAGTGGGTTTCTGAGATTACAACTTTACAGGAGTAGAAAGCTTTTCCATGGTGTGAACTGCTGCCTTGAGATCAGCACCTAACGTGTAATCCCCTCTACCACCAAGGCTCCTAGTAGGCAAAGTAAAACAGCGCCATGGGATTTCAAGGACTATCATTTTTACGGGAGCCAAATGTCTCGGCTTTCTTCCACTGAGCTGCTGGTGGGTTTGAGCCACCCAAATGTTGTTAGCTACTCAATGCTTAACCCGCTGGCACCATTAGGAGTCCTTTAAACATATATAGGTACGTTTCCTCTTAGAAATATATATATATATATATATATATATATATATATATATATATATATATATATATATATATATATATATATATATCTTAGTGTATATCAGAAATGTTACTCCGCGATCTCATGATGGAGGGACAAGAAAGACATAAATTGGAAGCAAGTGATGAGAGTATTGGGGCAAGCCTGGTGAGATGGGACAATTCATCCCCAAAGCTGCAGGTCCAGGTGGCATTGTACTCGTGAAACTAGAAGCCCTTTCCATTCGCATCAGGGCTGAACGCACTCAGCTGGGAGCCCTCCCTGTGCCCAGACCTTGTCTTGCTGCAGATTGCAATGCGGAGTGCCTGGTGGGTTTTGTGTTCCCATGAGTTTATTCAGGTGTAAGTATAAAGCTGATGGCAGTTGGAGAAGGTCAGCATTACATATTCATTTTATTTTAAATAATTGATGATGTTTCCTGCCTCTGCTTACATTAATTGCTCTCAGGTGTTAGAAAGTGGCTCAGTGAGTTGCCTTTTAATGCGGTTCTTTAGAAAGACAGTTTGGCTGCTCTTTAGAATACTAAAAGTGGCATGTTCTGTGCAGGACTTTCTAACTAGAGGTTAATAAAGGGGAATTGAACATATGCACTGATGTTCTCGGCCATGTGGAGTGAGTGCCTCTAACTACACACCCAAGGATATGAAAAATGTTTTTATCCAATCACAGAATAAAACTCATGTTTACCCAGATTCTCCTGGCTGGATGTGGCAGTGGAAACCAATTTGGTATTTTCTGAGGTAGTGACACTAATAATAGAGTATGAAATACAAAGTCATTTTTCACCATCAGTCCACAGGGAGAGATTTTCTATCAAGTATAACCCACAAGTATTTCTTTCAAAGAATGTAAAGCCTTTCAAAGGCATGTGCTGTTATTTAAAAAATAAAACAATAAATATAACTTGATCATACATATGGAAGAGCTAGGTTCTCACAACAATGTTGCTTTTGCAGTTTATAAAATATGAAATTCCCTCACTCAAAGCCATATATGAAAGGTCTTCTTGTTTTATTTTTAAATTATTTTTAAGAAGAGTTAGGAAATTGGCACAGCTGATTCTAAGCCACTGCATCATTTGCACATTCTGCATCGAAACTTCTGTTAAGTATATTCATGAGGCATATTTATCTGCTCAGAAAGGAACAAAAACTTACTGCTGCATACTTCTCTGTGATGTGCACTACCAAAGTGGGGAACTAATCAAACCCAAATTTATTCAACAGAGTCCAGCTGAATCTCAGAAACATGACCATTGATTGGTTTTGGAAAGGGCTGGTGGCTTTGGGAATGACTTGAAAGGGGAGCAGGCTGTACTAGGGTGTCCTTATCCAGTCATCTGCATGACTGCTTAGGTCTGTTCTTGATCTTAGTAGCTTCAAACTCTATTAGGAGGGGAAGGACTTTCAGGAAATCCATTTTCTTCCTGCCTGATTCTAAAATGCTATAGAATAGACAGAAGGAGCTCCAGAAAGACCCGAAGAACATTCCATTTTTAGGACCAATTAAACATAAGCTTTAAATAAGACAACGGCAGTCACTAAAAGAGCTTTGTTCTCAATATAACTATTGACTGATTAGGTAGTAGGACGTTTTTCTAACCAGTGTAAACTACAACCAAAGCATTCACTTGGCCAAGTAAACATAGAGATGATGTTACACATTTTCATCACATTGCCCTACACGATCATGTATGTACACACCCATTATCAAGCAACATTCAGAGACACCGTTAGGTGTGTGACTGCACGTGTGCACACACACACACACTCAGAGCAAGTCAATACACCATCTGTTCAGCATTATTTACAATATATTGGCATCGCTGCTGACCTAAAGAGCTGAAGAAAATAACAGGCCATATTTTCAGCTTAATAAAACCCTGCAGTAGGGAGCTCTTTATGAACAATTACAAGCATTTGCTAGAAATACATTTGCTGATTTAACAAACTGGGTAGGACAAATGTTTAACATGCTGTTGTAATGATGTTCAGAGGCTTTCCCTAGCATTCGTTGATCTGAGATAATGTGTCCTTGCCCAATCACGCTACAAAGAAGACATGGAAATAAATAAATAAAGAGATGTAATGGGATGCACTCTCACAATAGCGGAGCTGTTGACTGCCCCTGACAGATGGAAAAAAAAAAAGTCAATATGATGTCTGAGACAGCCCCGGCTCAGCACTGCCGAATAAATTACATGATTCGCTGAATGCCTGGGCTTCGCTCAGACATACAAAAAAATTGGAAAGATAAAAGCTTGCATTGGCTTCAGATGATATTTACTGCTTGATGGATTTACTAGCAGCCCCAGTACAGTCATACTGTATTGAATTATTGGCCTCTATTTAGCTGTGTGTCCGTCGGAGCTTGAGTGTCCATTTAAGCGTAAGTGAGCTGGAGGCCTGCCAAGCCTCTCGGAGGCTCTGGGCACAGAGGAGGACGCGAGCTAATGGCCACCAGCTTGAATAACAGGGAGCTTGAGGACATCACGGGAGGCAACAAAGGCCAGCTACAAAGTACTTTCTTATCAATATTAATGCCAAAATAAATATTAATGGGGCCTGCCTGGCATACCATTTTCAAATGTGCCTTGTTTCCTTTGTATTTTAACACAAATGGCTGGAAATGAATGTGTGATTTTTCTCTCTTGTCCTTTATCACTTCCTTTTCTTGTGTTCCATCTAAGGAGCTTGGAAAAGACCATTAGCTTTACTGCTACCCGTTGTCACAACAGCAGGGTTTCTAGAAGGCAAAGGAAGCAAATGAAATGCTGGTTTTAAGAGGTGGACGACTTGCTGTAAAATATACGATTAGAATAGTAATGCACTGTGCCACAGCCATTGTTGTGGCTTCTTTATTACACTGTGCTGTGGCAGTTTAGTTGTGAAGTAGCATTTCATGTCCAATGAGCCCGGTGAGAAAATTGCATTGTTCTCATCGCTTCAAAAAGAAGGCGCAGGTGGGCTGGGTGTGGTGGGGGAACAAAGAGAGCTAAGTGCTTAAGGCGTTGGATTGAGCTTCCCCAGAGCCTACGGGGTAAGTGAGCTGGAATTTTGCACAATGTGTGCACGGAGGAGGAAGAGAGGGCAAGTGGGGGAGATGGAGCAGCTAAAGAGCAAGTTGGGATTCCCAGGCTAATCACTATTTATGGGAAAGACTAGGGAAGGGTTATATTGTGCAGAGTTTCAGAATGAGCTCCACCCGGAGAGTTCTCAGACATCTGTGCAGGGGAGCGGCTTCCAGTAGCAGCACAAAGAAACTAAATGCTCCTGGAAGATGCACAGGGAACAAGCCAGATCGTGGTGCAAGGTCTGCCCTGGGAGAGCACACACTGGCTCTGGAGACAAAAAAGGTTTAGCTGCCTTTGAACCATTCCTACTCACCATGTGACCCAAGCAACATCCGTAATTTCTTTTAGTCCCTACTGTCAAGCCTATAGTGATGAGGATACTACCATGTTTCTACTGCTTCACAAACTCTGGGGAGATATAATGAAACACGAGCAATGAAAACGGTACATTGTTGACCCAATTTGTATTTTAGCAAGTTCTCTCACTCTCATTGAATCCTCGACACAACACGGTGATGAGGGTCCTGCTAGTCCCACTGCAAGGAAAAGACAAATAAGGCCCAAGGACTTAACTCAGTCACCCAGCCAGGTCCCATACTGAGCCCTAGCCACCCATCAGGTCCCCTTTCTGGGCCAGGAAATAGGAGTGATGTCCAACATCCCCATTTGGTGGCAGCAGGATTGAACCCTTCTCAAGGCTATCACCTCTGAGGCCTGGAGGTGCATCGCCTTCCTGACCTGGCCATGCCATAGTGTCCCAAAGGACTCCAAGCTCTCTCAAGCACAGATACGCTTCCGTAACATGGTCCAGGGTCAGCTGAGCTGTGGTGACCAGTCTGATGCTCTAAATCAGTGGTTCCCAACTTGTGGGTCGCTACCCCTTTGGGGGTAGAATGAATCTTTCACAGGAGTCCTCCGACTCATAATAGTAGTAAAATTATCGCTATGAAGTAGCATCAAAAATAATTTTATGGTTGGGAGTTCACCACAACATGAGGAACTGTATTAAAAGGTCACGGCATTAGCAAGGTTGAGAACCACTGCCCTAAATGTTCCCACAAACTACAATGAAATCTCCTAGCTGGTGGCAGGCAGAATAGGGCACACAGGGGCAGAAAGGGTGATGGTTCAGAGTGCAGATTCAGAATGCATGCAGCCTGTTTTCTGTGGACCCCGTCCACGCTTCCCACACTCTGCTTACAACAGGGACCGCCACTTATGTCAGGCTGACTGATGCTACCACCCCACTTAAACCCGCTCTCTGCATGGTTTTCAAAGAACAAATGAATCCTAAAAGCAAATGGAAATGAGCATTGAAGCACCAACTTGAAGATAATGACTAATATTTCTTGTTTTCATCCCAGGCGCTTGGCACATTGTATCTCACTAAGCCAACAGAATAGTTCAGTAAAGATATGGGTCTTCTTTCCTGTTTCTGCAGGTAAGTGTTTTATTTCCTATTTCCGCAGGTAAGAACTTCGCTGTTTCCAGAGGGTACATCATCAATCCCACCATTGGTAAGAAGGCAGAGTCCTGACCTCTCTGATCCACAGTTCAGGTTTCACCAGCACCGCATGCACTCCTTGGACATGCTCCTGAGAAGCCTCCTCTTAATGACGTGAGGGAGTATGTGATATATTGTAGAACACTTACAATGAGAAACTATGAAAGTTTTCTAATGATAATTTTTAAATTATTTTTAACTTTATAATGTGAAGGCTTGCAAAGCCAATCAGTTTTCCACTAAAATATTCATCCACATTTGTTTCATATCACTGATTACAATCTCCATCAAGTGACGTCACCATTTCCCCTGTGTGGCCTAGTTACACTCCTCCTTCTTTCCCAAGCCTTCCTGTCTTCTGACCTTTGTCCTCGGGTCAATGTGCTGCCCTGTGGGACTGACATGGGTGATTATTCTAAGAACGGCATTCCTTCTTAGAGTGACTATTCACTTTAAAGGCGTTTCGTTTTGAAACAGCAAAATTTGAGTCTCTATCAGACCAGTAAACCTTGGATTTTTATGAATTTGAGTTTTATTCCATATTTTTTCTCACTGTATCCAGCTCCTTCTCATGTGACCCTCTAAGGGCAACTGGACACGGTAGCTGGTCATTGCCTTTCGTTTGTGGTCTCAAGAGCATTGCGGTGAAGTCTCGCACGCTCCATTCGCCCACCAGATGGTTTGCTTGCGTTTTCAACTTTCTTCCCTCTTCTTTTCTCTGAATGGGGAGAAACCGATAATTGCATCTTGGGTAGCCCCTCAGGAACTCCCAAGGCCCCAACCACTGGTCACAATACAATACACAAAGCACTCTCTTTGTGAACTTGTAATGGCAAATGACCTCCAATACCTCAAAAGTCAAAGAACAAGTAATCTACATATAAATGAGCATAGCACACGAACAAATGCTTTACTAAAGAAGATATCCAGGCAACAAACAAAAAGATGAAAGATACTCATAAGCATTAGCCAGTAGAAAGATGAAATGAAAATAATAATGGGATATGTTCTCACTCCAGTATTAGCAGCAAAGAAACAAGCAAACAGAACAACAAATGCTGGCCAGAACGATGGAGAGACTGGACCCCTACTCCAGCTGCTCAGGCTGGAAAATGGAATAGCCCCTATGCACAACTGTATGGAGAGCGTTAAAAAGTTGGGAAATAGATTCAACAATATCACTGTTATATCCTAGACAAAATCAAACCATGACAGGATACAACCACACCCATGTTCATTGCAGCACTATTCACAATCACAGTCTATTCAAAAAGATGGAAACAGTCTAAATTCCCAGAAATGAATAAATAAATGAGCACATCATGGAACACCCACACAATGCCATACTACACATTAAAGAGTAACCCTGAGTTTATGACCCCTCACAGCATGAATGAACATGGAGAATATTATGCTCAGGGAAATAAATCAGTCGTAAAAGGACAAATACTGTGTGAGACCACTATTATAAAAAGGCAAGAAAAGATTTTTGCACTAAAAGAAAGTTTCTTCAATTACTACCAGGAGTGGGAGATAAAGAAAAGTACAGCACTAACCAGAGAGTAGACATAGTTCAACTTGGGTCAAGGGGAAGGTTATTGGAAAGAGAGAGGTCAGCAAAAAGTGATGAAGATCCAGGAACTCTCTGGAAGGAGAACAAGAGTTAATGGCAAAAGAAATATTATTTAGAATCCTGTAATCACAGTAGCAATGTCAATTTATATATGGATATACACACAGACAAGCTAAGAACAAAAGCTGAGCAGGTGTGAGAAGGAGAATGGGATATATTTATAGTGGTTGCCTGTCAGGCTGGTAACCACAAAACCAGCAGTTTGAAAACACCAGCCATTCTGCTGGAGAAAGACCGAGCTTTCTACTCCCCCAATGAGTTATAGTCTCAAAAACTCCCAGGGGCAGTTCAACCCTGTCCAATAGGGTCAGTATGAGTTGGAATTGACAATGAGAGAGAGAGAGAGAGAGAGAGCGAGAGAATGAGATCTCAGAGGATATTCTACATGTGTATTTGCCTATGCTGTCAATACCCATGAATAGACTGGAACAAGCAGGGGACATCGTTGGCAATCTTAGACATACCCAAACACCTTGAGGGGATGACTTGTAGTCCCGAGGACTCAGGACCATTGTCTAATAAGATTTTTTATAGGAAGAAAAAAATTACTATTACTTATCCATTACACATGGATTTTTTTTTCTCTAAAAGCCCAAAATGATTTGGTAGAATGTCAGGTACCTAGACACAGAGTTAAGTAAACTAAAGCTCCTGTTCAAACCCCACCAAAGACTAATATTCAGACTTGGGACAAGTTCTTAAAATTTCCTGTTGCCTCAGTGTGCTCTAGCATATAATGGGTATAGCAATACTAAACTTGTATGGTTATCTTTCAGGAATTCTTAAAAAGTGCATATAAGTGTCTTATCTAAGAAGCCACAATACATGATGGTTATGATTATTTCAACCTAAGTGTGAACACTTGACATTGTGAAATGTACACTACCACAAAAACTCCCTGTTATCGAGTCAGTTCTGACTCACGGCGACCCTATAGGACAGGGTGGAACTTCTCTGTGGGTTTCCAAGACTGCAGCTCCTTACAGAAGCAGAAAGCCTCATCTTGCTTCCAAGGACCACCTGGTGGTTTCATACTGTTGACTTTGGAGTTAGTAGCCCAACTGTTGACTTTGGAGTTAGTAGCCCAACATGCAGTCACTCTGCTACCAGGGATTCTAGTACCAAACATGCACAGCAGCACATATCATGATGGAGGGGTACTCTATTGCCCTCAACAACTATCAAAAGTGCTACTGCTTATAGCTAGAATACGGAGACCTGAAACAGGTCAAGAGCTGCAGATACATATGTTAGTAGGTTTCCTTCCAAAGAGTGTTATGCTTCAGAGTGACGGGCAAGAGCGACTCTGAATTTGGTGGCCTCTGTTGCCCCTCCGTGTGGGTGGTGGATTTTGAGACTTTTTGTTTTGTGCTCAAGGTGCTGCAGCTTGTGATTTCTTCCTCTTATCACACCAGGCCTCAGCAAGCAGGAGTTTCTCTGGAGGGAAACACACAGCATGGTCATGACAGAAACCTGATTACACTGTCAGCTGACAAATGACTTTAAGCGACGCCAAAATACATGTAGAATTTTTGGATTTGATGAACGACAAAATGTTTTAAATTGTTTTATTAACATCTAGAGATTTGTCACTAAATACTAAGGTGTTATTAAGTAGACTAATATTAAGGCATTTTAAAAGGCAACAAGTTAAATCACTCTAAAAAATACTTTTAAAAAGTTCCTCCAAACAAAACTCACTGCTGATGTTGACTCACAGCAACCCCTTAGGACAGGGTAGAACTGCCCCTGAGACTCTCTGAGACTCGAAGTCTTGAAGCAGACTAGGAGAAAGCCTCATTTTTCTCCGGAGGAGCTGCTGGTGTTTTCAAACTGCTGACCTTGTAGTTAGCAGACCAGTGCATAACCACTATGCCACCTAAACCATATATAAAGCATACACTTCTTCACTTAACAAAATAGTAATGATCATTGCTTTAATTTCAGTCTATCTTTATCATCGCTAAATATTTTAACTGTAGCTTTTATGTGCACTTATCTAAAAGATGACTGAGGCTGTCTTCTTAGAGATGTTTGTCAAATTACATATAATATCATTTAGACATTAGAGATTGCTAGAGCTCATTTCAAATCTACAAGTGATTAGATTTAACACTAGATATGTTTGAAGGATCCAAATTAATGGATGTGCCAATTATTCTTCTCTGTACCAGGTCCTGGCATCTGTTTGGTTTTCAGTGGGGACAAAGAAAGTTCCTAAAATGTTCAAATAAGGATTTCACCCTGTCCAAACCCCTCAGTACTCACAAGCATATGCATACTTAATTTCAGTCTCTAAAATGTAGGCAAATTATGGAACTGCTCAGAATAAAAGTAAACTATGATGATGTGAATATTGAAATCTCCACATACAATGACCAGTAGTTAATGAAGGAGAACACAAAGGATATGAATAGATGACTGACCTTAAGATGGAGTGATTAATAGAAGAGCTCCCTTGGGCTCAATCAATACTAGTACCATTATTATCCAGTATATTTATTAGCAACCTGGAAGATGGATGAGGTGCAAAGTAGTTAAAGTGGTAGATGACACAACGGAAAGATTAAGGAAGATAGTGATCTATTGTAGAAAAGGCCTGTGAAAGCCAGGTACGACTATCAAACTAATATGAAAAAGAGAAAAAGCATGGATGTACTCGGCTTTCTCAGAGGAGTGGTGGTGGAGAAGGGGAGATAGTTAATTCAGGGAGAATCATTTCTGAATATTCAAGAGCAGTGGAAATTTGATTAAGGACTCAGGTGATTGCTGTGGATAATTCTGGTAACAAATAAGTACAGGCAGCACTGGTTGTCATTCATTCTAGAGGAGATGAGAGCAAAGTCACCACCAGTTATGTCCTTCCTGTTATTTAAAGTCCACCTGCCCCCTGGACTCCGAGGACACGTCCTTGGCTTGTCCACCATGCCAGATTTTTCTGTAATTAGAAAAACATTTTTTTTCAGCCCTCTCCCTCAGCTTTGCTAATTTGTGTCTGAAGGCACCACGCAGGATCAGACTCCGCTAAGAGTCCCCCTTGCAGAGGAGTCATTTTCGGCCAGAGAATTGCTTCCTAAATGATTGAAGTTGCAGAGAAAACACAAGGGCTCTGTGCCCTGGGTCGAGGTGTGCTGCATTGTGAACATTTGCTTAGAAGTTGTCCCTTGTTAGCAAGGGTGGGCACCCCTTAAACTGCTCATCGTCCCAGATTGTGCTCGCAGAGCTCCTCTTCCTGTCCTAATGCTGTGATCACTGGGTCAAGAAGCTCTTTGATAACCTGGCCGCACGATTGCTCTCACCAGAGTACAGTTTTAAAGTTGGAGAGACACACAATTGAGAGCCTTTAAGAGTAAGTGAAAATCCCCCGTGCAATCTGTTCTGATTGGCAGAGCAGCATTGTGACTCACAGAAGACTCCTTTCATTCACCCGCCTATATTGCTCCTCCAGGTTCAGCTGGTGGTCTTATGAATTTGGTGACCTGCTGGTTAGCCTGAAGAAGAATCTCCACACTTACGGAGGATGTCTTTCATTTATTTGGATCAGGGCCCAACTGATTAAGATCTATGAAGGAGAGGTCAGAGAAAAATGGCATGTTAATGCCACACAGATAGCCTTATAAATTCTTATGTAAGAAATGCATTCCTTCCATAGATAGCAATAGAAGTACAGGTATCAGTGTAGCTACAGATGTTTTCTTAAAGGAGCTGAGAACATCCCAATGAGAGACATGTTGAAAGGAAGCTTCTATATATGGACCGATATTAATCCAACCGTCACCTTTACTTAGAGAAGATGTTTTCTAAGTTCAATTCTACTGTGAATCTTGTCAAGCAACCACAAATATAATGTAAAGTCTACATTATAATGAACACAATAATGGAGCTTACAGGAATAATAATTAACTCTTTGTCCATATCCTCTCATTCGGTTTTAGTACTGAAAGGCAGCTAGCTAGCCCTGCACCATACAGGCAGGAGTTCAGTTATGACACCCAAGTGTCAGCCTTTCCGCCTAAACCAAGACCCATTGCAATCAAATCCCTCCTGACACTTAATGACAGGGTGAATTGCACGGGGTCTCCAAAGCTATAACTTTTTACAGGAGTAAAAAGCCTCATCTTTCTCCCGAGGAGCACCCTAGTGGTTTCGAACTGCTGACATTGAGGATCACAGCCTAGCATATAACCATTAAGGCACCAAGGCCATGAGCAAGATCTGACAGAGTGAAATAGATCACCTTTATGAACATTTGCACACAAACAGGCCTTCAAACTTTACCACAGAAGCAGCATGCTTTCTGCTTCAGTGACTTCATATCTCAAGGCACTTTTCCTGAAATTCTGTTTCAGACTGGATGTGTCCAGATCAAACGAGAGGCTGACCATTCTGGAGACGTAACTAGTTTCACCACTCCTTCTTGAAACTACTGACAGTCACCAACAATGAAGTTTAAATAATGAACCCTGGGGTGTAGAGGGTTAAGTTTTGGCCAGTTTACCACAAGGTTAGTCCTTCAAACCCTGGAGCTATTCCACAGGAGAAAGATGAGACTCCGTTCCCATAAAGATTTAAAGTCTGAGAAGCCCAAGGAGCAGATCCACCCTGTCCTGCAGGGTCCCTGTGAGTCATATTTTACTTGTTGGCAGTGGTGATTAATAATTTTTACAGGATTAATATGAGAATAATACAAAAACTCAGGCAGTCTTTGGGCTGTGGACAATCAACAGATAGCTCCCACTTGTCCTTTGAACCGGTTCTGTCATGAACCAGGAATGGTTTTGAAGTTTTACAATTGGACATATTCTCCACAGTACCCGGAAGGGGCACAATTATCAGAGGTTCTGGGATGGGAGACGCAGAAGAGGCCTCGTGACGCATTCTAAGAGCCTGACACATTCTTGGCAGGCTCTTAGCAGGGGTGAGCATGGGCATCACAGTGGTGATGGGTTGGGCTGCTCACCACAAGGTCAACAGTTTGACTCCCCCAATCACTCCGAGGGAGAAAGGCTTGACTTTCTGCTTCCACAGTTACAGTCTTTGAAATGCAGAGGGGGCAACTCTGCTTTGTCCTATCGGGTTGTTGTCAGTCAGAAGTGACTCGGTGGCAGTGAGTGACCGAGTAGGAGAACGACATGCATTCATAACTGTGAGTTTAGCTGCCGTGTTTGGGTGGATTGCTACCATTTTTAATGGGTCAGCACTGTTTTGGAACTGTGCTCAAACTCTAAGGGCAAGGGATTCGGTTGCTATTCAACACATGCAATGTCCTTCTTCTGTAAAAGGAAAAATTAAGTTTCTAGCAAGACTCCAACCTGTAATGTTCCCCATTCCAGCTATCTTTCCAGTTCACTGTAACTTTTAACACAATGGAGTCTGTTTCAATATTTACTGCACCATGCCAGCACTGGAACAGGACCAGTTTGACCCTGATAAATTCTGAAAGGCACGTTTAGGAACAGATTTCATTCACAATCTGGGGACAGCCTGTACACATGCATAGAGCAGCTCTTTAAGGATTCTACAGAACTAATACTTGCCTTCACTTCCTTTGGACATGTTATCAGGAGGTACCAGCCCTGGAAAAGGGCATGATGTCTGGTTAAGTAGGTCAGGGAAAAAGTCCAAGCCCCCCAGCAGGACCAAGTGACAAAGTAGCTACGACAATGGCCTCAAAGATAATAGCAATTGTGATGATGACATAGCACCAGGCAGTGTTCTGTTCTATGGCCCATAAGATTGTTCAAGGTCCGAGCTCACTCCTGACACCTAACAACAACCTGTATATGAGTATTATTGCATGGGCTCTTGCTAAATGTCATGCACAGAAGAAAAAAAATTAGTATAAAATAGGTTTTAATTACATCTTATTTCAGGTACAGGTATGCTTTGCTTGATGTCCGTTCAGAAAACATCCAAGCAAAACCTTGTAAGTAATGTGTGTGTGTGTGTGTGTGTGTGTGTGTCGCCATGACCATACGGTGTAAGATTTGTTTTGTTGTTTGGGTTTGAAGGCAAACCGTTTTAATTTTAGTTATTATTTCCCCCTAATGGTTTTGAAGACCCCAATCCTAGAGTCTTACAGAACTGGACAACAGATTATGTGCGTTCCACTGAGGCAGAGGACATGGCCCTGGGCACAGGCTCTTGTGCTATGTCTGCTGGGCAGGCAGGTGATGGTGGCAGGGGCCGAGAGGCTTGGGGGACTCTGACTCTCCAGGGAGTGAGAGGAGCAGCAGGTGGGACTGGGTATTTGGCCCTCCCTCCCCCACTTGCTTTCTCTCACTCCGACCCCAATGTCACCCTCTCAGAAATGCCACTCCCAGTGCCCATTCCTCTGGCATTCACCAATGGCTTCAATTAAACGAAAGCTTCCGGTAAACTAGAACTGCAACTAAAGTAACGTGGACTTCCATATGGTTTTAATGCGGTGCACAAGATCCAAATCGCTTAGTGGCCTAGTTCACTGAGTAGATTATGGACATTAAGAGGTGTACACCTACATTCCATTTGAAGAATGGAAGGAATGTTGCTAGACAGGGAAGTCTTTAGCAAGAGCTTTCTTCGTGCAAGCATCTCAAGAGTAAATGCTACAGTAATGAGACCTCCGTGTAAGTAACTGAGAGTAAGTAAGTGAGAGTAAGGTCTACGCTCATGTCTAAGGCACACATCTATTTTAAATAGGCTGCTATAAAGGGAAAAAATCATCCCCAGTAGAATCATTCTTACTTATAGCACTGAAATCATTCATCGAAGCTAATAAATCCACTAGTTGAAAAAGAAGTAAAATGATAAATCTAGAGCTTATATATACACTGCTATATATAAATACCGAATGAAATATGAACAAAATTACTTCATCTTATCACCCATATGTCCAACTGAACTATTTCAGAGGAAAATCAAAAGTCTCATTGGAATTGTTTCTAGCTTTCATGATCTCACTGGGAAGAGGAAGGGTGTTCTTCCATAGACTGTGATGACTCTTCCCTTATGCTATAGTGAGGAAATATGCTAAAACAGCTGCCTTACTGAGTACACCTCGCCCTCCGGCACAGCCCATCCAGACACAGCAATCTCATCAGTGGAATCAATACGTGAACGAAAGAGAAGCGCTTTATGCTATGACAATGAATTTTATTTCATGAAATCTAGCTCCGTACTACTATGCAAAGTCTAAACTGCATCTAGAGGAGACGACCACCTCGATCTCCCTTGGTGGATTCATTTTCTCCAATCTCAGTGTGATTTCACACAATTTAGACGCAAAATTTTGCTTCACTCAGGCTTCATTGCTCCAGAAGGATTACAAAATAATTCAATGCATGTTTATAATGGAAATGTCTCTCACACATTCATAAAGGGGTGGGGGGCAAAAGGATTGCTGTGGAAACATGTTAAGGTTTAAAATACTAATTACCAACAAATCAATTTCTACTACTACACACTCCATGGGACAGAGTAGAACTGCCCTTAGGTGTCTCTGACCCTGTATACCATTATACAAGTACAAAGTCTCATTTTTCTCCCAAGGAATGGCTGGTGGGTTCAAACTGCTGACCCTGAGGTTAGCAGCCCATTGCATAACCTCCTAGGTAGCTAGTGTAGCCATACCAAAACATTAACACATATGAAAGGATTTAAATGTCAAACATTCATTGTCTTGCGGTTCAGGAATATAGGAGTCTGAATTCCAGGCTTAATTTTTTTTTGTTTTAATCATTTGATTGGGGGCTTTTACAGCTCTTATCACAGTCCATACATGCACTCATTATGTTACGTACATTTGTTCATTTGTTGGCATCATCATTTCCAAAACATTTTATTTCCACTTGAGCCCTGGTTTCAGCTCATTTTCCCCCTCCTCCACCCTCCCTCCCTCATGAACCTTGATAATTATATATGTAGAGATATATATAATTTCTTACACCAACTGTTGTCTCCTTTCACCCACTTTTCTGTTGTCCATCCACCTGGGGGAGTGGGTTACATGTCGATCATTGTGATTTATTCCCCCTTTCTCCCTCTACCTCTCCCTTCCCCTCCTGGTATCATTACTCTCATTATTAGTCCTGAGGGGTTTAATCATTCCTGAATTTCCTGTGTTGTGAGCTCTTATCTGTACCAGTGTTCATGTTCTGATCTAGTTGGATTTGTAAGGTAGAATTGGGGTCATGGTAGTGGTGGGGGGACCATTAAAGAACTAGAGGAAAGTTATATGTTTCCTTGGTGCTATACGGCACCCTGACTGACTCATCTCTTCCTTGTGACCCTTCTATAAGGGGATGTCTAATTGTCTACAGATGAGCTTTGGGTCTCTACTCTTCACTCTCCCTCATTCACACTGATGTGATTTTGTGTTTTGGTCTTTGATGCCTGATGCCTGCTCCCATCAACACCTCATGATCACATAGGCACCGGGTGTAACTATTAGTAAAGTCTTTCCCTTGTTGTTCGTGCTGAGGGTTCCTTTATATTTTTTGTGGATTTCTAGCATTTGTTGATGCTCCTTTACATTCCTTTTTTCCTCTGTCCCCTTTCCTGTGTCTCTCTGTGTCTCCTGCTCTTTGTAAAGTAAAAGTGATTGCTACATGTCTCATGCTGTTCTGGTGTGGCCTCGTTGACCTAAAGAACAAAAGCCACATTTCCAAACAGAACCACATCCATAGGCACAGGAGCCAATATTTGGTGGGCAGACACAGTTCAATCCATGATAGTAGACAAACTTGATGTTTTATACTACCTGTGTTGGTCTGGGTTCATTCGAGAAACAAATCCACAGACACTCATGTATAAGAGAGAGTTTTTTATAAAGGATAAGTGCACATCATGAAAATATCCCAACCCAGTGCTGCCCAAGCCCACAAGTCCAACATTAACCCATTAACCCACATGTCCAACATCAATCCACAAAGTCCTCCCTCATCTCACAAAGCACAAGCAATGATGCCGACTGCCGGAGGAAAGCCGAATCAGTGAACATGTAAGCATCTCAGCACTGGCAGGGGTCTCCACACAGCTGCTCCAGCACCCAGGGTTGCATGAGGTAAGTCCATGTGGCTTCTCCTCAGCGATGTCTTGCAGGAAGTGAGCCTTGCCAGTTGAAGTAGGGAACTGCCTAAAGCAGCTGCACCCTGATCCAACGATCACTGAGCAAGAGAACCGAGAAGTAGGAAGGCAAGACTCATCAAGACATTTATCTCTCGCCCCTTCAATTAACCCCCACATTTGTTTATTGGCCAGGTTGGCACACTAAACATTAGCTATATCACTATCTATATTTTTGAACTTCTCTTTGATCTTAAGAGATTATTAGACATTAAAAGTGCCATGTGCAGATATCCTTGATATTTTCCACTGCAACTTGTCTTCCAGATATTCAAAACAAGTTGTGCTATATGAATAATGTTGGAAAGGCTCATAACATGATATCCATAACTGTTAATTATTTGGAGTTCAATTTTTTGTAAAATATTAACCATTTTTCCTTATATTTGAATACATTCTGGTACATATTTTTCAATAAATATCTTGTTTTAGATTTTAAATATCAAAATACCTATTTTTTATTTTCATATCTTTGCATCCTATATGCTCTTCTTATTCTTAGATATGTTAACAAAACATACATATGTATGTGGAAATATGCTGTGTCAAACCTATATATAGTCATGGGTGTAAACCCATTCACCTTCTCATACCTGTCTATCTTGTATTTCCCTTTATGGATCCACTCATAAATGATTGTTATTATTTTTTAATGTAGGTTGTGTATATAATAGTATTTACCTTTGTTGAATTTAATTTTGTGTTCCTCCCAGTGTCTTCATTTGCTTTGATCATTTTGTGCTGATTTCCCTTTTATTTATTTTGTTTTATTATTTTTAAAAATCATTTTATTGGGGGTTCGTACAACTCTCATCACAATCCATACATTGATTGAATCAGGACTGTTTGCCCATATGTTGCCTTCATTCTTTTCTAGGCATTTACTTTCTGTTGAGCCCTTAATATCAGCTGCTCTTTTTATTTCCCCTGATCCTCCCTGACCACCCTCATAGCCCTCTGATAGATTGTACATTTTTAATATTTTCATCTCTCACACCAACCGCTGTGTCCCTTCCCCTTTAGCGGGGTGTATATGTCAATCATTGCGATTGGTTCCCCCTTTCTCCCTTCCTCTCGCCCTCTTCCAGCTACCCTTCTGGTATAAATATTCCCACTCCTGTTACATGATTCTGTGTGTTGTGATCTCCCATGTTCTATCTATACCTGTGTACATTTCGGTTCTAGTCTGAATTGAGAAGCAGCTCTGGGTCATAGTAGTGGGGGGTGAGGAAGTCTCAAGGAACCAGAGGAATACAGTGTGTTTCATTGATGCTTTACTGCACCCTGGTGACTCATCCTCTCCCTGTGTCCCCTCTGTGGGGAGATTGTTTCACTGTCTACAGATGGGCTTTTGATCTCTGCCCCAACACCCTCATTCTCAACAATATGTTTTTGTTTGTTATGTGTCTGCTGATGCCTATTAGTTGGTCCCTATGACTACTCATGACTGCACCAGCAGTGTGCTTCTTCCATGTGGACTTGTTGCTTCACTGCGGAATGGCGGCTTGTGTAACTTCAAGGCTTTAAGATCCCAGATGTTATATCTTTTCATAGCTGGGTACCATCCACCTTCTTCACCACATTTGCTTATGCACCCATTTTGTATTCCGCTATTGTGTTGGAAGGGTGAATATCTCAGACGGCCGATTGGTTAGAACAAAGTGTTCTTGTCTTGAGGGAGGGTACCAGCAGAGGCCCAAAGTCCATCCTCTACCTTAGTGTATTGCCGTGTAAATATATGTACATGGGCCAATACCTCTATTTTTGTGGATTAACGTATTTACATATGTACGTCGCTATGTTTATACTTCTATCCATTGACAAAATGCCTATTTTAATTCATTTGTAACCACAGACATTTGGGCTTTGGGTATATCTATGAAGCATAGGCTACTCGATGTTTCTATTTCATGAAACCGACTTATTTAATCTGAGTCTGAAATGTATCAAGCTCCCAATTCTGTATGCTTCTAGATTAGAATTTTAAATGCAGACATGTGTGGAATTATATAAATATATTTTTCATGTGCAAAGTTTAGATAACATGCCTAAATAAATGCTCATTGAAATGCAAGCTGAGGGACGAGTGTGCGAGGGGGTCTCTGCTCACGTGCTGGCACTTTGGTTACTAGATGAATGTAAGATAGATGAGCTAGGTGCAAGCTTGGCATGCCTGAGCCTCCCGTCAGAAGGTTGTCAGTCTTTGGGGGGCGATAATAGCAGGAGTTTTAATTTTCTTCCTGACTACTGGGTATAATGTAAAATTAATGTGCATCCGTCAAGGTTATGGCAAGGCATTGTTATCTGGGAGAAAAAACTGTTTGCTTCCCACCCTCCAAACACTTCCACAGAGCACAACGATGCATTATTGAAAAGCGGGTTTCTTTGTCCGTTGTCAATAGTGGTGAGTTGGAACGGATATTTTCCAGCACTAATTAAGCAGGAAGAAGTTAACAGCCCTCTAAGCCTCAGTCAAGGAGCCTTGTTGGCGCAACGGTTAGGAGCTCCGCTGTTAACTGAGAATGTAGCTTTAGAAACACAGCGGGTTCAGCGTTAGTGTGTTAACTGAAAAGTGAGTGCTTTGAACCCAATAGATGCGGTTGGGCGCTTTCCTGAGGATTTGCAGGCTTGGGAAATGCAGGGAACAGCTCTTGTCTGACCTGTTGGGTCTCTCTGGGTGGTAATGGACTCGTTGGCAGTGGGTTTGGTTCATTTCAAGTAACTGAACACTCGGGGATGCAAACCCACCAGCCTGGGGATCTGCTCAGGTAAAGATTTCCGATTAGAATACCTTTTGGTATCATTTACGGTGAGTCAGAATTGGCAGCACCATCACCAAATTTCAGTCTGAAAATTAGTTTTATACATTGAACAAGAATAGCTCCCCTTTTATCTAATAACCATGTAACAAAAGGAAATTAAAACAAAAACGTACTACATACCCTGTGATAGTATGTGCCTGGTGTTATAGGCTGGTACAGCCCTTCCTTCAGAGTTGTTTGACATTTAAATCATTGGCTCTCGGACTCTAGTGGGACTCTGTGGAATTCAGCAGAACCCAGGCATCTGTATTATAATAAAAAACCTTCCATCTCAGTCTGAAATAGTAGGATAGAAAAGTAACCAAAAGAAAACAAATGTTGATGTAATAATGAATCAAATTAAATAATGGAAAACAATGATATAAAATCAAGTGTCTAGACCAAAGTTTTGACAAGAGGGACAAAGGCCCTGTTATTAGAAACATTAAAACATGAATGTGAATCCCTTTTCCCTCAACACATTAAGTGCAAATCCAAATAGGTCTCAGAAGGTAAACTAATTTTCACTGCGTCCACATCCTCTCCCCCTCTCTCTTCACCAACTAATATTGTATATTATTCCGTGTGGAATAGGTATAAAACTAGAGGTTTGAAAGTTACAGGCGTCTAGGAATATGACATGTTAGAGCAGCGGTTCTCAACCGTCCTCATGCCACGACCTTTAATGTAGTTCCTCATGTTGTGGTGCCACCCCCGACCATGAAGTTATTTCTGTTGCTACTTAGTAACTGCAGTATTGCTACTGCTATGAATCAGGAAACCCTGTGAAGGGGTTGTTCATCCCCCAAAGGGGTCGCGACCCACAGGCTGAGAACCCGTGTTAAAGGCTTCCTAATGTTTACCTAGCTTTTTGAGGAAACAAAGTAAAAGCAGTAGGCATAACGTTGAGCTTGCAAAATTAAGACAATATATTCATAAGGAAAAGTTAGAGGGGTTTTAAAAGCCACCGCAGCATGCTCCATTTATAGGTACTAGGTACTCCGGCTGCAGATACACTGAGGCTTATTCTACCTTACTTCCATGGTAGTGAGGCTAGGGCACCCCTGGGGCAGGGCCTTGGTTAGTGTATGCCTAGGTCACCTACCTAAGCTTTAGAAGGAGGTGCCTTTTCTTCTCAGCAGGCGACATGCTGCACAATGGGATGGGCAGCCAGGGGATTTGTGGAGTGAAACGCAGACTGAGTTTTAGGCCCCAATTACTGAGTTAGCCTGGAGTTCTCTGCAGGGCAAAACCTGTACAAGCAAGAGTGAATTTGAAATATCCAAAGAGGAACTGGAACAGGCCTAGACATGAGCAGTAACCAACAGGTCCCCCAGCAAGCACCTTCAGGAGCCAGTTTTCATATCCGGATACAATCAAACGCCATCCTAAAATAACTTATTACCATGTTGACAGCTATTGGGTGCTCGGGTATGCTAAACAGAGAAGCCACATCTCACCAAACTCAGGTTTAGCACAATAGACAATCTCTTGTTTGAACGTTGAAATCAAAACAGCTGAACCCTCTAAGTCTTTGTAACCATTTGGAAACTAGAACAGTTTTTTTAAACCTTATAAAAAACTTGACCTGAACTGAAATTGGGCTCTACAGTAACCATATTCATCTTGTTGTTAGGTGCTGTAGAGTCTTAACGAGCTTATGTTAGCATTCCAACTCATAGCTATCTTATGTTAGCATTAATATTTGTATTGGGTCTATAAAGATATTGATGTATTCAATTAAAAGTGCTGCATCAGACTCAGGAATAAAAAGCTATATTTGGTAGGCATATTTTTTTAATTATGAAAATGTAAATATCAGTCCCAAAAATCACAGACAAGGGATTGTATATTTAAAAGAGTAGCACTTTGCAGACCTATTTTAACATTAACTGTTAAAAGTTTTTTAAAAGTCAATCCTGTGATAAAGTGCTTCACATTTAGAAAGGGAGAGAAATGACCCTACACACTCCATGGATTGAAATTCAAATCATAGAATTGTATGATGATAGAATTAGAAGACTAAGAGAGAGTTTATTCTGCTCACATTTTACAGATGTCAAAAGCAAATATTAATCTTCTGACCAGAAAGAGTAGCAGCAATGAGATTTACATGCGCATCTAAAATAACTAAAAGTGGGCAAAATATATCCAACAGCAGTTTTGATTAGGACATGAAAGTCAAACCAAACACTTTCACTGAGTCAATTATCACTCTATGACAGGTACAACTGTCCTATATGACCCTATATGACAGGGTAGAATTTCTCATGTGGGTTTCCAAGACTGTCAATCATTAAGGGAGTAGAAAGCCCAGTCATTTTCCTGAGAACTGGCTCCTGGTTTCAAACCACTAACCTAGCAGTTGGCAACACAACTCATAACCACTATGCAACCAGGGCTTCTCATTAGGACATTAGACAATTAAAAACAGTCACCCCAAGAAGGTAGGAAACAAATGAGGTGAGCTCTATGCTTACCTAAACTTACTACATTGAGAGTTTTCAGGCTGCAGGGCCTGGCACAATCAATATGAAGTTGATTATCCAACAAGACCAAGAGGACTGCAGTTTGCAAGTCAGAGTAACATATAGGACAAAGCTACATAGAGAGGGAACTTGGATATCAAAAGCATGACCATTATAGACCACAAGTGGGAGTTTTATTCCAAAGATGCAAGGTTGGTTCAATATTAAAGAACCAATGTAATGTGTGATATTAGTAAAAGAATGAAGAAATTCTAAGAGTTTGAAAAAAATTCAATGCTCACCCACAATAAAAATTCTAAGGAAAAAAGAAATAGTGTAATAGTCTCACCGTGATAAGAACTACCTGCAAAACACACAGCTAATGTTACACTTAATGGTGAAAGAGCGGATACTCTCTCCCTAAGACCAGGAATTAGTCATGGATGTCTACTTTCATCACTCTTAGTCAGCATGGTACTAAAAGGTGTAGTCAGTGCAATAGACAATAAGAGGAAATAAATGCCGCATAGAAGCAGGATAGATTGAATACAGCTGTCTTGATTTACAAATGGGACCACTGTCTAGGTATAAAATACCAAACAATAATCCCACAAGAAGGAAAATAAAATCAGCTAAAACTAGCAAGTGAGTTTAATAAGGTCTCTTGATCCAAGATAAACAAAAACCTATTGTGTTTTTGTCTACTAACAATAAATGGGAGAACAACAAAGCTAAAAATAGCATTCCATTAACAATCACTCAAAAATTACTGGGGCATAAACCTCATAACATTTATTCAGGACTTATAGACTGATGCTGAAAAGGACACAATACTGATTTTAAAAATGCCAACATATTTTAAAAATGGAAAGACTTGACATGTTTATGAATTGGAAAAATGCACAGAAAGATATTTATTTCTCCTCAAATACTACATAAATGTTTGGAGTTGATATTAAAATATCAGTAGGAAAATTTATAATTGTAGACAATATTACCCTAAAACTCAGATAAGCAACACTAGAACAGTTGAAACATTTTAAAAGACTAAAATATGATTAATATTGTTTATTATTTATCAATCGTTATTAAGGTATTTGCTGATGGTAGACACATAAATCAACAGAATAGTATAGAAAACTCATAAAAAACATCCATATAAATATGTTCAGCTTGTTTTTAACAAAAATAAAATTCCCATTCAATAGGGGAAGTATAGCCTTAAAAACAAAATCTGCTGTAGCAATTGAGTATACATAAGAAAATAAATAATATATTTGATACCTACCTTAATCCAAGACTATGATCATTGATCACCCTTCAGTCTAGAACTAAACTCGCCACCATTGTTCAATTTATAATGAAAACTTAGACAGGTCTGCAAAGTTGTTAACACCAGTGCGGTATGCACACCGCAGAATAATCAACCATTTGGGATTAAGTGGACAGGAACAACTCAGAAATATGAAGAAAGAAAATGAATGGAAACCAAAAACACACGGAGAAAGTAAGATAAGCGACGTTTCCTTGTGGGGACTACAATCAGTAAAATGAAACAAAATATGTGTGAATTCTTGAATGTAAGACTGATTTTCTCTGTAAGCCTTCACCTGATTCACCATAGAAAATTATTGTATGTGTGTGTGTGCACACATGCCCCCAAAATCAATTTAAACTAAATCCTGAAGTTAAATGTAAAGCAAAACATTTTTTAAAAACACATAGGAGAAATCTTTTACTCTAGTGGTAGTCAACAAAGGTCTTAAATTTCACATAAAAATTATTCTCCTTTAAAATGAGAGCTGATAAATTAGACGTCATCAAAATGTTTCACATTTTCTGTATGAAATGCTAACAGAATGAATAGGCAAACTATAGAAGGGGAAATATTTGCTAACCACATATCTTACCAAGGACTAGTATATATACACTATTTTAAAAATTCTCAAATTGAACAATTTTCAAAAATCCAATTAAAACACGGGAAAAGATTGAAATAGACTTTTTATTAAAGAGGATCCACAGATCATAAACATCACATGGAAGAATTTTTAGCATCATTAGCCATTAGAGAAATGCAAATTAGAATTACAATATTATTTCACTGCACACCTATGAGAGTATGAACATAAAACCTAGTGATAGCGTCATATAGTGGGAAAGATGTAGAGAAACTGGATCTCTCCTGCATTTCTGATCTCAATGTAAAATTCTGTGGCCACTTTGGAAAACAATTTAGCAATATGTCATATGATTACTCTCTGACTTATCAGTGGCACTCCCGGAAGTTCATTTAAAATAAATCTAGATTTATATTCACACAAATATGTGTATATGGGTATGTATATATTCTAGCTTCGTTCATCATGGTTAAATTCTAGGAACAGCCCAATTGTCCTTCCATGGGTGCCTAGTTAATGAACTGTGGTATGTCCGCACCATAGAATACAATTAAAGGGAATAAATCATTGATATACAAAATTGTGGATGGATCTCTGGAGAATCCTGCTGACTGGAATGAGCCCATCCTGAAAAGTTACATTCTGTAGGACACCATTTACATGATAATTACAATGATAACATCTTAGAAGCAGAGAACAGATTAGTGGTTGCTGCGAGTGAGGAAAGGTGTGGAATGGAATTGAGTGTAACTGTAAGAGTCAAAGACTTGGGGGCGTGCCGCAGTGAAGAGCTTGGCTGCTAAGGGAAACTCTGCGACTCAAACAGGCTAGCCACTCTGCAGAAGAAAGATGCCATAGTTTGCTCCTGTAAAGGTTTACAGTCAGGCCCAGCCTATGGAGGACAGCCCTATAGATACAGTTCCCAGAGAGCGGAGAGCGGCTGGTCTGACCTGCCCACATGGGGTCAAACCAAGAGGACAGCACAACAGACCAGTGATGGGAAAGAAGCCTGCAGTCCCTGAGGAATCCCGATTGTCTACTTCTGACTCACGGGGAGCGCTTGGTACCTCATCTGAACTGGGTGGGATTTACTCACAAAGGACCACGGTGAAAGTCTAAAGGAGAAACAGCAGGGTGAGGTGGAGGCTGGGGGCGGGGAACTAGACCACCCCATCCCTAACTGTAGGAGCTGCAATGGGGTCTTTCATGTTGCACCCCTCTCAAACATGCATGCTGAGGACAAAAGGATATGTGGTCTGTTCTAAGCGGGTTCCGGGATATAGAACCCTGAAAGAGAAGGTGTTTGGACCGATGGGTTATAATAAGACCTACTTACCATCTAACATAGAGATATTCATCTCCTCTGCATCATGATGCTAGTTAGATGTGGTCCTATTTTGATGGTTCTTCTCTCTCTCTCTCTCTCTCTCTCTCTCTCTCTCTCTCTCTCTCTCTTCCCCCCGCCCTTCTCCTTTTCTTTCTTTGGTTTGGTGTCTATCTATACAAGATAAGCAGGATTAGCAATACCAAGAAGACAACTACTGGACTTACAGTTCCTTGGGGGTATGGGAGGGAAGGAGAGCCATTTATGACAGAAACAGCATAATAGTAAGGAATTTAACATAGTGAGGAGGGCATAGTGCTTCTGGTCATGTTTGATGCATCGAAATATAGCTGAGAGAAATGATGGAGATGCAATTGATGGGTAAACATGATAGTGGGGCAGGAGGAAAGAAAAAAGAAAAAGGGGAAAGAAGATGAAAAAAGCACAGGTACATATATAGATATATGAATATATGTAGATATTTAAATATATAAATTTAGGTGTATTTGTTTATATATGTTTATATATATGTAAATAGATCAAGGAAGCAGATGGGCCCCTACTTAAATCCTACCTCGGTACAAGAATAGTCTGTTCTAACAATGTGGCATTGTAGGATACTCACCCTCCCTACATGATCGCTGAAGAGAAAATGGGTGCATAAGCAAATGTGGTGTAAAAAGCTGACGGCGCCCAGCTATTAAAAGATATAGTGGCTAGGGTCTTAAATGCTTGTAGTTCAGCAAGTAGCCATTTAGCAGGGAAGCAAAAAAGCCCACATAGAAGAAGCATACCAACCTGTGTGATCATGACGTGTTGATGGAAATAGTACCAGAAGTTCAAAAATAAGTAACCAAATCAATGTAAAGGAGTGTGAATAGAGTGGAGACCCAAAACCCACCTGCGAGATACATGGACAGTCCCTCACAGAAGGGCCAAAATGAAGGGACAATAAATCCAGGGTGCAGTATAGCGCTGATGAAACGCATAATTATCCTCTAGTTCTTTAATATTTCCTACCCTTGATCTTACGGTTTCGGTTCTACCTCATTAATCTTGGTAGACTTGCATATTTTCATTGCTAAAATTAAAATCATTCCATGCATGAAAGCAGCATGGATAAACCCTTAGAAACAGTAACAGTTTTCTGAAGATATGGAAATAAGGGGTGGGGGTGGGGAATGGAGAACTGATAGCAATGATGACTGTATAACTCCACTTGAGGGGAACGAACAAAAGAATTGTAGGTGAATGGATATATTAGATAGTGTAAACTATGGCCAAAGAAATAAATAATGTAAATAAATCTAAATCTATCTATCTATCTATCTATCTATCTATCTATCTATCTATCTATATAATGCAGCCCTGGGTGCTGAAGCAGTCATGTGGAGACCCCTGCCAATGCTGAGATGCTTACATGCTCTCTGATGTGGCTTTCCTTCTGCAGTTGGCATCATTGCATGTGTTTTCTGAGATTGAGGAGGACTTCGTAGATCGGTGACAGACATATGGGCTAATGTTGGACATATGGGCTTGGACAGCACTGGGTTGGATGCTTTCTGAATGTACACTTATCCTTTATACAAAACACTCTTATATACATATGAGTTTTTGGTGGATTTGTCTCTCTAGTCTACCCAGACTAACACAATTATTTTTTTTTTAAGATTAAAGCCTTAGAACCCCTATTGGGAAGTGCTACTTTATCCTGGATGGTTGCTAACAGTTTCATTGATTGGAATGAAAATGAAAGATGAGATAAAAGGGGAAAAGCAGAAATTCTTGTAATTATGGAAATGTTCTGTGTTTTTCTGTATCAACATCAATATCCTGGTTATGTTATTAAACTAGTCTTCCAAGATGTTTTCATTTGAGAAAATTGAGTAACAAATCTGCAGGATCTGGCTGTATTATTTCTTAGAAGTATACGAAAGTAAGGAAAAATATTGTTATAAAATCAAGGAAAACATTATTAAAACAAAATATATTATGTAAAACTATGGTTTCTCAAGCTTCTTGAGAAGTCAGTATACCTTTCTGAAAATGGTGTTTCCATCTTTTAATGCTCCCCAGAAGAATTTTCCATCTTCAATAATACTGCATCAAATAATGATCATTTTGGCAGCTTCAAGGGACTCAAATCATATTCCTTTTAATGTTCTTTCAGTTGTTGGAACAACAACAACACAAAAAGATCCAAATAAGGCAAGATGAGGCTCAGGGTGGACGGGCTAAGGTTTCACAAAGAAACTCTTAAAAGACAGCCCTAGCTACACTCAAAGACAAGCAGTTACATTGCTGTGATCCAAATAAGAAACCTCCTCAGTAAAAACATACAAAGGAACAAAAACTCTCCTCAGTTCAAATTTCCTGGTCTTTTCCTTGGCAATGAGTTTTCAATTTTCTTTAGACTTTTTCCATAATAAGCTCCCATGATTACCTTGCCCTTTGAGGATATCTATAAAAAACACCTCTTTAAAGTTCCCAAAACAAAGGCTGCATAACCTTCTGGCCGACATTTCTACTCTGAGCTTAACTAGTCCATCAGATACCCTCAGAAGCCAATATTTTCATTGAACCAATTTTGTAAGGGAGGCCTGGTCGCACTGTTGGTTGGGCTCTGAATTGCTAACCAGTAGGTTGATGGTACCGAAGGAGAAAGATGACGCTGCCTGCTCCTGTAAAACTTTAATGTGGTCAAGAAAGCAGGTGGTGCTCTGCTATCAAAAGATATAGCGTCTGGGGTCTTAAAGGCTTGAAGGTAATCAAGCGGCCATCTAGCTCAGAATCAACACAGCCCACATGGAAGAAGCACACCAGCCTGCGTGATCACGAGGTGTCAAAGGGATCAGGTATCAGGCATCAAGGAATAAAAGAACCATATCATTGTGAATGAGGGAGATTACAGAGTGGGAACCCAAAGCTCATCTGTAGGTAACTGGACATCCCCTTATGGAAGGGTTGTGGGGAGGAACAAGCCAGTCAGGGGCAGTGTAGCAACGATGAAACACAACTTTCCTCTAGTTCCTAAATGCTTCCTCCCCACCCCCACAATCATGATCCTAATTCTGCCTTATAAATGTAGCTAGACCAGAGGATGTACACTGGTACCGATAGGAAATGTAAACACAGGGAATCCATGGCGGATGATCCCTTGAGGACCAGTGGTGAGAGTGGTGATACTGGGAGGGTGGAGGGAGGGTGGGGTGGAAAGTGGGGACCGATTAAAAGGATCTACATGTAATCTATATATAACCTCCTCCCTGGGGGACAGACAACAGAAAAGTGGGTGAAGAGAGACGTTGGACAGTGTAAGATATGACAAAATAATAATTTATAAAATATCAAGGGTTCATGAGGGATGGTGAAGTGCAGGTTGGGATAAGGAGCCAATGCCAGGGGCTTAAGTGGAGAGCAAATGATTTGAGGATGATGAGAGAAAGGAATGTACAGATGTGCTTTACACAATGGGTATACATATAGATTATGATAAGAGTTGTATGAGCCCCCAATAAAAAGATTTAAAAACGAAGAAAAAAAAATATATATAGTCTTACTAAGCCATTCTTAGGGTTTCCATGAGTTGGAATCAACTTGATGGCAGTGCATTTGATTTTTCAAAAAAATTAAAAAGTCCTCTCACAAGATTATGACATATATTACTGAGAGAATTTGAGAAGTATCGAGTCATCCACTGGTTCCAGAGACACGCTGAAAGGCATTTTGTCTGAAATAAACTTGTTGCTAGGTGTCATTAAGTAGCTTCCGGCACACTGTAACCCTATGGACAACAGAACAAACACTGTCCACTCCTGGGCCATCCTCACAATTATGCTTGAGCGCGTCATTGTAGCCTCAGCGTCGAACCATCTCGTTGACGGTCATCCTGCTTTCCCCCGGCCCTCTGCTTTGCCAGGAATTATGTCCTTTCCCAGGATGGGTGTCTATCCTCATAGCAAGTCCAAAATGTGAGACGAAATCCTACCATCCTCACTTCTCAATAACGTTCTGACTTCTCCCAAGTTCTTCTTCCATGACAGATTTGTTTGTTCGCTTGTCTGTCCACGGAATTTTCAAGATTCCTTGCCAGCATCATAATTTGAGGGCATTAATTCTCCTGTTGGCTTCCTTATGCCATGTTCAACTTTCACAGCAATCCATATGAGACACGTGAAAATACCATGGCTTGGGTCAGGTGCAGCTGAGTCCTCAAGGCAACATGCTTTTGTAACCCTAAAGCAGTCTTGTGCAGCAGATTTATCTCATGCAGCACGTCTTTCGATCTCTTGACTGCTGCTTCCATGACCATTAATAGTGAAGCCTAGCAAGGCAAAATTCTCGACAATTTCATCCTTTTCTCCATTTCTCATGACCTTACCTATTGGTCCAGTTGTGAGGATTTTGCTCTTTTTACATTGAGTTGAATCCTTACAGAAGGCTGTAATCCTTGATCTTCATCAAGTTCTTCAAGTTCTACAAATATCAATAGAATGATAATTCCATTCTATTCACAATTGTTTTAGGTAGAGTCATATTGATTTTTCACAGTGGTTGCACATATTTACAAGCTCACCAGCAGTTTATAAGACTTCCAGTCTCTCCATCCCCTCTCTAGAATTTTTGGTTTCATTTTAAATTGTCTACTATTATGAATGTAATGTGATACCTCCTCATTGTTTTGACCCTTTGAAATTTTCTGTTCAGCTCTTGTGCTTCATTTCTCTTATCTTCTTTAGCTTCTCTACGATTAAGAGGAAGGATCAGTCTATTGGCATTTATTTTGATCTTTTCTCTCCATCCTGTCTTTTTGATGACCTTTTGCTTTCTTCATATATAATGCTATTGATGTCAACACACAGCTAATCAGAACTCCTGCAATTAATACTCAATACATCTACTTTTATCTGGAGGTGCTCTTGAAATTAGACTGGGATATCCTCAGGATCATATTCTGGCTCTTGTGGACTTGGTTTTACTTTTTTCAGCTTCACCCTCAAATTACGTATGAAAATTTATGGTCTCTTCAATGGTTGGCTCCTGGCCTGGTTTATGCTGGTGACATTAAGAATCTCTGTCCACTCTTACCACAGATAAAATGTATTTGATTTCTATAGTCACTGGTTTTGTTGTGGAAATTCATTGTGTTGGTCTTGCAGATTTCTATCATGCGATCTCAAGCTTCATTTCTTTCACCAAGGTTATATTGTCAACTATTTCTCATCTTTGTTTCCAACTTCTGTACTCCAGTCATCAATAATTATCAATTTGTGTTGAGTGCATGTTTGATCAGTTTTTGACTGAAGAATTCTTCAAATTCTTTATCACTAACTTTAGTGATGGTCCATAAATTTGAATAATTGTTTTATTGGCTGGATTTACTAGTATGTGGACAGATACTAAATTATCACAGAAAGCAATGCATTTCAAGATAGATTTTTAAATGTCCTTTTTGTTTTTGAATGTAATGCCATTCCTATTGAATCTGTTATCTCAGGCATGGTAAACCATATGATTTTCTGACTCAAAATGGCCCATACCAGTGCATTTCAGTACACTGATGCCTCGAATAGCTCTCTTTATTCATCATAGGTTTTTTTAATTGTCTATATTGTTCATTTAAATTTTCAAAGATTTTTGGAAAAGGTTTTTATTATACAGCCCTGCCTGTGAATCCCACTTTTAAAATCAAGTGCATAACACATGATAACACAAAGATGGTTTAAAAACTGACTCAAAATGACTTATGATTGAACCAGTTTCAAATCATTTTCTTAAACACAATTAAGCAAGAGTGTCTGGAAGGTGGGCTAAGTGGTGAAAAACCTGGGGAACCATGAACACAGCCTTCAATGTCATGCCCAGGCTGTTCCTCTATTCTGTGGACAATGTTGAGGACGTCTTCTTTTGAGAAGTCATGGGTGGCTGTCTAGAAAAGCACAGTAATTCTCTCTAGATATCATTTTTCACAGTCAACATTCATACATTTCTTTGAAATTTTTTATTAACATAGCCTTGAGAATTTCTTTGAAATCCATCACTCATTCGAATGGAAGAGAATTAGCCCTTCCTTCTCGAAGTAGTTTTCAGATTTAGGAACAACTGATACCATGTTTTAAATTATTTACTTCTTTTTTGATGACTTCCAATTTCCCTCCATTCATACATTTCAAGTTCCAGTTACTCTAAGTTCCTCCCCTAGGGATGAGTCCAGAACTTAGCTGTTCCTTCTTATTTTGAGCTGTGCCCCATCAGCAAGTGAAGGTCTCAAGAACCATATTCCATCCCTGTCATTACAGTAGACTCTATGTTGAGAAGGCAGCTCTTCTTCAGCTGTATTCGGAGTGCCTTCCAAACATCTTGGGACCCTACTTCTGGCAATGCTCTGTTGTTATTCATCCGGCTTTTGGCACATCTGACAAGATCCTATTCGTACAGTACTGGAGCTCTTCATGGCTGTTTATCTGCTGTTCGTATGCTTTGCAGGGATGCATCCTTCTGAAGCGGACAGCCTTTTTCTCCTTCATAGTCTGTTCTTAGTCTGGAAACTGTGGAAATCTGTTCCTTTTGGTGATCCTGCTGGTATTTTACATACCAGTGACACAGCTTCCTACATCACAGCACACACAAACCACCACAGTATAACAAACTAAAAGACAAGGGATGGGTGCAATGTAGGAGTGCGTGTTTCAGGCCCCAGTAACAGTACTTTTGGACTAACCCATATTCCATTACCCCCAATGACATTAAGAATTCTGTCATTTAACTGATTTCATTACCTTTCATGATAAAATGGACTTTTGAAGATATATTAGTAAAACTGAAAAATTCAACATCAATGTTTCTTAAAGTATACTACACTCCAAACAATGCTAAAGAAAGTTATTCAGGCAACAGAAATATAATGCTTGATAGAGACACATAGAGATATAAACAGAAAGCATCATAAATGGGTAGGTGTATACTTACAGGTATATATTAAAATATATATATAAGTATATACTTTTAGCCATTTAAATCTCTGTAGTGTAATAGACACAGTTTAAGGATAATGAATAAAAACAGACTGTGGGGTCGAACAGTCTATTTTTAGTCTATTTCAACAGTCTAATAACAAATTTAAAAGTAAAATGTATGACAATAGCACAAAGGCTGGGATGAAAGAAATCATAGCATGCTATTAATACTAGTGAACCATATGACAATATGGGTGGGTCTCAAAATGAATGTATTGAGTAAAAGAAGATAAAGAGCACATGGGCGAGTGTTAAGAAATACAACCAAATATGTTGAGGAAACAGTAGCTCACTAGCTGCATGGGAATACACAGAGAAATGGAGGAAAAGGAGAAAGAGATGCAAAAATGACCCAGAAATTAGTAGAGATGATGAAGACGCTCACCACCTTGATTGTGCTGATAGTGTCACAGGTGTGCACAATTATCAAAAATTATCCACCTGTACACATTTGTGCATCAATTATACCCGTTTTAAAATATATAAGAATATGACAATGACATATATTAAAATCACTTACCGTCACATAATTTTACAATTACTTGCTATATGAAACAAATTTGATAAAAAATTATACTTGTTATTTTAAAATTTTAGCCAACATTGCTTTTGTTCACTAAATGATATTCAGTATTGTCTCACAGATATTTCTCTTTTTATACTTTTTTATCATAGGCTGAAAAACTTGCCTGGCTTCTCTAAATGTGACCAAAGGCTGGGGACATGATAAAAGTACTGCCAAGACAGTCAACAAATAAATGCCCCCAGGCATCAACATCTGCTACATATTCTTTCAATGTTACTTTTAGGAACATAAAATTAATTGAGAATTTTGAAGTTCCTCTGTCCTTGAATGTGAGTCTCCAATACGGTGACACTCTTATCTAGTGTCAAATACTGCAGGATGAACTGGTTTCCCAAAGTCAATTTCAAGTCAATCTCTTTCAGGATTGGTAAGTATCGGCTTCTGGGCATTCTGCCATCATTTTAAGACAGTTGAGAATAGGGATTCATAAAATGTGGTCAACATCCTACTGGAAATCTTAAAGGGTCTCCTAGTGGGTGAAAAGATTTGGGGAAGGACAAATCAGGAAACTGGGCATGTAAGTTTGAGATTTTTTCTTTTTCCAAATACAGATGTAGATGTACATTGAAAGTCACCAAAATTGTATTATTTTTTATAACATTAGGTTAAAAGCAAAGGAAAAAAGCTAAGTGGATGCTATGGAGTTTATTAATTATTAGCAGCTACTTAGACATTTTTCTCTCCAAAGTGTTTAGGACAGCAATTGCAGTAGAACCGTCTGTGTAAAACTTAAAATTCACATTCCTGCCTCCGCTCTGAAATCGCTGTGTTAGTTTCTCTAGAGGTGAAGCCGGGAATCTGGTTCTTACAGCTCTAGTGATTCTTATACGGATCAAGATTTCAGCCCTACAACTTTAGCCCATCTGGATCCATCCCCATGCGAGTAGTAAAAACGATTTCAAGAACCTAGAAGTATATTACTATACTGAGGACCGTGGGCTGCTTTTTACCTTACACTTGGCTGTGTCGAAATGAGCTACAAGCAGAACTACAAGGTCAAAATCAAAGGTAACTAAGAATGCCAAGAGACTTTTCATTAGTGGTTGTATGGCCAAATGAGGAAGTATTTAGAAATGTTTTGTTGGCTTTAATAAACCAAAGTATTATTTTTAGACAGTAATAATAAAATTCATTTTTATTGAAGTCTATGTAAAGGGTAAAAAGTGATTACAAGCCCAAGACTCTACTTTGCTATTGGAATAACTATTTATAGTGTAAATTTTGTTTATAGGCAATAATTAAGATTACAAATTCTAAGGGAACAGATTGAATAGAAAACTTCTCAGATTACTGAGCCTGTATGACTTAAAAATCTGAGGAGTATAAAAGCCCGGGTGATGGGAATAGCCAAGATCAAAGAAGCTAGCTACTCTGGCCATTGTCCAGAAATTATTTAAATTTCTATACCTTAAGTTTCTTGTTCATAAACAAATAAAATTATCACTATAATAACCTACTGGTCTTAATGGTTGGTGATCTGCTTCCATAAATATGACAGCCAAGAAAACCCTATGAGGCAGTTCTCTTCTGAGCCAGAATTGACTCAATACTACTTACCAACAATAGTTTACAGTTTTAGGTTAACGACATTGGTATTCATTCAACATATGTCATGTGTGGAAAAATAAATGCTGCGTCAAAATACACTATTGTAACTAGAGCTCAAGGAGCATTAATAGTGCAGTCGTTCAGGGCTTAGCTGCTAACCCCAAGGCTGGAGATTCAAGCCCATCAATCACTCCACATGAGGAAAGACCACTGGCATCTGATCCGATCCTGTCAAGAGGACAGCCCACAATTAGTTCAAATGACTAATTGACTATGCAAATCTCACCCTCTACTACCTGAACACCCGAAGAAGAACTAGATGGTGGCCAGTTGCCACTACTGACCATTTTGATGAAGAGCACAATCGAAGGTCTTGGATAGAATGGAGGTGGGGTAAGGGTGGGAGGGTAGATGGAACAAAATTTGAAATCATAAAAAAAAATTATGCTTGCAGGTTAGAGAGAGACTGGTGGAACCCATGTCATACATTGGTTCTTAGACACCCTTCAAGCCTGAGCCTGTACCAACCTAAAAATGTGAGGATTATAAAGCCAGGGTGGCCAAGGTCACAAAAGCTAGCTACTTCATGCAATCGTTTAGACATGATTTAAATTTGTATACCCGGAATTTATGATAGTCGATGTGTGTATCCAGCATTCCAAACTGAATTTTAGGTCAGCTCTTAACCAAACAACAGACCGGTTTCTGACCTGAATAACAACACCAGAGAGGAAGACACTCCTTAGAACAATCAGCCATCGGAGACCAAAAGGGGCATTTCCCCTAAAACAAAGCTCATAAAAAGGTAAAAGAGGATAAAGGGAAATGGATAATCCTAGGAGGAAGAGGGTAGAATATTGTTATATTGTGGGACTACAATCACAAGATAAAATATGCATATATTGTTGAGTGGAAAACAAATTTTCTCTGTACACTTTCACCCAAACCACAATAAAAGGTTTTTAAAAGAATACAGTCTAGGAAACTTCATGGGACAGTTCTACTATGTCCTGTCAGATCAAAGTGAGTCAGAGCTGACTTGATACCCAACAAGAAATAGAGCAGATCTTCAACACAAAGAGCAACGTTTGTGTTTCAGAGAAAAGTGCTTTCTACCTCCAATACCTATGTATCTACTGATTACCTGGTGTACTATAGCCAGTTATGGGAGAATTATACTTTAGAGTCAATAACTCTGGTTTTGGGGAGCTTGGATTGTGTTCAGGTTAGCTTCCAAAGTATGTGTATCTCAAACTGTGACACTCACATTCTAGCCACTCTTGTTGTGGTTTGGGTGAAAGCGCAAGTAAAAATCTGGACGCTTACATTGTCCCTGCCTTACTGAGTCATCCACATAAAACAGAGAGCCACATATTCATAAGACCACAAAGCCTAAATGGTGAGCCAATAGTAGCAGTTCCTGTGTAACACTTAAGTGCTCTACTTCCATTTTACTCTGAGAAGAGAATACTGGAGTCCATCCTTGGATAAACAGTTGACGTGTTGGACTAGTGACAGAAAGGTTGAAGGTTCAAGGTTAGCTGGAGGCATCTGGGAAGAAAATCCTATTAGTCTACCTTAAAAAACAAAGAAACATACAAACAAAACAGCCATTAAAAATCCAGTCTAAGCCAGTTTTAGTCTGACAAACATAAGGTTACCATTAATTGGAATCAACTCTATGGTAACTGGTTCTATTATGATTGAAGGAAGCCACAAAAAGTGTAGATGATGGGATTAAGGTCACAAAAACAAAAAATGAAGTTCCTGAGGTAGGAACCTTTTATATTATATATCAGCCTGAATTCTTAATCTATACACTGTGAACACACTCCCACCTCTGTAGAAAACTACTGAACTAATGAAATGACATTGCTTTTATGGCAAGTCTTCACAGTCACCTATATCCTTGTCAAATTTGGTTCTGCTTACCTCAAATGCTGTTACCATACCAAAGCCAGTCCACCTTCATCCCATCGAAGGAAATGATTTTGTTTCTGCTCCTTCTTTCCCAGCACATAAGGGAGGGGACTGCAAAATGTTCATGGAAAACTAGAGGTAAAAGACAACATCTATACCTCCATTATATTTCTCAACAGAAGCTCTATCATGTTCAATATACTCTTATAAGTAATGATACCAGCTATTTAGTCTACCTCTAAAGAACTAAAGGTCTTAGCGTCTGCAGTCTTATAGATTTAAACATAAACAGCCATCTAGCAGAGAAGTAACAAGCCCACATGGAAGAAGCGCACCGCTTGTGTGATCATGAGGTGTAGATGGAATCAGGTAAAAATCACCAGAAGACCCAACACAGAAAACGAAAACATATTGTTGAGAACAAAGGGGGTCAGAGCAGAGACCCCAAACCCATCTGTAGACAATAGGACATTCCCTCCCAGAAAAGTCACAAGGAAGGGATGAGTGAACCAGGGCACAGTATATCACCAATGAGACACACAATATTCCTCTGGTTCTTTGAGGCTTCCTTGCCCCCCACTACCATGACCTTTCAAGTCTGGCTAGACTGGAGCTTGTACAATGGTACAGATAAGAGCTCACGACGCACAGAATCCAGTTCAGATAAATCCTTTGGGAACAGAATTGGGAGTAGTGATACCAGGAGGGAGGGAGTAGGTGGGAGGGAGGAGGGGAGGAAGGGGGAACTAATCTCAATGATCGATGACGTATAATTCCCCCCACCCAACCCCCCCATGGGGATGAACAACAGAAATGTGGGCAGAGGGAGATAGCAGTCAGTATAAGATATGAAAACAATGGTAATTTATATTTTATCAAGAGGTCATGAGGGTGAGAGGTGGGAAGAGAGGGAAAAATAGCTGATAGCAAGGGCTCAAATGGAAAGTAAATATTTAGACAGTGGTGGTGGCCACATCTGTACAAGTATGCTGGATACCATTAATTTAGGGAATGTTAGGAGCTGTAAGAGCCTCCAATAAAATGATTAAAAAAAGAAGAAGAAGAACTAAAGGTTCAGGGAATTTACCATTATATGAAATCTTTTTGACATTGTTCACTGAGGGAAAAGCAATTTGTGCTATGAAGTCAATCCTGCCTAATAGCAACCCTGCCGGACAAAGTCCAACTGCCCCTTTGAGTTTCTGTGGCTATAAATCAAGATGAAAGCAGAAAGGTTCATCTGTATTCCAAGGTGCAGCTGGTGGTTTCAAACCACTGGCATTATGGTTAGCAGCCCATGCTTACCCTACTAGGCTACTTGGTTTCCTAGAAGAAAATTAATACCCTTTCTATTTTTTTTTTAATTAGGAATCAAAAGGAAGTCAGAAGGAGCCAAATAAGCACTCAGGTGAAAGTCTAATGAATTTTCATCCAAACTCTCACAAAGTATCCTTTTTTATTAAGTGAATCCACTACTCGTATGTCAGATTGTCATACTGTGTTGCTGTGAGGCTGGAAGCTGTGTCTCCAGTATTTCAAATCCAGCCGGGTCACCCAAACTGAACAGGTTTCAGCAGAGCTTCCAGACTAAGAAGGAACAGGCTGACCACTTTGGATGGACAAGTCCCAGAAAATCTTAGAAAGAGCGACCAGAAATGTTCAGAAATGTTGCCAGAATATGAGCCTTTCAGGTCAGAAGGAACACAACATACACCCTTATCAAAATGGAGTTGCCATAATGATGAGGTCACAGGATCTCCATTTGCTGGTTGTACATGACTTAAAATGAGTGGAAAACTCCGCAAGCATCTATTATTAAAGGAACATAGAATGTATGAAGCATGAATCTAGGTAAATTGGCATCATCAAAAATAAAATGGAACACATAGGATTCTTATCATAGCCCATTGGGCTGAAATGAAACGGTATGGGTCATTTTGAATCAGATAATCCTATGGCTTACTATGCTGAGAAAGCGAAATTCTAGAAGACTGCATTGCAGTTGTAGAACATTTTAAGATCTATCTTGAAGTATTGTGCTATCTATGACAGGGTGATATTTATACATATACAAGGAAATCCAGTTGATATGATTATTCAAATTTATACACCATCCACTAAAGTTAGTGATGAAGGCACTAAACAAATTTACCAACTTTCTGGAGTCAGAAATTGATCAAATGAATCCTCTAGACGCACTGATAACTGTCAGTGTGTGGCACGTGAACATGAGAGTGAGTAGTAGTAGTTGGAAAGCCTGGCCTTGGGGATAGTAACGAAGCTGGACATCACATGATAGAATTTCGCAAGACCAACAACTGAATCTTTGAAAGTAGCGTACACAATAACACAAATGGCAACTCTACTCATGGACTTCACCAGAGGGAAAACACAGTATTTGAACTGGTGAAATCTGTGCGAGAGACAACAGAGAAACTCAATATCCTCAATCAAGACAACGCCAAGGAGTCAAGCACCGTGTTCGAGCTGAAACGCAGTGAGGGCATCCTTAAGCAGCCACCGGACAAGCAGCGTCTGTATAAGGACGACCAACTCCTGGAGGACAGCAAGACACTGGGTGAATGTGGCTTCACCAGCCAGACTGCACGTCCCCAGGCCCCAGCCACAGTGGGGCTGGCCTTCCGGGCATCGAGCCATTCTCCAGATGAAACTACAGGATTTGGGAAGCAGTGTCAATAAGCAGGCTGTGCAGTTAGGGCCACCTGCCCCCACACCCCCAGCCCACTTCTTCCAAATAAAGGGATTTGGGTTTCCCAAAACAACATGCATTGATTCATGGCAACGACCTAACGAACTGTGAAAGGCTATAAAGAACATAGTGCGTGAAGAAAGCAAAGGTCACTAAAAGAAATAGAGACAAGATCAAAGTGGATGTCAATAGAGACTGAAACTTGCTCTTGATCATAGAGTGGCTAATGCAAATGGGGAAAAACTTTAAAGTAAAAGAATTTAACAAAAAGTTTCAAAGGGCAGCTGGAGAAGACACAGTGTTATATGATGGAAAGTGCAGAAATCTGGAGCTATACAACCAAAAAGGAAGACTTTGATCATCATATCTCAAGCTGAAAGACCTGAAAAATCATCTGAAAGCTGGGTTATAGTCTTGAGTGATTAAGTGAGCAAACTGACGAAGGACACAGGAAGCTTCAACAGAAGATGAAAGCAATATGCAGAGTCACTGTAACAAGAAGAATTGGTAGACATTCAACCATTTCAAAGGGTAACATATGATCAAGAAACCAGCATGAAAAAATAAGTCCAAGATTCACTGAAGGCTTTAACGTAAACCAAAGCTCCAGGAAATTATGGAATACCAAGTGAAATGTTTCAGCAGGCTGATGAAGCACTGGAAGCACTCACTTGCCTGTGCAAAAACCTGAAAGACAGCTACCTGCTCCATGGGAAGAGATCTAAATATGTGTGCTTATTCCAAAGAAAAGTGACCCATCAGGACATGGAAATTATGGAATAATATCATTAATGTTTCATGAAAGTAAAGTTTTGCTGAAGATTATTCAAGCTGCCAGAAATTCAAACCAGACTGAGAAGAGACTGGGAATGAGAGATATCATTGCTGATGTTGGATAAATCTTGGCTCAGAGCAAAGAATATCTGGGGAAAATGTGTTTTATTGACTAGGTAAAGGCATTCATATGTGTGGATCACAACCAACTGTGGGTAGCCTTGAGAAGAATGAGAATTCCAGAATACTTCATTGTGTTCTGAGGACTAAGAGATAGTTATATGAACAAAACAACAGAACACTTCAAAGTTAAAATCATGAAATGTGTGAGGATTGTATCCTCCCACCACACTTAATCAATCTATATGGTGAGCAGATTATTTGAGAAGCTGAACTATGTGAGGAAGAAGAAGGAATCACTATGAGAGGAAGGCTTATTAATCGCCTACAGTATGCAAATGACCCAACATTGCTTGCTGAAAGCAAAGAGAACTTGAAGAATACAGCCTTCAGTATGAATTGTAATTTAATGTGAGGAAAACTCAAATTCTCACAACTACACAAAGAGCTACCATCATATGGTAGTTAAATAATCTGCTGTCAATTTGAGATTTAAGAGTGAAGGGGTGGAGTTCAATCTGGTATCAGGTCACAACACGGTGACTGAATTTGGAGGCACTTAGGAAATCAAGATCTCACTGGAAGTGGGACACCCACTAGCTCCCTGTGAGACATTACTATCCTGATGGAGCTACACTGATGCAGCTGGCGGAGCCACGTGGAGGTCCACCCAGCACTGAGATGCTGCTACCGCCACTAGATCCACAAGACTTTACACCCACCGACTTCTGATCTCCCTGCATTCAGCGTCATTGCATGTGTTGTGTGAGGCTGAAGAGGAACTTCTAGATTGGTATCGGACATATGGGCTAATATCAGTTTTATGGAATTGATCTGGACTGGGCTGGGATGCTTTCTCAGTATTCAATTGCTCTTGTATATAATGCTCTTTCTTATATGCATATCAGTATCTATGAATTTGTTTCTCTATTCAACCTGGACTAACACACATCATGATTTTAAAAAGCAGAGAAAAGATTAAAGGGGTCACGGATTTCATTTTGCTTGAATTCACAGCAATACTCACTGAAGCAGCAGTCAAGAAATCAAATGACCTATTGTATTGGGCAAATCTGCTGCACATGATGTCTTTAAAGTTTTCAAGAGCAAGGATACCACTTTGAAGTCTAAGGTGTACCTGACCCATGCCATGGCATTTCCAGTTGCCTCATATGCACGTGAACATCGGACACTGACTAAAGAAGACAAAATAATGGGTGCATTTGAATTATGGTGACATCTACTTTGACCTCTTCTTTAGTTCTTGCCTTTAAGATATTTTGCTTTCTTCATGTATGATGCTCTCGATGTCATTCGACAGCTCATTAGGTCTATCATTAGTGTTTATTGAAGCAAATATGTTCTTGAAATTCAGGTGGCATAAACTCAAGATTGCATTTTGGATCTTGTGGACTTATTTTACTTTTATTCAGCTTCAACCTGAACTTACATATGAGCAATTGGTGGTGTGTTCCAGTCACCCCTGGCCTGGTTTTAGCTACTGCTATTGAGCTTTTCCAGCATCTTTCCCACCCAAATTGTCGTCAATTTGATATCTGTGTATTCCACTGAAGGGTCCATGTGTATAGTTCTATGTTATGTTGTTGGAAAAAAGGTATTTGTGACGTCTTGATAGAGCAGAAGTTGTACACTGGTGCATGTAGGAGCTGGAGGCACAGGGAATCCAGGGTGGATGATACCTTCAGGATCAGGGGTGTGAGGGGCGATGCTGGGAGAGTGGAGGATGAGTGGGTTGGAAAAGGGGAACCAATTACAAGGATCTACATGTGACCTCCTCCCTAGGGGACGGACAACAGAAAAGGGGGTGAAGGGAGATGTCGGATAGGGAAAGATATGACAAAATAACAATCTATAAATTATCAAGGGCTCATGAGGGAGGGGGGAGCGGGGAGGGAGGGGGAAAAAAGAGGACCTGATATAAAGAGCTTAAGTGGAGAGCAAATGCTTTGAAAATGATTAGGGAAAAGAATGTACAGATGTGCTTTATACAATTGATGTATGTATGGATTGTGATGAGTTGTATGAGCCCCTAATAAAATGTTTTAATAAAAAGGTATTTGTGACGAAAAAGTTGTTGGTCTTATAAAATTCATTTGTGCAATCTTCAGCTGTGTTTCTGTCAGCAAGACTATACTTTCCAACTACTATCCCTACCTCTTTGTTTCCAATATTTTCAGTTCAATCATCAATAATTATCAATGCATCTTGACTGCATGTTTGATCAATTTCAGGCTGAAGATGTCTAGTCTCTTCATCACTAGCATTTCTGGCTGGTGCTAAGTTTGCATAATTGTATCGACTGGATTTCCTTGCGTGTGGGCAGTCAGTATTCTATCACAGACAGCAGTGCACTTCAAGATAGATATCGAAATGTCTTTTTGATGATGTATATGGTGCTATTCCTATGGAATCTGTTATTTTAGGTATAGAAAGCCACATGATTTGTTATTCGAAATGGCCAATACTAGTCCATTTCAAGTCATTAATGCCTAGAATGTCAATCTTTATGTCTTCTATTTTATTTTTGACAACTTCCAAATTTCCCTAGATTCATACTTTGTATAAGTTCCAATTAATTAATTAATTATTACAGCTGTCTCTCATCACTTTGCATTGTGCCTCATCAGTAAATGGATGTCCCAAACGCTTTATTCCTGAAGGCTGTACTCCATCCACATCGCTGTGATTGACCCTACCTTGAAAAGGAAGCTCTTCCTCAGTCATATTTTGAGTGCCTTCTAATCTGACAAGTTTATTTCTGGCACTATTTCTGATAATGTGCTCCTGCTATTCATGAAGTTGTCTGCATCTGACACTATTTCTGTGCTATCCATAAGGCGAAAAGAGTCTAATTCCTCAGAAGTAGATAGCCTATCTTCTTCATCATCTGGAAATTCTGCTAAAAACTCTTCGGGGTAAGTCTGCTAGAAAGACCAGTAACATTGCTTCCAGCATTAGAGCGACAGACAGGCCACCACATATGACAAACTGGACGATAAGTGGTGGAAATTCGTTTAGTCAACTAAAGGAATGCA
Source organism: Tenrec ecaudatus (assembly GCF_050624435.1). Taxonomy (NCBI): domain Eukaryota; kingdom Metazoa; phylum Chordata; class Mammalia; order Afrosoricida; family Tenrecidae; genus Tenrec; species Tenrec ecaudatus. Next base: position 128,149,676 of record NC_134531.1, read on the forward strand.
TAATTAGCTTGATGTTATGAATTGATAGAAATGCTGTCCTAAGTGGATGTTGGTTATCCCTCACATTTCTATGTCTATAGGAAACAGCAAATCACAGTGACTTAGAGTAATTAAGTGCAATTGAAAACCTTGGGTCATAAGCACCAGGCATTTCATTCTAAGACTTAAGAACCTATTACTTTATATCTAAAAATCATAACATCTCTTTATAAAATTTTTCTTTCTATTTAGTTCTACAATTTTTACTTATGTCAAGGAAGTTTTCAATAGAATAATATGAGTTTAGATGAATGGTCTTAATTGATGTTTAATCCCCCAGTGAATAAGGATGTGTTCAAGGACCTAATGCTCTACACAGTCCAGTGTTAAGAAAGCATAATTAAGCATTAGTCCTCAAGTAGGTACATTTGAAGAAAAAAAAACCACTAACCAGATGGTACTAAATCAGTTTGGACTATGGCAAACTCCTATGCTTCTGAATAGAGTGGTCCTCTATAGGTTTTCACTGGCTTTGTCTGACGTAGATCATCAGGCCTTTTGTCCAAGTTGCTACTGGGTAGGTTTGAAATGCCAAATATTTGCCCAGCCTCAGAATTTATTAAGCCTTTACTCTACCAAGGACTCCAAAGTAAAGGATAGCCCATAGATAGATAATCATTTTAGTAACTTAATAAAACTACATAATTTAGAAAAAATTGAGTAATGCTGTTGTCATAAAACTTATAATTATGCGAACTTTGCATCTCTAAATGGATGGGTTTAAGTTTCTAATTATGAAATCTTTTCATCCCTGAAAATATGGACTTAGTTATATTAAGATATATACATATAGAATTAGTAATACTGATTTTTACTTTATGGTAATTTGCATATTAAGTGTACATACACATTTATAAAGCATACCTGCATTATATTTAATTTACCTGTGGGGAAGTCATGTTTACTATTATTTTTTCAAATGTAAAGATCAATTAAACAATTCAGAGGTCAATAGTGAGCAGTTGGTAATAGTGAGCAGGAAAGATTAATAGTATCTTCAGCTATAATTTCAGAATCTAAAAAACTGCTACAATCTAGGGAGCAATTTTCTTAGCTATTAAAATGTTCTTAAGCTGTAGAATAACATATAAAGTCTCTGCTGATGAGCAGAGCTATTAATGGTCAGCTTATTTTTAGACAACTTTAAATATATTAATTTTCTTAATACATATTTGATTATATTTGCTCATAACCATAAGTAATTCTACAGACTGGGATTACTGTGAGGTAACCTTAGCCTCAGGAAAAGGGAGGTATTTTCACTTCTTATTACCTGGAGTTGTACTTTATTTTCCCGTGACATAGATGGCCCGTTCTCTTGCTAGCCGAGAGAGATGGTGAAGTCAATCATTTTCGTTCCTTTCAACAAACATTTACTAGGCACCTTCACCTTTTACTGGAAGAGAGCCCCTGGGTGGTGTAAATAGTGAAGGAGTTTGGCTGCTAACCAAAGGATTGGGAGTTCAAGGGTACCCAGAAATATCTTGGAAGAAAGGCCTGTTGATACGCTGGTGAAACCCAGCCGTTAAAAACACTATGAAGGAAAATTCTGCTCTGACACTCATGAATCAGTGTTTCCAAGGGCAAGTGGCTTACTGTCTTTCTACAGAAACAGTTAGCACAGAACAAGGTAACAGAATGTCAGACAGTCACTTGGTGACTGATCATGTTTACTTAATAGCTCTAGAGCTAAATTTCCACATCTATATAGTACAGATGCTAATAATAATACCTACCTCAGGACAAATAAGCTTAAACAAAATAATACACATAAAATTCTTTTAAATCTTCATCCATTGTAAAGTTATTTTTGTTTTTGAAAAAATGGAAGGAGAAATACATGTGGCTTAAGCCGCTGGTGGATCCCCTGTGACCAGATTCAGGAATGTGCATAGCCCTTGCTTTCATGAAGAATGCAATAAGAAATAGATTACTGTCAATGCAGATAGGATACATTTTTAAATTTTTTCATTTGATTGATTTCATGGAAACCCTTTAAATTTGTTGTAGTTTTTTTTATAGTTTCTGCTTCTTTTGAGATTTTTCTCTGTTGTGGTTAATGTTTTCCTGTATATGAAATACAGGATAGGAAAATCTATAGAGACAGTAACTGGGTCAACGAGTCCTTCGGGTATGGCAAGGCAAGTATGGCACAAGGGGAAATTGAGAGCTGACAATGATGGATATAAGAACAAAGAGAATGTTCTAAAACAGTGGTGATGATTATGAAATTCTTCTTAATAGGATGAAACCATTTAATTATATACCTTGTGAATTACACATCAATGAAACTTTTTTTAAAATCCCCGACTTGCTTAGAATAGGTTAGCTTTTGTGGAGTGTACAGTATTTGGTGTGGGTTAGAAAATTAATTCAACACAATTTATTTCAATAAACCAAGGTAGTTCTGCAAATTCCAGGGCAAAAAGTTGCCATTTTACCATTCTCCATAGTGCCAGCTAGGGATGCTGTGATTGACTACTAATAAGAAATGGGATGTTAATTTTATATTTCTACAATGGTAGACTTTTAAAAAATAAGGAGTATATGATCTTGGAGAAAGGAAATTTGAATAGAAGTCTGAAGAGAAACAATTTCCAATCCGTGGGTCCCCACTAGACCTTGGAAGCCAAAGGACATTTCCTGAGAATTTCCTTTTTTGTTCTGTTTTGTTGTAATTGGCTTCCAATTATTGTCAATCCCTCTCGCCAGAAATTGGCCAGAAAACAAATTCATCTCACCTAAGAATCTACGTTTTTCAGTCCTTTTTCACTTGAGATGAAATTTGAATTTATAGGCTCAAACTTAAAATATCAAGGCACATTTTGAGGCCAAGTGTGGCCACTTATGTTAAAAAAATGTTCCTTATGTTTAAGAAGTGAGTTGCTTAACAGAGCAAACACCTGTCATTTTAATAGGACTAATGTCAAGTTCAATATGGCTTTGAGGGAGCTGTAGCAGCCCTGGGAAGGGAGAGGCATGCAGCCTTACTTAGCAAGTTTTTGAGATTTGGGGCCACCTTCCCCACATCACCGCCTACCCCCAACCTATTCTTCAGCCCCATTTTCTATTCTCAGTGACAGAAATCAAATGCTGCTGGCTTTCTTAAACAAGAGAAATTTAGTGGTTCACGTAACACAAATGCCCTGGGCTATGCTGGCTTCAGAGGTGTGGCTCTAATTCTGTATGTGAGCCCTGATAGCATAGTGGTTACCTGTTGGCTGCTAAACAGAAGGTCAACAGCAAAAACCACCAGCCACTCCAAGGGAGAGAGACAAGGCTTTCTACTATGGTAAAGAGTTACAGATTGAAACCCACCAGGACAGTTTTTCTCTGTGCTGCAAGGTCATCATCAGTTGGAACAGAGTTGATGGCTGTGAGTTTGAGTTTACTTCTGTATGGGAAGTGGTCTCTAACAACGTAAGAGTCCCGCCTGTTGGGTTAGCAACCCTGTAGGAGGACAGCATTTACAGGTGTCTACCAGCATCGGCTGCCTCCTCTTGGGCCCATGTCTGCTCTGACTTGATCGCTGTGTCCAGGAGGCTAGTCCCACCTTCAGTAGCCCTGTAGGCAAGTTGTTTAACCCGTCTCTGCTTTGCTTTCCTCATATAGAGAGTAGAGGCAATACGTTTCCCAGCACTTACACACGATGGGCAGTTAGAAACCACCAGCCATTCTTTGGGAGAAAGACAAAGCTTTCTACTCCTGGAGAGATTCCTCGTCTCAGAAACCCATAGGGGCAGATCTACTCTGTCTGATAAGGAGTAATGAGTCTGAATCAAGTCCAAGGCAACAATTTTAGCTTTTTGGACCTTCTACTTTTACTGTGAGGAGTAGCTCTGTTAATGAACACTAGGACAATGACTAGCACAAAGAAGCTCAGCAAAGCTTAGCCGTGGTAGCAACTAGGGCTATGGTGAGGATGGTGAGGATGAGGAAGAGAAGGAGGAAGAAGAGTCAGGGACTGATGGACCACCAGAATCACATAAATTGGAGGAAGGGCAATCTCAACAAAATGAGTTCAGGACCCTTCTCCCCTCAAAAAAATAAGCCTACAGGCATTCATTTGAGCCCCTACGCTTACCTGTTACATTTTCTTCTGGTCTTTGTTGCTGCTGTTGTCATCAGGTGCTGTGACTGCCTTGGAAATTTCGAGAAAGAAATCCACAGAATCCCGTATGTATAAGAAAGGGCAAGTGTGCATCAAGAAAACATTCCAACCCAGTGCTGCCCAAGCCCACAAGTCCAACATTAACCCATACGTCCAACACAAATCCACAAAGTCCTCTCCATCTCACAAAACACACACAATGACACCAACTGCAGGAGGAAAGCCGAGTAAATGAGTGTGTAAGCATATCAGGGTTGGCAGGGTCTCCACACGGGTGCTCCAACACCCAGAGCTGCATTGAGGTAGGTCCATGAGGCTTCTCCTCAGGGATGTCTTGCAGGAAGTGAGCCTTGAAAGTTGAAGCAGGAAACTGGCTAAGGCAGCTGCACCCTGATCTGATCATCAGAAAGCAAGAGACCCAAAAACTAGAAAGGCAAGGCTCACTGAGCCATTTATCCCTCCACTCTTCAATTATCACCATGTGTTTATCAGCCAGGTTGGCACAATAAATTAACTAACTCAGGTCCCCTTGCTCTAAGTTGATTCAGAGTCAGAATGCACCTATGTCCAACAAGACAAAACACTGCCTGGCCTGGGCAAGCCTCAGAATGCTCCTATGTTTGAGCCCGTTGTTGTAGCCACTCTGCCATTCAGCTCATTGAGGGAATGCATATATATATATATATATATATATATATATATATATATATATATATTGCTGGCCCTCTCTCCACTTCACCAGCAAAGTTTTCCATTTTCCATTCCTACCTTCCTACCTTACACCGTGTCCAAGGCACATAATCAATCCTCTCTATTAAAGTATTCGATTTGTACTTCCCCTCACACTTCTTCTTCTGGCAGATGATAATATGTTCTGTATTCTCCCCCAACACCATGATTCAAGGGCATTAAATTTTTCTTCAATCCCCCTTATTCTGTGACCAGTTTTCACATAAACATAAGGGGATTGAAAATACCTTGGTTTGGATTCTCCCAGGCAGTCTCACTGCCATCGAGTGGATGATGACTGAAAACACTCTTATAGGGTATGGTAGAATTGCCCCTGGGGATTTCCAAGACTGTAACTATTTTCTGGAGTAAAGAAACCGTCTTTCTCCACGGAGTGCCAGTTGGTTTCGAACTACTGGCCTTGTGGTTCAAAGCCAACTCACCACTGCTAGGCCTAACTTATGCCTCAAAGTACCATTCCAAAGCAACTGCAGCAGATTTTCCCATTTCAATATATTGTTTGGTTTCTTGACTGCTGATTCCATGACTGTTGATTGTGGATCCAAGAAAAATGAAATCCTTCATAACATCATTCTGTTTATCTATATCAATCTAATTATCTAGCTAGCTATCTAGCTAGCTATAGATATATATGTAGAGAGAGCGAGAGCTATAAATAACATAGGCACCCTGGCGGCCCAGTCTTTACACGTTGCGCTTTGAACTGCAGTCAGCAGTGTGGAATGTCCATGCTGCTCCACGGGAGAAAGAGGACGCTTTCTACTCCTAGGAACGATTATATCTCAACCCCACAGAGACAGTTCTTAGCTGCCCCACAGGATCACTATGTGTTGCTATCGACTTGATAGCAGTGAGTTTTGGGGTATAAGTATCATATCTTACAATGTGATATTTCAATCCTATCAAGAAGGGCTATGCAACCATCAGCACAATCAAATTCGGAAACTTTTGACTCATTGACTCTGGTTCTTCATGTTCCCCCTCCCTGTGTTCCCAAGCAATCATCAATCCAGCTACTGTCTTCAAACCCCCACCCTCCCAGTTTCCCTATACAGATAAACCTTAAAAAAAAAAAAAAGACAAACAGTAAACAAGGACTTAGCAACAATTACCATCTATAACAGGCAAGGAGCAGTCTGAGAGAAAGAAGAAAATATTAAAAATTTCAAATACATTCACATTGCATCCAGAGTGAGATCAAATAAAAGGAGTTACGTTCTAGACTAAGTACAGCAGTTAAAATCCACGTTACGATGCTTTTTGTCTGATTTTCAGGCAGCTCATATTTCTAGTCTAAGTACATTGGAAATTCTGGAAGTCAATCCACGTAGGGGCTACCACTGTCGGCATAGCTTTCCACAAACCAGGTGTTAGAATCTAGGCACTGGTAACCTGCCCCCTTCCAAGGCTTGGATCTTATTGTTTGCAATCCTTGGATCACATAGGTTGACAACTTATTTTTCCCTCTATTTAGCATGATGCTGCTTATTGGTCCAGTTATGAGGCTTTATCTATAGTGAGATGTAATCCATTCTGAAGGTTGTAGTCTTTGATTGCCACAAAAGGTCCTTCAAATCCTCTTCGCATCCAGCGAGCAAAATTGTGTCATCTGCATGTCTCAGGTTGCTAATGAGTCTTCGTCTAATCCCCATGCTGTGTTCTCTACACAAAACCCAGGTTCTCCGATTATTCAGGATACAGATGGGATAAATATGGTGGGAGGATATCACCCTGACACACATCTTTCCTGCTTTGAAGCCACTAAATATTCTCGTGTTCTTTAATGCACTGTCACAGAAAACAAATATCTGAACCGTAATAAGTAAATCTCCGTGGCTGCCCTTTAAATCTGTTTACTTGTATGATTTTTAAAAAAGAATCATTTTGATATGGTAAAGGTATGCTTTAAAGCTTCTCCAATTTTTTTTCCATTTGTAGATGTTGTCAATATATGAATGATTAAAACAAAGATGTTGCCCCATGATTGCCTTGCAGGGAGGAAAAACCCCCTACATCAGACACGTTTCTTAAAATAACAACGATGTGACTCCTAAAAAGCCCCGCTCCTTCCAAACACCGGATTGCACATTAGTAGAGCATAAAGAGCACAAGGAGGAAGTAGAGGCTCGGGCACAAGCAAAGGAGGAGGGAACCAAAATAAGCCCACTTCTGTGCAGAGCACTGGGAACGTGGCACCAACAAAGACTTCCTGTTCCGCAGACCGAGTGCTGGCAGAGGCGCGCGCTGTGGCTGTCCTCGGCTGTGCAGAGCTGATTATAGAAGATGAAAGGGCTTGGCAATGTATTTCCTCTCACGCTGAAGCACTGCCGACAACTGAAAATGAGGACAGAAGGATTCATTTGTTCAACTTCTGTTTTCAAAAGCAGACTTCAAATGATGCCACAGAGAAAAGGGGGGAACTGCTGTGGTGTAATAAAATGTATATGCATACACACACACACATATACTAGCTGCTGCTTGTTTTATAAAGACAGTTTGGGAAGGTAAAGGGTTTGGTATCGTGTGTGTGTGTGTGTGTGTGTGTGTGTGTGTGTTTATCAATTTCAGATAGCATATCATATGCATGTAAAATTAGTTACTATTCAGATAGGCCAAGTTCAGCTCACCTGACCAAAGTTCTCATGCATTTATCCCTGAGTCCAAAGATGAATCAGAAGTTTAAAAAAATCTTGCCTTAAATTATTTAAATATTTCATAGAAATTCCAAACTGGAAAATATGTTATGCAGGATCTTTATATGATATTAAGGGTCAATATATACTACATGGTAGAGAATGTGTTATATTTAATAATTCTGTACTTTAAAAATTTTAGGGCCCAAATCTAGATGTTCTCTATTTATGTGCATTATTGCATTTGCTTGGAAGTTTAGGAGGAAATGTTACATCTTCTTTTAAATAAAAGGTGACACTACATTTCATCATCATATTTAAAGTTTAATGCTGAAGAGGTTAATTTTTTTTCATTTGGAGACATAAATTACTATGAAATCCAATCTACCTAGCAAAGTGGTCTTATCCCCAAAGATTTACAAAGATGAGCAATATCTCATACTGGAAGCACATTAGTTATTTATGATTAATACACAAATACGGATCCAAATGTTAATGAAACAGATGAAAGAAATACATCCTGCCTGTAATCATGAAAATTAAACGACACCCTCTGTGGCATAAACACATCATTCTAAAGCAATTCCCTTTTTAAGCAATTCGGTTAAATGACTGATGTTTATACTCGATATTTGGTTCATTGTTTTTAATGTAAGTTTTCTTTGCAAGAAATTACCAGAACAATAAGAATGATACTGAATTATCCATTCTCCAGTGCCCCTATTCCCCCAAACCCATCAAATTCAAGGGTTCATTTTTCAACATATATTTTTGGAGTACCTGTTCTGTGTCAGGCACTGCTTGATACCCCAAAACCAAATCTACTGCTGTGGAGTCAACTGGGAACTAAGAATAACAGCATTTACCAAGCTCTGGAGGCACTGTCAGTTATGCTTTGTATTTATTGCTAACTAGTAGGTGGTAGGTTCAACCCCACCAGCCTCTCCATGGCAGAACGATGAAGCTAAACGCGCCTGTAAAGATGGGTTCTCTGTGAATCCTCTCGATGGCAATGGTTTTGTTTTTCGAAGTGTTAGGAAGGGCCACTGGGTGAGGTTGTGTAGGTCACATTGAATAACTCCAGGGAGAACCATTGGCAGAAATCACAATGTGGGATTGGCCCCAGTCTTGTCTAATAGAAAACAACAGAAACTGTATAAATAAAGCAACAAGTTAAAGTAGTAGTGGGCACACATTTGGTGAAAAAAATAACACAAGGGGATATTAGGAAGACTGGCTAGAATAGGAGGGGACTCCCAGGTGATACAAACACTTAGCCCACTTGGCTGGTAACTCAAACTGTTGATGTCTGGGTCTTCCGGGGGCATCTCAGAGGAAAAGCCTAGAATCGACTTCTGGAAAATCAGCTGATCTATACCCTATGGAGCACCGTTCCCCTGCGAGACACCTCTGCCACCACGAGCAAGAATCAGCTCTAAGTCAGCTGGCTCCTTCGATCTTGCTGGCACCATCATTTCTTGTCAGGCAGTGATGTCACTGAAGTGGTGTCAGTGAGTCCAATACATCAGGTGCCCTGCCATTCTGTCCTCGGACCCCATGCGCCTCCTCTCCTCCCAGACCATTCAGAATTCCAAGCCATGTTTAGTATCCATTTTATTTTTTAAATGTATGATAGTTATAAATTGCTTCAATGTAATATTTCTTAGATTATATGAATACTAACAACAAAATGGCTTTGTAAGGTCTTTTTTTTTTCAATTGCCAAGTTTTATTTAGGAATTTTGGTTGAGATGTTTCTTTCTTTTTGTTTGTTTTGTTTTTAATCATTTTTTACATTTTATTAGGGGCTCATACAACTCTTATCACAATCCATACATATACATACATCAATTGTATAAAGCACATCCGTACATTCTTTGCCCTAATCATTTTCAAAGCATTTGCTCTCCACTTAAGCCCTTTGCATCAGGTCCTCTTTTTATTCCCCTCCCTCCCCGCTCCCCCCTCCCTTATGAGCCCTTGATAATTTATAGATTGTTTTTTGGTCATATCTTGCCCTATCTGGCGTCTCCCTTCCCCCCCTTCTCTGCCGTCCCTCTCCCAGGGAGGAGGTCACATGTGGATCCTTGTAATCGGTTCCCCCTTTCCAACCCACTCACCCTCTACTCTCCCAGCCTCGCCCCTCACACCCCTGGTCCTGAAGGGATCGTCCACCCTGGATTCCCTGTGCCTCCAGCTCCCGTATGCACCAGTGTACGACCTCTGTGTGTGACACTGTGAGTTGCAACATTATTAGTACCTGAGTGGAAGCCTCTTTAATTATTTTCCCTTCTCCTATAGTCGCTATTGAATGCTCAAAAATGTTATGGTTCTAGGTTCACAAATACTAAAACACCAGGAAAATTGATAAAGCCAAAGACTGAAAACACCAACAGCAAAAATCAATAAATAAACACCAGCAGCATCTGCATGTCTGCGCCTGGAGTGCTTGCAGATGAAACCACACGATTCAAAGTTCTGCTGTCCCTGGGGAATAGTGACAGCGTTGTCTGCACCTCATCAGAAGGTTGAAAAAGTATTAGCAATAAATTTGATATTCCTTGTGGGTATATTAATGCGTTACAAAAACGTTCCTCAAAATGCTTTCGTTGTTATAACTAACAAGAAGGATATTTTATTTAAAAATAAATTTCTGTTGAAACACTCCCTGAGACAATTCACTTGGTGATGTCTGTACCCCTCACACCCCCTTAGTGATACCACTGATTTCATACATGCTCTCCTTATGAACGTGACATTTCATCTGTGATCAGGGTAATAAGGAAGATCCATCACACTGTGAAGACAAGAAGAAGAGTAACACAGAAATGAGTGTGACAGGCCTTACCATGACAAGTAATAGGAATGGTAAGGGAAGTGGCACTGGGAGAAGCAAGGTAAACACAAAGACAGGAGCTGGTCTTCAAAGAGTAGGATAGGCTAACAAGTTTGACATTTTTCTAATAGCTGGGGGAAGCCCCTGGTGTTTTCCAATCTCAAGAGACATTGGAGTTCCCTGTGCACAAGCGGACGGATGTCACAGTTGAAGCTTCTGGTCCTGTCCTGGCCGATTCCGAGCACCTGATGATGAGACCATGAGGTTAGCAGAGCAAACATGGAGTTCATTGTAATGGTTTCGCAGTCATTCCGTTCAGGTTCTAATGAGGAAACCATAATGATCGACACCGTACAGAAGCGTAATCCAAGCAGGGGTGCTATAGATTGGTTTCTCTAATGGAATAATTATTTTTCAAAGACACTCAAGCACTACATTGCACTTGTTTGCTCTGCTATCACAAGGTACATCTGGTTAAACTGTCCAAACACTCAGACAAACACCCCTTAAATCATGCAGAGGCAAAAACACTGCAACTTCAGAGAAGCAACAATGAGACTGAGATCCGATTTCTCAACAGAAATGATAGAAACTTGGAGAAATGCCGTGCCATCTTTTCAATGATCTATCATTTTATATGCTTCTATTACGTGCCAGGCTCTGAACTAAACCCTTTATAAACATTGTCTCTTTCATCCCTCATACTCTCCAAATGAGATAGAATTAATATCTTCATTTTAATGAAAGAAAATGGAGGTTTGGAAAAGTTAATTATCTGTACAATGTCAAATAGCTAATTAGTATTAAAGATGCAAAGTTAATCATGGCAGACTCCAAACATATTTACCCTATATATTATGCTGCCTTTTTTTGTCTATCCCTGTGACCCTTCATAGACTCTGTATTCCTGTGCCCCGGGTTTGGCGATCTGACCACTAGGTCTTGTAATAGGTATGGCAATATGCTTGGAGTTAATATTAAAAAGAGAGAGAGGAAAGAATGCAACTGAATGTGATGGAACACTAGTGTCTAATATTGGGTAATAAGGATACAGATCACATTATTGTATGTTACTGGAGCCCTGACTGTAGAGAGAATACACTTAATTGGCATCTTTTCTTTGAATGCAGTATATCTAGTCTCCATTTTGACACGATAGTAGATGACTGAAATGCTACCTTGTGTCTTGTTAGCACAGTATTGTAAAGTGTATATTATTATAGAAAATTGACAAGGTGATGAGCTGTCACTTTAGCTAAGAGAATATCCTATTTTAATGAATATTATTTCATAAGGAAATGTGCTGATGACAGCTTATTTCAGTGGAAACTGTTGATGCATAACCTTTTCACCAGACAACATTTTATCAGTAGTGAGTATATCTAAAACCATATGAGATACTGGGAAGGCTGTTTCAAAAATGGAACGTAGAGAAACAAATGCATAAGGATAAGCAAATGTTTTACTCTGTTGTGTTACCACGTATATGTATATTAGGATATTGGAGGAGTTCTTTGTTTTAGATAAGGTTGTAATTTGTATCTCCTAAACATTTTGCTGTTATATATGTATTTTTCTCTTCATCCCTGTGATATTAATCGAGGTCTTCAGAATAAATTTGTAAGTATAGATTAATGCACAAATGTGTGTATGAATACAAATGGATACTCCCCCATCCAAAAAAAGTGGGAAAAAGTTCCACTGGGCAAAGGTTTCCTAGTACACATTTTTTCCCACTTGGCAAGCATCGAGCAACTCACTCTGAGTTAGTGCACCCAGTTGCATCGCCAGGGAAGTGTCTCTCTCATCAAAGTGAATATTTTCATAAAAGCACTTGTGCTTAAACCTCATTTTTGTGATTTAAGAGAACAGTCAATGGCTGAGAAATTTTGTTTCCTGCTTGAGAAAAATGCCGCAAAAATGATTGTGATGTTGAACACAGCTTACAAGGGAGATCTGTGAGAAAAGCTCAACTGGTTTTCTCATCTCAAAAAAAGGTCAAATGTCGATTGATGACAAGCCTCATTCTGGATGTCTGTCAACATCCTGAGCAGATGAAAATGTGAACAAATCCATGCATTTGTCCTCAAAGACCGGGACAGGCCATTGAAGAGATGGGGAACATATTGGGACTATCTTGGAGCTTGGTTCTTCTAGCAGAAGACTTGGGAATGAGAAAGGTCAAAGAGAAATGTGTGCCTCCAGTTCTGACTGGCCAACAATAAGGACATCGACTTGAAAGATGCCATACTTTGAAAGAACAGCTCCAAACAGACTTTTTTACAAAGTCATTATTGGTGATGAGACATGATGCTATCCTTAGGGCCCTGAAAGCAAACATCAATCAAGCAAGTGGAAGACATGATCATCACCTGCCCCAAAAGCTTATCAAGTGAAACCAATGATGAAGAAAATGCTCATTTATTTTTTTGATGTGAGGGAGATAGTGAGTTTGTAGTTTGTTCTACCAGGTTAGATGGTTAATCAAACTTTTTATCTAGAGTTTCTGAAAAGATTGCATAATACTGTGCAACAAAAAGTCCTGATTTGTGGCAGACAGGGGACTGGTTTTACCACCATGACAATGTATATGCTCACACAGCCATCTCACTGTGTCAGTTTTGGGTAAAATTCAGCATGCCTCTCTTGCCCCATGCACCTTACTCACCTGACCTCTCTCTGTATGACTTCTTTTTGTTTCCATGAATGAAGAGGGACATTAAAGTACAGCAATTTGGTGACATAGAAGAGATGAAGGAAAAAAATGAGGGAGTGCTCTCAGCCAGCCAAACAAATGAGTGTGAAAAATGTTTCTAAGATTGGAAGCACAGATTAAATGCATGTATTAAGGGTAATAGTAGTATATTTGAAGGTAATAAGGATGTTGTGTGTGTATGTGTGTGTATGTTCATATACAAAAGATATTCAAAAGAAATACCAGTACTGGTCTGAAATTAGAAATTAAGTTTAAGTCACGAGTCTATTTTTCATTTATAAACTAAGGAAAGTTCCTTAATCCCATGTGTCAGGTTATTTTACTTATAAGTAAAAGTGGAGACAATAATATTGCCTACATATCTCACAATGTTCAGCTGCTGGTCATAAAGTCTCTAGCGACTAATTCCTCAAAGTTTACTGGGCTATTCCTTTTTCAAACATCATATATTGAAAATACAAATAATCCAACCTAAAATAGCAGGAGACATGAATAGGCAATAAAATATTCAAGCTCTGAAGAGGGTGTTAACAAACCCAGGGACAGGAGAACAACAAGTGATCTAAAAGATGGCAAGGAGGGTGTAGGAGGCCTGGTAGGGCTTGATCAAGGGCAATGTAACCAAGAGGAATCATTGGAACCCAAATGAAGGCTGAACATGATAGTGGGACAAGAGGAAAGTAAAAGGAAATAGAGGAAAGAACTAGGAGGCAAAGGGCATTTATAGAGGTCTAAATACAGACACATACATAGGTAAATATATTCACATATGATGATAGGGAAATAGATCTATGCACATATATTTATAGGTTTAGTATTATGGTAGAAGATGGACATTGGACCTTTACTTAAGTACTCTCTCAATGCAAGAACATTTTGTTCTATTAAACTGGCATTCTATTATGCTCACCTTCATGACACAATCACTGAAGACAAAGCGGGTGCATAAGCAACTGTGGTGAAGAAAGCAGATGGTGCCCAGCTATCAAAATATATAGCATCTAGTGTCTTAAAGACTTGAAGATAAACAAGTGGCCATCTAGCTGAGAAGGAACAAAGTCCACATGGAAGAAACAAACCAGTATGTGTGATCATGTGATGTCCATAGGATCAGGTATCAGGCATCAAAGACCCAGAACAAAATATCATGTCATTGTGAATGAGACGGAGTGCGGAGTGGAGACCCACAGCCCATCTGCAGGCAACCGGACATCCCCTTGCAGAAAGGTCACAAGGAGAAGTTGAGCCTGTCAGGGTGTAATACAGCACTGTTGAAACATACAACTTTCCTCTAGTTCTTTAATTCTTCTTCCCCCACCCCTTCCCACCCCTGAACTATCATGACTCCAGTTCTACCTTACAAATCTGGCTAGACCAGTGCATGTACAAGGGTTCAGAATAAGAGCTGGAAACACAGGGAATCCAGGACAAATAAACCCCTCAGGACCAATATTGAGAGTAGACATATTAGGAGCCATATCAGGGAGGAGAAAGGGGGAACCAGTCACCATGATCTACCTAAAACCCCGTCCCAGGGGGGATGGAAAAGAGAAAAGTGGGTGAAGGGAGACATTGGTCAGTGTAAGACATTGGTGGTGGTGGGGGGGTTTATAAATTATCAAGGGTTCATGAGGGAGTGAGGGTGGGAATGGGAGGGAAAAAATGAGAAGCTAATACCAGGGGCTCAAATAGAAAAAAAATGTTTTGAAAATGATGATGGCAGCAAATGTACAAATGTGTTTGACAAATGGATGGATAAATGGATGGATGGATGGATGGATGGATGGATGGATGGATGGATGGATGGATGGATGGATGGAAGGATTGTGATAAGAGTTGTAGGACCCCTCAATAAAATGATTTCAAAAAATACAAATGAAAACAACAATATCACTTCACACCAATGCTTTTGACAAAATTCAATAAAACAGAAATTAACAAATTCTGGAGAGGATGTGGAGAGATTGGAGCATTTTTTTATTGCTGGTAGGATGTAGACTTGTACAACCATTAAGGAAATCAGTATGGCATTTTCTTAAACATATGCAAATACAAGTACCTAATGATCCAGAAATATCTCTATTGGGCATACACCAAGAAGAAATTAGGAATACAACATGAACACACACATGTCCAACTCTATTTATTGCAGCAATTTCCATAAGAGCAAAACTGTGGAAATAATAAAAAATTCCAACTTTAGAGAAATAGATAAACAAGCTCTGGTACATTCATACTATGGAATTTTATGCATCAATAAGTAACAATGATAACTCTCTTAAACACTGCAAGACATAGACAAAACTTGAGAGCAGTCTGCTTAGCAAACTCAGCCAAAGATAAATATTTAATATCACCATTGCTTTACGGAAAATAAGGAGGAAATGTGGTTTATACACCAATATACAAGATTTTGATGAGTACGAGGAGACCAGGGATGAAAGTAGGAACAAGGAGAGGAAGGGGAAAGTACAAAAAAAATGGAGAATTTAACAGCCCCCAGAATAAGAGACTGCAGCCTTCAGTATGGATAGCAATACCAAAAAAGCTAAATTCCTCACACTGAACTGATAACATCGTGATAAACAGATACCAGATTGAAGTCATGGATTTCATTTTGCTTGGATCCACAATCAATGCTCATGGGCTCCTTTCCCCCGTAGTATCTTCTTTTTATTTAATTTTGTTGCTATTAGAGGCCATCAAATCAGTTCCCACTAATAGCGACTCTGTTTTCTTTCCATCTTCTTTGGATGTTTTTTGCAACATTCAATATTTTCCCATAGAATCTTTCAACATTGCAACCTCAGGCTTGAATTTTTTTTCTTTAGTTCTTTCCGTTTAAGATTTGCTGAGCATATTCTTCCTTTTGATTTTCTAACTCTAAGACTTTGTCATTTCACTGTAGCAAATTTTCTTCTCCAGCTGCCCTTTGAAATACTCTGTCCCGCTCTTGGACTCCATCGTTTCTGACATCTGCCTTAGCCACTCTACAAGTAAGAGCGACTTTCACAATCTCTTCTGATCTCGACTTTGATCCTTTCTTCTTCCCCCTAACTTTGTAGTAATGACAGTCAGCCACTGGCCTAGTTTTATCTGCTGATATTGAGCTTCTCTGCTCTTTTATCTGAAAAAAACAAAACAAAACCATGGTGCTCAACTTTCCTAATGCCTGACCCTTTAGTACAGCTCCTCATGTTGTGGTGACACTCCCCCCCATTTTTCATCACTACTTCATAACTGTAATTTTGCTATTGTTATGAATTGGGCTACCCCTGTGAAAAGGTCATTCAACCCCCAAAGGGGTCACGACCCACAGGTTAAGAACTGCTGCCATCGCTCTAGTCAATTTGATTTCTGTACATAGAAGACCATGTACAGTTACCACTTGTGTTGTTGGAAAAAGGTATTTGCTATGAAGAAGTCATTGGTCCTGAAAATTTTTATCATGCGCCCTCCATCTTTGTTTTTATTACCAAGACCATGTTTTTCTACCATGTTACTTCCTCTTTGTTTCCAACGTTTGAATTCCAATTGCCAGTAATTATCAATGTCCATAGAATAGTGAATGGTTTTTTTTGGTCAACTTCATTATCTAAAGGTGTCAATTCTTGTTATTTCTTCAATATTCATTGTCCAGGTGTTATATATATAGGAAGCTTGAAAACATCATCACCAAGCAGGTGATCCTAGGTCCTCTCAGTGACATCTATGCTTCTAATTGCCTGTATACTTGCCTAATGTAATACATTGTCTAATGACTTGCTTGCTGCCTCCTTGGACATTAATCATGGAGCCAAGTGAAATGAAATCCCTGAGGTTGCCTGTTTGGCCAGGGGTGAGGACTTTTTTTCCCCTTATTTTGAAGTAAAGTCCACATTGAGGACTGTAGTCTTTGATCTTCATCATTGAGAATTCAATTCCTCTGTCCTTTCCCCAAGCAAGGTTGTGTCAGTTGCATATTTCACGTTGTTAATGATATTAATATTATCTTAACACTAACAGCATTCCTCCAATCCCGATGCATGGTTTTCGTCACATAGCATAGCTTCTTGGATTATTTACTCAGACAGATGGAATAATTGCGGTGAAAAGATGCAATCTTCACATACAGCTTCCTTGATTTTAAAACAATCTATATCTGCTTTTTCAGTTCAAACAACTGCCTCATTTTCTCCATGAATGCAATTAAGTGCAACAAAATTATTATTGTTTTAATCTTAAAATGAACTTCTAAAGATTCCAAGTCCACTTCAGTTTTGCTTTTCCTCCTTTTTTAGCCACTCAGACCAATATTTAGATCTGAAAAGTGAAGAAGCTGAGGGATTTTTCCCGCTATGAAGCAACTTTTATTTATTTGTGTGTGTGTGTGTGTGTGTATATATATATATATATATATTTAGAGAGAGAGAGAGAGAGATAAACACTCTATTAAACTGTCTATATTGCAAGTTAACCTCCATCTCTTTGTTCCCACCCTCTTCGGTCTTCAAAGACTATTAGTGTATAAACCACATTTCTTCTTTGTTTTTCCTTATAAAGTGGTGATATCAAATGTTTATCTTTATCAAACTGACTGGGTTTGCTAAGCAGCATGTTCTCTAGTTATGTCCATGCCTTGCGGCATTTAAGAGAGTTATCATTCTTTTTATTGGTACATAAAATTCCCCAGTATGAATATGCCAGAGCTTGTTTATCCATTCCTTGACATTTGGAGTTTTCTATTGTTTCCATGTTTTTGTTCTTATGAAAATTGCTGCAGTAAATAGATTTGTGCATATGTCTGTTCATGTTGTATTCTTAATTTTGGGGGTAGATACCCAGTAAGGAGGTTTCTGGATCATAAGTACTTGTATTTCCCTTTGTTTAAGAGTGCAACACACTGATTTCCATAATGATTACAGAATGCTAACCTCGCATCATTTCTTCCTTCTATTTCTTTCGCTACTGCCTGCGTTCTTAGGCTTCCCATGTTGCCCAAAAGGAGCCCTGCTCGCATAGTGGTTGGGAACTGTCTACTAGCTACAAAGTCCACGTCTGGGAACCACCGTCACTCTGAAGGAGAATATGAGGAAGGCCAATGGGCCCGCTCCCCCTGTGAAGATGCACAGCCCAGGAACTCAAAGGTGCAGCTCTCCTCTGCTGTAGAAGGCCACCAGGAATCGGAACTTATTGGGCAACACAAGTTATCTTTTGTTTTGCTTTGGGGGCTTGGTTTGATATTTCAACATTTACCCATGAAATCCTTCAATCTTGCGATCGAGGCTTGAATCTTTTCTTCAATTCTTTCAGTTTGAGAAAGGATGAATGCACTCTTCCCGTTCATTTTCTCACTCTACGTCTGCACATTTCATTATAATACCTTGTTTTTTTTACGCTGACCTTTGAAATATATTCAGCACTTTTATTTGATTTTCCCCCATTTGCTTTAGCTACTCAACATTCAAAAGGAAGTTTCCGAGTCTTTTCTGACATCCACCTTCACCCTTACTTATTTTTCTGTCTTTTTTGTGACCTTTAGCTTTCTCCATGCATCATGTCATTGTTGTCCTTAATACCATCCCACAGCTCATTTGATCTTTGGCCATTATGTACTTGGGGTTTAGGGGCCTGTGGTTCGTTTTCTTCACCTTCAGCATGAATTTGAATAGGAAATATTGATGGTCTTCTTCCTATTCAGCCCCTGATCTTGTTGCGACTGGGGATACTATTTAGTTCTACCCCATCCTATATGGTTGCTATGATGCAGAATCAAGTTGATGGCAGTGAGCTTTCTTTCTCTCTTTTTTAGTTTTTGTGCATATGTACTCAATTTAATTCCTATACATTCTGTAGGGAAGTACTGATATTATATTACTACGGACAGTGTTGTTATTCAAGCTAGCTCTTGGAATGTTCTTTTGGTGTTGAAGTGATGCCATCCTGTTCAAAGTGGATTTCCAGCATAGTAAATCATATAATTCTCCAAATTAAAATAGTCAGTACACAGGGTCAGAAATCTGAAGCCACTCATTAGCTTCTCTGTAGAAAAAAGTTGAGACTTTCTGGGCTCATAAAGACTTACTGCCTGGGGAGCCCAGAGGGGCAATTCTCCTCTGTCCTGTAAGGTTGCTGTAAGTTAGAATAGACCTGATGGCAGTGAGTTTTTTGAGTCCATTTCAGATCACTAATTTCTAACACATCTATATTTTATATATTATAGTTCATTTTTATAACTTCCAGGTTTTTAAAAAATCATGCATCATCCTGTCTATGTTCTATTTATTAATAGATATTGGCAAATATTCTCATTTTACGTCGTGCTAAATCTGCGAATCAAAATTCTCAAACCTGTACTTCATCCACTTCACTAAGGTCAGCTGTACTTTGAGGAATCAGCTCTAGTGGCCCTGTCAGTTAAGCATTGAACTGTTCCTCAAGGTTAGTCCTTCAAGCCCACAAGACACTCCGTGAGAGAAAGATGCAATTGTCGTCTGCTCTCATGAAGTTTCATAGCCTGGGGACTCCTATATAGGGTCATCGCGAACCAGAATCTACTCAATGACAGTGGATTTGGGTTCTGTTCTTAAATCCAATCTGAAGGGCTTATATTCTGGCATTATATCACACAATATTCTACTCCTCTTTTTAAGTGAAGGGGCAGTGACTTATTTAATTTGGCTTTTCTACTCCAAGTTCCTAACTTCTACCAAACAACCTTTTAAGAAGGTGGAGAAATATATGAATAGGATTCCCCTGAGACTGAATAACTGGGAACAGGATTCCCTGGAGTGCCAGCCTGCTGGGTATAAAATGAGTCCCCTGAGAAGTAGAGGGCGAAGCTCATAACCAGCAGGAGCTGGGGTGGAGTGTGTTCCTTGGTCCCAAGATTCCTGTGCAGTGAGCCTCCTGGGTCCAGATGATAACTAGACCATCAGAGGAACAGCAGCAGCAGAGCCAGGAGTCAGAGCATGGAGCAGAGTGCTGGACCTTCCAACCATGGAGCAAATTAAACTGAGTGCTTTTGAGCAGGCGGCTGGCTTGCTGAGTGGGGTTGCCTCTGAGCACTGACTTGGGAAAGCTGGACTTGCGGATCCATCGAAGTGGAGCTGTGAGGCTGGGGGTTGAGGCTTACTGGAGGGGGTGCCTCTGGGCACTTAATTCTGGGACCTGCTTTTGCTGACTCAAAGAGCTTGAGCTGAATGCCTTACATTGAGGCTCACAGCGAAGTCACTGGGCATTTATTAACAGACCTTAAACTTTTCAACATTTCCTGGTAAGCAACTAGCTACTACCTTGGGCATTTCTCCCTAGCACAATTTGTTAACTTCCTTAATAGACTGTTTAATCATGAATTTTGTCTGTGAGTGTAGCTCTTGCAAGGGAATCGTTAATAGAAACTAGAAGGTATTAGAAAGTAGAAGGTGAATCATAGAACATTAATTCAGACATTTCAATAAAGTTTACACTGGCATTAAGAACATTTTTTAAGGTTTTTATTGTGAATTAGTTGTGAATCAAATTGTAAATTACATTTCAGATCACCAACTTTGTTCTTAGCAGTTTAAACTACTAATCAAATCCCCAAATAGTTTGTGGTGGAGAGGTGTTACGTTGCATGACATGCAAGAGAGTAATCCACAGGAGGGAGAAGGGTAAACTGCTGATTTATTATTTTAGAAGTAGATAGCCAGGTCCTTCTTCCTACTCTCTCTGAATTTGGAAGCTAAGCTCAAACCTGCTCAGTTTGGATGACCTTTGATATTGAAACACTGGTGTTTTTAGCATCACAGCAACACGTAAGGCTTCACACAAACTGACCGTGTGGAATTTTATATTAGATGAATTATAACTATAAATATTAATTTGCAGAACATTGTATGTTTTCAACTTTCATCTTCATACTCATTTCCAGATAGACTAGAAAGGGCATAGTACAATGTGAAGCAAGAACATTTTATTTGACTTTCTTTTCTGTTTAGTCAAACTAAGTCACACCAATCTGGGAAAAGAAAGGTTTGGAATGTTATGAAAAGTTTGGGCATTATCTATTTCATACATGAAAGTCATTCATTTTAATGTGGCACCATTGTGTTTGCTTGCTTATTGTATCTGACCCAAATGCTACATTATATAACATTTTAATTCATTTTTTAAAATTCCAAGGAGTTGGCTTCAACTCCCAGCAGCCCTGGCTAGGGTTTTTGAGGCTAGAAATCTTCACAGGAGCAGAGAGCCTCATCGTTCTCCCACAGAACAGCCTGGAGGTTACTGGGGTCACTGCTGGCAATGTCACACAGACTTGAGGTTCAGAACTATTAGGAGCCCACGTACACTCTTGTATCTACTAGTGCTCTATCCACCATCCTCCAGAGGTGAGCCACTTACTCACCACCTTCCAAATTCATAACCTCAAATCGTCAGTTTGTCCTTCTACTTCCTTCTAAAGTGTGTTTGACATATTTCTCCACTATTGCTAATCACCAACACTGACTACAAAAATTTCCCTTAATAAAATGGCATGTCCTTATCTAAAATAACCAAAATTCAAATCACTTATAAGGGGAAAGCTTAATAAAGGATAACTTATTATTTCAAGGGTGTCCCTCAGAGCTATAATGATAGATGAAATTATATTACATTTCTCAATAATGAGGAAACTATGTTCTCCAAAGCACATAAAATTAGTCCCAAAATTAAAAATTCAGAAGTTAGACTTAAATGAATGCCATCAATTAATTTTTATAAAAGAACTCGAGCCATTTTGGAAAAGTTCAATTGTCTTCTAAATGAAAATTAGATAAATAACTTCATTTTACTGAGGAAAAATTATTATGATCTGAGAGATAGACCTAGCAGGCGTTTTAGCCTTCAATTAAAAAAATCAATCCTCCAGTGGAGTCTTCCAGATTATTCCTCCACAAATGAGCTGAACTCAAGGGGGATCTCACTCTAACGCGAAAGAGCCGTCATTGGAACAGTGCTTCTTGGAGGGGGCAAATTCCTTGTCTTCCATGGTAAAGACATTTAAAAAAAAAACCCTAACAATTAGTAAGTAAATAGTCAGGTTCTTAAAAACTAGGTTCTGACTTGTAATTTGCACCCTACCCTCAGTAATTCTGGTGAAGTATTAAAGTGGGGCATGTGTTTTCCATTTGCAGGAGACTTTCCTAGATGTACATCACAACCCCGTGGCTGCTCCAAAAGCCAGCCTGCCCAACTCCCCATAAAAATGAATTAGGAAAGGAGCAACTCCCTTTGCTTCTGCATTTTGGGAAGAAATCTGTAGAGACACGATGCAAGTTCTTGATCATTTCGGATGGGAGAATTTGGCCGATAATAAGAGAAAACAGAATTTCAGCCATTTTATCGGGTTTTCCATTTTCCTGTTCGTGATTTTTCATTCAAAGGAAAACAGGGAAGCCATTCGAAATGACCAGTGGTTCTGTACTGATTCGGATTTTCTCTGACATTGGTGAGGGTGGTGGCAGTGGGGACACTGTTTGTCAGTGTGTATTTAGCTAACTTAAGGAATTGGAAGCATTATAAACTGCACAAAAAACTTTTTTATGATAATGCTAAAGTGACCAGCCTATTTGTTTCATTTTCTCAATGGCACAAATGGCCTAACTCCCAAATATCACAGTCTAACTGAAACAAGGTGAAATTGACCACTTTCTATGATGTATTCATTTTTTGAAGACTTGAGGTCTTTGCAGAAATGTGATATCTGTAATAAGAAGCCACAGGGAAAAAAAGCAAAACACCCTTGCGCAGTGATGGCATACTGTTACCGCTAGCCTACCCACACAAATTGGTCCCAGCAGTTTTCTCTTTAATTCAGGATTTATGGAAACATCTGAGATTATAAAATTAAGCAAACCAAAACAGATGCTATAATTGTGAGGAGCCCAATTCTTAGATGAATATCAGATCTAAACATTAGTATATGGAGTGGAAATGTTTTGACTTAAGTTCTTATATATCAGTTTACAAGCTGATGTAAATATTTTACATGAAACAAGTATCTTAACCAGAAGTGAAATTATGTTCACATAAGTGGCCCATTTTTCTCCCTTTCAACAGGAAAACAGGGGCTATTAAAATGATAATTTCCCCGTTTCTTAATAATATAAAATCTCTCACCTCTATTTACAATTGCTAGGGAAAATGGGGTAAGAGGTGTGTTGTAGATAGTGCAAGCAAATTGTGCTTTTATATTACTCTGGGGTACATAATAACCTCATTGTCATCTATTTTGCATGCTTATTATAGAAGATCAATTCTGAGCAGTATCAGAGCATTTGGTCCAAGGAAGCTTCAATGAAAAGGGAAAAAAATGTCATTACGTTTGATGTAAGAGTAACTATTTCAAACGTCTGCCATCGAGTCCAGTAACCTCGGTGAAGTAGGGGTTAGGAGTCTGGGTTGTGATGCGTAAGGTCAGCTGTTCAAAACCACCAGCCTCTCCCTGGGAGAAGCATGGGGCTTTCTACTCTCACAGTTACAGGATGGGGTCACTATGAGTCAGCATGGACTCAGTGGCAATGAGTTTTGGAGAGCCAGAGTCTCTTCACATAGGGGACAAAGGAGAACTGCTCCTTAGGTTTTCTGAGACTCAGAATCTTCACACTCTCTTCTTTTTTTCCCCTCAAAGCAACTGGTGGCTTTCAATTTCTGGTCTAACCTCCCACTCCAGCAGGGCTCCTTAGCTATTTAAAAGTCATTAAAAAAAAAAAAAGCATCATTCTAGACTAGACTACAGTTAGAAATTGTGAAAGACTTAAAATTACTCCTTGGAAAAGAAGGTTAAAAAAATGAAGTTGGTTTTTGTTGTTGTTGTTGTATTTTTAATTTAAAAGCTGGGTGCGGTTGTAGTAACTTGCTGCAATGACAAGCACACAGTCCTTGTGGCTAAGCCTTTGCAGACACTGTTTTCCAGGTATAAAAATGAAGGAAATTAAAGACTTAAATCAGTCGAATAATGTGTTCTTTTTAGGAATGAAGGGCATTTATGTGATCTCAGATGCTTTTTCTGTGAAGTGGTGTTTCTCTAAATTCTAGAACAAATGGCAAAGGCTATGATTTTAAGACTGGGTAAAAGGACTTTGTAAACATACCCAGAGAAATGTCAGGGTAATGTCTCCAGGGGACCTTGGCCAAGATTTGTTTATTGGATTTACACAATTGAACCAATCATGATTAAATTGCCTCAGGCCAAAAGTTCAAAAGGATAACAATCAGAATGCATAAGAAGCAGAGAACAACTGGCATATATTAAAATAAATAAGATGTCAATGTAAAGAGATGTGTCTTTCAGTTCTTTACAGTTCTGCTTGTAGAAGGTCATTAAACAAGGATTGAGCCAAACTATGGTGAACAAAGAGCTCTTCAAACAAGGCCCTTCCACAGAACTCAACATTCTTTGAGAGTTCTTTACAGATGAAATCTGGTAACTGTTAGCTCCAGCTCTCCAGCTGATTTATATTTCTACAAGCTGGATAAGCAATGCTCCCCACACTTGCATTCTAGGGAATAGTAAATTCATGGAAGTGACACTCTGCTGTTCTTTTGTGCTCCTAGGAAAGGTAGATTTAAGCCTACTTTACTAGATTTTCCGTCTTTTTCTAGAACCCAGGTTTCTCAAAGCTATTTGACTTCAAAGACCCTCTTTCATTCTTTTCTTTCGTTTTGTTGTTGCTGTCACAGTAAAACTCTACTTTCATTTCCTCTAGCAATTTCAAATTAAGTCTGGGCTGTAAAGTGAGAAAAAGATTACTATCTGCTACACCGTCAGAGATTTTCTTCAAACTTTTCCACTGAGTAAGGACATGGAGTTCCAGGGCCCCCAAATGTTGACACTTAACATTTTGCCCATTGAGAATTTACATATAATTTCAGAAAGAGAATATATCAATACTCAAGAACCAAATTGTTTGAGGTTATAACAATAAGCTCTTGTGGTATATAATTAGAGCCCTGCTGGCATAATGGTGATGAGTTGGGCTGTGATCTTCAAGGTCAGCAGTCACCAACCACCGCTCTTCAGGAGACAAAGGAACTTTCTACTCCTGCAGTTATAATCTGGGAAAACCACAGGGACAGCTCTACTCCGTCCTTTATGGTTACGATGAGCTGACTTCCACTTGATGGCAGCAAGCTTGGTTGGACTTTCTGGATGGCATGTAATCACCTCTGTAAGGCTGTGTTGGTTTGTTTTTCGTTCAAAGTTAAATGCTGTTGTATTTTAAGGAAAAGGACAGAATACATGAAAGCACTTATCTTGTGCTTATTCTCTTACAATAAAACTAGTAGAAATCTCAAGATATTTTGCAGTTTTTCTTGAGTTCAAGCTAGGACATGACTACAATTGGTGTCAAGCGATCAAATTAATTCCAGCTTTGGCAACCATCAGCAAATTGGCACCTGCAATGATGCCAAGAGTCATACGTTTTCCAGAGTGGTAGAATCTCATTCCCATAAGGCCAGGCAATGTCCCGGATGTAGCTGGGCAACCCAAATGTTTCTGGGATCCTGAGAGCGCTGATGGGCACCAGGCTAATCCCATGAAGAAAAGTCCAGCAGTGAGGACATTTTTTGGCAGTTTCTTTATTCAGTTTTGTTTTATGCTTAAATGGGGACTTCACATGCCTCTGTCATTTTCTTATACGTCTCCATTTTTGCATGACTTTTCAAAGATTGGTTGGCTCTGAGTTTACATCTGCATGATCCTGCCAGATCTTGTACTTATATTCATCTGATCCAGAATAACCTAATTCAAGGAACAATTATCCCCTGCACTGTACTGCGCTGAAAGTCTTTTCTAAATTGCTGTTGTATCTTTTCACTAACGCACTAAATCACAAGCCTCAAAAGCACTATTTCTGTCCTAGTTACTGTGTTAGACATCAAGAGAATGATGTCATTGGTATTGTTAAAAGTTGACATAACAGATACATAGGTTCATGCATATCGCAATTTAAAGAAATACAGCTCACAACAGGAAGCAGATAATGTACTAAGGATAGAAATAGGAAAACAATAGTGCATGGGAAGATTTCTTTGTATCTCAGTTCCTTCATCAGCAAAGTGTTAAGCATGGTACCTGCTTTAAAAACTACATGAGATCATTTCAAGCAGTCATAACAGCACCTATCATATAACAAGAGCTTAATAAGTGCCAGCTCTTATCATTAATTTAGAACTCTTGATATAAAGGAGCATAAAAAGAAAAACTGTGAGAAATTGGAGCTTCATTCTATTCTTCCCCCACTCAAAGGGTAGAACTAGGACTTGCATGTGGATGAGCAGGTTTGGACTCTCCTATAGAAGTTTTGAAAATTTAGTAGTATTCAAAAGTCGGGCTGCATTATTTTTGTAGGTATTCAATGTCATGAAAGTTATGGCCAGTATGTATTTGATAATACATTAGATAAGACAAATGAGGGATATTATTGCTGATGCTCTGCAAATCTTGGCAGAAAGCAGAGAACACTGGAAAGATGTTTGTTTATTTTTTACTGAATATGAAAATGCATTTGACTATGGTGACCATAACGAATTGTGGATAATATCACAAAGAATGGGATTTCCAGAACATTAACTTATATTCATGTTAAACCTACACACAGGCCAACAGGCAGCCATTCAAATAGAACAACAGGAGACTGTGTGGTTTAAAGTCAGGCACAGTGCGCTGAGTGTACAATGTGTGTGTGTGTGTGTGTCGTGTCCACCTGTCTTTGCATATCGCCATGTAACAAAATGTACCTCTACAAATTTGGAAAATCTTTTTAAGAAATTGTTGTAGGGATCAGCTTTAAACCTGAGAGGAAGAGAAGCTGGCTATTTTGAGTTTAAATATAGAGTGACATAGGAAACAGATCTAAAGTTGACTTGACTAAAATTGTTTTATTGAGTTTCATGCTCCACACCAAATGCAAATGTTTGGAATGCTAGTATTTTCAATATTTACTAAAGGTCTATTTTTAACAGTTTATAAATTAAAGATACCCTTTTACATTCTATGAAGGACAAAAGTGATGGCTAGAAAGAAAAATAAATCAGCTCTCTAAAGACCCTTCATATATGTTTTCTACCTTGTAATATAAATATATTTGGTGCTCCCAAAGGTGGCATGAGGAGTTTTTAACCTTTTTGTAGTCACCAACACTCCCTAAAACCCACAGTATATATTTTAAAAGTAGTATAATTACTATCTACCACCTGTCGGTCAGTGTGTCATACTTCGGTGGCTTGTGTGTTGCTCTGATGCTGAAAGCTATGCCACGGATATTTTAAGCACTAGCGAGCCACCAAAGGTCAATGGGGGTCAGCAGAGCTTCTACACTCAGACCACAAAGAAGAAATGGGCTATTGGTTTCTGAAGGATTCACCACTGAAAGCCTTATGAAGAACAGCAAAATATCATTAGCTACACCACAAGAACATAAATCTCCCCCAGTTGGAAGGCAATCCAAATATGACTAGAGGAAAGTTTCTGAGACATTCACTTGCTCACGGGGCATGAGTCAAAATAGAAATAAACAGATACAAGCACCCACTAATAATCAGAATATGAAATATAAGATGTATGAATTTAGTAAAATCATATGGATTACTATGTCAGGAATGACAAATTCAAGAGGGATAGTGTTGTGGTGACTGTCAAAAATAATATTTCACAATATATTTTGAAGAAGAATGCTGTCTGTTATAGGATAATATCCATATGCCTACAAGTAAATCAGTTAACATAACTATTATTCAAATAAGCACACCAATTGAGGAATTTTCCCGACTTCTAAGTCTGAAATTGATCAAACATATAATGAAGATGCATGGGTAATTATTGGCAAAAGGAATAAGAAAGTTGGAAACAAAGAAGTAGGAACAGTAGTTGGCAAATATGACTTTGATAATGGAATTTTGCAAGACCAAAGACTGCTTACTTACAAATATCTTTTTCAACAACATAAATGGTGACTGTATACATGGAACCTACCAGAAGGAACACACAAGAAACAAATGGAATATATTTGATGAAATAGTTGATGGAGAAGTTCAAAATCATCAAGTCAAAATAAGGCACTATAGAAAGAGCTATTAAATGATGATCTATAAGTTCAAATTGAAAAAAAATAAAAACAAGTCCTTAAGTGCCAAAATACAATCTTAAGTCTATCCCACCTGAATGCCGAGAACATCTCAAGAACACATCTGACATGTTGAAAGTGAAGAGATTATCTGAAGACCTGTGGATGACATCAAAAACACCATCATGAGGAAAAGATTAAAGGGGTCAATGATTTGATATTGCTTGGCTCCACAGTCAATGCTCTTGAAGTAGCAGTCAAGAAATCAAATAACATATTGCATTGGGGGAAATGCTGCACAAGACCTTTTCAGAGTGTTGAAGAGCAAAGCTGCCCATTTGAAGACTAAGCTGTGCCTGTACCAAGCCATGGTGTTATGGATTGGCTCATGTACACATGGACAAAAGTAAGAGAGAATTAACAAGAATCAATGCTTTGGGAATACAAGTTATGATACTGGTGAATAATATTGTAAATACCATGGATTTCTAGAAGGATAGACAAATCTGTCTTGGAAGAAGTAAAGCCAGAATGTTCTTTAGCAGTGAGAATGGTGAGATTACACATAGTATCAGAAGAGAGCTGCCCCTGAATATAGGACATTAAAAAAGAGGAAGCTCTCAAGGAAATGGATTGACACAGTGGCTGCAAAAATGGCCTCAAAAATAACAATTGTGAGGACGGCACAGGAACTGGGAAATGTTTCATTTTACCATACATGGGATCACTATGGGTGGGAACACACTTTTGCGTGCCTAACAACACCAATAAAAGTACTAAGCAAATATAGCCTTAAGGCATTCCTTTGCCCTCTTTTCTAAATAGCTTGCTATCCCCCATGTAGAAGTCCTAAAACTTCCTTTTTCTAAGGCAGCCATTGACCCTAGGCTATGTCACAGGGGAGAGAAAACCAGTTCAACTTTAGGAGAAAGAGCACGTATAGGTTGTGGGAAAGCATGAAGAGAATGTTGGACTGGAATCATACTTTGCAGCTCTATTAGATTTTCTCCAAAAGATAAGGTCTTGACAGACTATCTAAAGTGGCGATAACAGAAATGCCACAAATTGATACCTTTCAAAATAGGAATTTTTCTCTCCCAGCTTAGGAGACTAGAAGTCCTAATTCAGAGCTCCAAATCTAGGGGAAGAATTTCCACCCTTGTTAACTCTCTGGGTTGACTAGAGAAACAAATGCAGGGCATCCATATATGTATAAAAAGGAGCCTTATATACAAGAACAATTGAATATTGAGAAAACATCCCAGCCTAGTCCACATCAAGTCCATATGTCCGATATTAGCCAATGTGTCTGATACCAATCTAGAAATTCCTCTTCAAACTGACTCACACAACACATGCAATGACGCCAAATGCAGGAAGATCACAGGCCAGTGGGTAGAAAGTCTTGTGGATCCAGTGGCAGTAGAAGCATCTCAGCACTGGCAGGGGTCTTCACGTGGCTTTTTCAGTCCCAGGGCTCTAAAGTAACTCCATGTGTCTTACCTTCAGAAATGTACTTGCAGGGAGTGTGTCAGTGTCACACCTCCAGTGAGCCGTTTATCTTCTTAACGCCTCCAAATGAGGTCAGCAAGCTGTGATCTGATTGACAGGTCACTCTTAAGTTTCAAACTTAGGACAGGTTATGTAACTACCACAGACCACCCCTTGTCAACTTGCCATTTTCACACAACTATTTAACCATACATAATTTTCAAACAAACAATAACAAAATCATATCTGTAACTAGGAGGACAAAACTAAAATGCATACAATTCAATATGTGCCACCCTCATTAAAATATAACTTTGTATAAGTGGAAAAAACAAAAATATTCTACAGTTAACAATTTTAGTCACATAGCATCTACACCTCAATCCTATAATTGTATGAATATATTCCCCTACCTATGAAAGTTTGTAACCCAACTACTTCATGCCTTTATCCCCCATTTTGGGTATCCTGCTCACTTTTATCAACCCAGTGCCCTGAGGAGACAATCATATTATTTGATGTGAAGAATCTTCATTCCAGTTGGAATCTGGTGAAATCCACATGCAGAGCAAAGTCAAATCAGGACAGGCCATCTAGAAAGTCAGAGCAACATACACCAGTTCATAGATTCAAATATCCTCTCTTCATCTGGTCAGGTTCTGGGCAACTCAATGTGGGCGCCTCACTTAGCCTCTTTAGACCATGGGCCCATCACAAATTCTCAACAACCCTAACCACCTTGGGCTAGATCATGAACTCCATACCAGTCAACCCGCTCTCATCTGCTCCTCTAATTCCTGTAAACCAGGTCGGTCCACAGGTGTGAGTGGCACGACTCAACCAATCTCTTTATTGCAGCATTTCACCCGCTTCCACTCAACAAGCATTTCAGCCTACCCATAGACTTCCTTTAATATTCAGTCCTAGAGAGATGTTTTCTTCATGGTTCCAGATTTTTTCCAGCTTCAAGTGCAAACCACTAGTTCAAATTGCAAAAAGCCAAAGAGTTCCTTTTCCTTCCATCTGTCAAGGCAAGTCTCTTGGAATGCAAATGTCCTTAGTACTCCAAAGCACTGGGTGGGGCTTATCTTTTCAGCGCCTTCTTTGGTCTGTCAGCCATTTTGACCTTCTGTCAGGCATTTTCATTAAGAAGCTCTAAGAAATTCATGGGGCGATTGTGTCCACTGAGCTCAAAATACACATTAATCACATTCATTTTTGCCATGTCACACAGGAATAACCAAAGACTACAACCAAACAAAATAATCAAATTTTAAACTATCTATACTTTTTCCAGAAAACAACCTAGTAAACAGTATGGAGATATCCGACCTTTTGTTAGCCAAAGAAGAAAACTACCATGAGCCGTAGGTCAACCAAGCATCCGCTCTCCAGCTTCATGATTTCTTTCTCTAGTATGCCACTCCTGGTAACATAATGTGTCAGTCTGAAATTGACAACAGATTATGCAACTTCCACAGCCACATCCTTTGTAGCCAAGTTGGTGAAGGTCTGGTTCCTTGAAACCTGAGAGGCTGTGACCCCATTTTTGAGATCCAAGAGAACACAGTCCCAGTCTGAAACTACAGAAGTTATGGCCCACCTTTAGTGACCGAGGCAGCTTTCTTTCCATAATAGTTCTATTTGTAATTGAGCTGCTCAGGGGGTGCTGCTTTCTTTCTTCTCTTTCTTCTTCTTTTCAGTTTGTTGTTGTTGAAAACAGCACATCTCGCTCTTTGGGCTTGTTTCCTGCGTGCTGACTGTAGTGTTCTAAGAGGCAAAGAGCATTCCTTCCTCTGTTATTTCTCTGTTCTTTTAGATGAAGCTAATGGTTTCTAGTCAGTTTGTTCTTGCTATAGCAGTTTGCTAATCTTTTAAGTAAATATCTGCGTAGCCATACCCTTGGTAAATATTTGAGTGCATGTGTCCTTAGTTTGTACAGCACAATTTTAAAATTTTGTTGTCATTTGTCATCATACGTTTTAAGTCCATCTCTTTACTTTGTGGTCTACTAAAAGCAACAAGGAAAACCCACATGGCCCCTTTAAGACAAACTTTACCTTCCACAAAATGTTTAACATAATTCAAACAAGTTCTTTGCCACTGCATGAAAACCATCACCCTTTCTCCACTTTCCAATCACACGTTCATCATTGTCTTTAAAAGACGCTGCAGAAGCACATTTAATGTCCATTGTTCTTAATGACCACCATTTGTCTGCCAATTTGTAGTATTTGGGCGGCTTGTGTGTTGCTGTGATGAGGCAGTATAATGACAGGGAGCTGTCAGGTGTTCAGGCTAGATTCATTAGTGGACATGGAATAAAGGATATCATTATTGATGTCAGGTAGATCTTGGATCAAACTAGAAAATACCGGAAGGATGTTTACTTGTGTATTATTGACTAAGCCAAGTTATTTGACTGTGTAAATCATAACAAACTATGGATAACCCTAAGAAAAATGGCAGTTCCAGAACACTTCATTGTGTTCCTGTAGAACTTGTACATGATCTAGAAACAGATGTGCGAACAGAACAAGGGGATATGGCATGGCTTAAAATCAACAAAGGTGAGCATCAAGATTGTATCCTTTCAGCATAAGTGTTCAATCTGTATGCTGAGCAAATCATCAGGGAACCTAAATTATATGAAGAAGAATGTGACATCAGGATTGGAGGAAGGCTTATTAACAACTTTTGATATGCTGATAACACAACTTTATTTGCTGAGAATGAGGAAGACATGAAGGACTTGTTGATGAAGATCAAGGATTTCAACCTTCACTATGGATGACAATTCAATGTAAGGAAGGCCAAAATCCTCACAACTGGACCAATAAGTAACATTATTCTAAACAGAGAACAGGTTGAAGTTGTCGGCCTTTTCTTGCTTGGATCCACAATCAATGCTCATGGAAGCAGTAGTCAAGAGATCAAAAGGCGGGTTACATTAGGTAAATCTGCTGCACAAGACTTTCTTAGAGTATTGAAAAGCAAGGATGTGATTTTGAGGACTAAGGTGCACTTGACCCAAGCCATGGTCTTTTCAATATCCTCATTTGCATTGAATTAGAAAGAATGAAGAAGAATTTTTTTTTTTTTGCTACAAAAGAATATTGAAATTTCCATGGACTACTAAAAGGACAAACTGATCAGTACTGGAAAAAGTAAAGCCAGAGTGTTCCTTAGAGTCAAAGATGGTAAGACTTCATCTTACATACTTTGGACAGGTTAGAAGAGACCTGGAAGATGTCCCTAAAGAAGAACATCATGTTGGTAAAGTAGAGGGGCAGTGAAGGAGGGGTGGCCCTCTAAGAGATGGATTAGCACACTGGTTGCAACAATGAACGCAGGCAAAGGAACAATTGTGAGGATGATGCAGGCCCCGGAAATGTTTTGTTCTGTTGTACATAAGGTCACTATGGGTCAGAACTGACTCAAAGGCACTTAACAACATTTTGAACGACCAATAATCTCTTTAAACAGATCTAGGTTTTTGCTTTAAAATTCAAATATCTGCCCATTCCAAAATCCCAAGATGCATTCATTATTTTAGGTATTTGTATTTGTTAGAGCAACATCCCATTGATCTTCTGTCTTAGGTATCTGGTGCTGCTATAACAGGCATACCAGTGGATGACTTCAACCAACCGAAATTTATTCTTGCACATTTTAGGATGTTAGAAGTCCAAATTCAGGGTATCAGCTCTAGCGAGGGGAAGGTTTTGTTTGTTGTCTTCTTAACTTCTTTTAACATCTTGTCAGTTAAGTGCTTCTTGGAGATCTCCCTGTGTCTTAACATCAGTCGCTCCTTGGGTTTAGGAAGGCCGCAGTGCAAAGATCCCATGTCCAAAGGATTTGGTTCACTCCTGATTCTTTTTTGGTGGTTATCAGATCCCTCCTCTGTCTTGTAAGATGAACTGTGTGACTCAAACAAAGGTTTGAGTAGGAGTGGTGACTTGAACAATGATGGAAATTGAGCAGGCTTGTGTTCTGATGCAAGGCGCACCCCATAATGACCCTGTCTAAGTAAGATAAAGATGTTAGGATTTACAAACAATATTACAAAATAGAAGATGATTACCGTATATACTTGGATATAAGCTGACCTGAGTATAAGCCGAGGTACCTAATTATTACCTGGGAAACCAGAAAAACTGATTAGCTTGTGTATAAGCCTAGGGTAGAAAATGCAGAAGCTATTGGTGAGTTTCAATAATCAAAACAAATGAAAATAAAATTACTAAAAATTGAGACATCAGTGGGGTAATGTATTTAAATATTTATTTTAAATTTAAAAAATCAAAGGGCAACAAGTCATTTAACATTAGCAAACCAGCACAGTAAGTGGAAAATAGGTTCAACAAAAACAATAAGATATCAACAATGATACCTAAGAGTACTATTCCCCGAGCTAAATCAGTAACCAAGCAAAAATGTAAAGAGTTCAAATCCTTCAAAAGTGGATTCCTCATCATCATCCGTATCCCAATACAGAGTTTCAGCTGGTTTGAGGTCATCATAGACGCTGTCCTCACTGAGATCACCGTCATCACCATCACTGCTGTCATTTTCATTCAAAGGGCAGTCTTCACTGCCATCCACAACATTACTAATACTACATTTCTGGAAGGCACGTCACACCATGTCTTCTTGAATGTCTTCCCATGCATCTCGAACCCACTTTGCTATTATCTCTATGTCAGGCTTCATGCGATTTCCTCCTTTTGTTAGTTGGGCTTGACCAGATGACATCCATTCATGCCACATCCTTTGCACATGGTCTTTAAAAGGCTTATTCAAAAATATATCCAGAGGCTGCAGTGCAGATGTAAGCCCACCTGGAATAACAGCTAAAGTAATTTTACTAGATGTTGCCAATGTTTTTTATGTCATCCGATAGGTGGGCTCTGAACATATCCCAAACAAGTAACGATGGCTTTTTCTTTAAGGCTGGCCCTGGTTGTTGGAACCAAATTTCTTCCAGCCATTTTTTTGTTCAATCTTCATCCATCCAGCCTTTAAGATGTGCACACACAGTGATTCTTGGTGGGAAATTGATCTTTTTAGGCAAAGTCTTTCTTTTAAAAATAATGACAAGACGCAGCTTAGTTCCATTAACCAAACATGATAGAACAACTGTAAAGTGTTGGGTTTTTTTTTTCCCATTTCCTGTGGTTTTGAGAAAAATGTTTTTTCTCCTAAACTTGCCACAGTTCTGTTGCTTGGAAGATCAAGTCATGGCAGTTTCATCCATATTCCCAATATCTTCCAGATCATAATTCTAACTCCTTCTTTGTTTTATAATAAATGACTGGAATGACATAATATTTTCTTCAAGGTCTTGTGCCAATTTCTGGGAAATCTTTGTTCTTTGTCTCAAACATAGTAGGCCAAACCTATTCATGAAGCGGGTTCACCATCCTGCTGACGCAGCAAATTTTTCAATGCCTGGTGCTTTATATTTGTCATCCTTAGCCATTTGTAGAGCATGTATGTGGATTCCCATGCGTGTTACGCAGTAACCATTTTGATGACACTCCATAACCCATTTATGCAATTTACTCTCTAGAGCCCCATAAAAAGATGTTAAACCATGACGAGCTTTTTTAGCTTTTGGAATCTGTTCCAAGTCAGCCTTCATTTTTCGCCACTCCCGCACCTGTTTTTTGTCAGTATTTGCAATACTGTTATTGCTCTCTTCTGCTCTTGACACAACCTTCATTTTGAAACCATCCTCATATGACTGGTGTTTTTGTTTTGGTTCAAGAGTATCCATTTCTAATAGGATATAAAAACAAGACTTTGAAAAGAACTTTCATGCTAATGCACCCCCCTCCCCGCCCCACGACGTGTTAGCCGGGAGGAGTGGGGGAGTCCGTGTGGGCAGAAGATGCAGGATGTGAACACAGAGACCAGAGGGGAGAGATGGAGCACAGTCACAGACACATCCTTACCAGTTCAGCTGCCGTCGTAAGTGAATTACTACTGGTGCTTCTGTGAATTGGAGCCGTCCACGTCATAGGAAGACTCTGATTGGTTAGATGTGAGTAAACAAACATTCAAAACCCTACAGTGTCAGCGGGGCTTTGAATGAACAGTGGAGAAATGGCAATCACCTGCGAGATAATGGACACTCATCCTGTTACCTGGGGGGTGGGACAGCGAGATGTTACACCTCACTGGGGTACCATTGACCCATGTATAAGTTGAACCCCAGTTTTTCAGCACATTTTTGTGCTGAAAAATTTGGCTTATACACGAGTATGTACGATATATTAAATCATGAAATAGGGAACAACTAATAAATACTGAGAATTATGCCCTCACCAAGTTGACATACAAAGGGGTACACCCCCAAACACGAATTATCTCCCTCCCCAAAGTTATGAATTTGAATTTTATTTTACAAAACAACTTTAGCAACTTCAAAGTACTCTCCATTGCATTTTACACATTTGTCAAATCATCTGTTTGGATAACTGGCAGCACCTCCCTTGTTTTTTTTTTTTCTTCCCCTCCTTTATGTTGTCCAATTGCTGTCCTCTCATGTTCCCCTTCATTCGCAGAAACAAAAAGAAGTCACCCAGAGCAAAGTCAGGTGAGTCAGGCACCTGGGGCAAGAGAAATATGCTGTGTTCTGCCCACAACTGACATACTGAGAAGGCTGCGTAAGCAGGTGCATTGTCATGGTGGTAAAACCAGTCCCCCGTCTGCCACAAATCAGGCCTTTTTTGGTCACACACTGTTATGCAATCTTTATAGAACCTCTAAATAGAAAGCTTGATTATCAGTCTGACTTGTTAATGTCTGAAGATGGAAGTGTTTAGACTGTTTTAGCAAGTGGTGGTGAAGGAAATTGGGTTTATCCATTATACAACAGACTCCTCTCGGGTGTGAAGTACTACCAAGTCCTGTAAATTTTAAGCTTTTGCTGGTAGTTCTCTGGCTGACTATCTTGTTTTAAAATGTCTAGGTTAGGGGCTAAGCATAGTGGGGTATCTAATCTCAGTTTGTTTCTTAGCTAGTATCAAAATGCACTACGAGTCAACATTTTCATCAGTTTGGGAAGTTGACAGATGTCCAGAATGAGGTTTGTCATCAATCAACACTTCACCTTTTCTGAAGCTAGAAAACCATTCTAACACTTGAGTTTTTCCCATAGCACTGTACTCATAACCTGTGTTCAGCATCACAACAGTTTCTGCGGCATTTTTTCCCAACCAGGGAAAATTGGCCAACACAAATAATGAAGTTCAATTGAAATTGCTTTCACACACACAAAAAAATCACTGTGACCAAAGAGAACCTTCCCAGGTGATACCTCTGGGTGCACTAACTCAGAATGAATTTCTAGATGCTGGCTTAGTGGGGAAAAATGCATATTACGAATGCTCGACATAGTGGACTTCTTTCTATTTTGAGGGGAGGGGGGATACCCACTTGTTTGGTTAACATATAGAAAAAGTTTATTTCATGAACAACACAAAATGATATGGGGAACATTCAGTAAGGATGAAAAAGATGACTGATGTTTAGCATGACTACAGGGTTAGATTCATAACATATGATGCAGTTGTGTTCAGTAGAATCCCTGAAGCTTTGGTTACCTGATAGGATGAAAAACAAATGGAAAGTTAGCATTTGACAAGTAGAAAAAAATGGTCAAATTTTTAAATGGCTACTTATCTGGCCTATAAGTGTAAGATTATTCTGTATACCTTTAGCTACTTGTAAAGATATAATCTGAACTTTAATAAGATATTTGGTTTGTAGCACAGAACAGTTTAACACTTCACCACCCACCATCCACCATTAAGAAGAATTAATAAGCAAATGAAATCAGAATGATTGTGTGAACAACTTCTGACTTTGGCACTCATTTCTCATTCCTGCTTCAGGATAGCCTACCTTTTACCAAGTTCAACTTCCTCAGCTAAGGATAATAATATTTATTGCTCCCTCACGGGTTTAAACTTGAGAAAAATAAAATAAAAGCTCTTTTCAAATAGAAAGTACTCTGTAAAGACCTAAATAATGATAACGTCATCTCCAGCTTGTATATATGCTTTTTGACTTTGCTATTTTTCTTGGAAGACTATTCGCCAAGACTTGTATATATGTGTCTTTTTCGATTGCTTCATTTGTCTTTCTCTTTCTACTGTAATAGCCCTGTCTCCAGTTCTCACTTCCACTGATACCAGAAAAATATCTCCCTGTTGTTGGATCCACAGCTTCCTTTCTGCAGGATCTCACCATCGCTGTTAGTCCATCTTATTTAATTTCACGCTCTCTACAGACCTTTCCTTCTTCTGTCATAGATCTTACTTTGAAAAATCTATTGAGATTTTTAGGTTCTCTCCTCAACCCTGACTTGTCCACCTCCCTGACATCTCATTTTCTTTCACTGCTCTCCAATGTACCTCACCATGCCTTTATTTAATACTCTAGAAACACTGGAGTTGAAAGGGTAAGCTTATAAATTATAGAAAGGTCCACTCTTTCTACTGCTAAGATGGTGCTCTACTGATCTAAGTTGTCAATATATTGTTTAGTACCTCACAAAGTCAGACATGCACAATCGGTAGTAAAAATTGACCAAATTGGGAGATGTAAATCCCTCTGATTGCAGGTCCAACAAGCAGAAATCCAGATACTGTGGTAGAGAAATGTTGATGGTGGTGCATTTGCTTAAGGGCTCAAAACTATGTTACTGCTCTTTCAAAGAAGTGTCAGGGCCCGGCTTCTCCAGTGCATGTGGAGGGCCTGGCAGTTCGATTGTAATAAGAAATGGAAATTTCAATACCCTTACATGTGTGGTTTTTCTCCTAAGAGTTTGCTGTGTCTTATATGAAGGTGGAGAGAGACGTAAGCAGACACAAGGGTGACATGAACCCAATGTTTTGCAACTTGATCTAAGACAGCATAAAAAGTTTGAAGGTGCTTCCTTCTACAAAAAAATGCAGACTTACCAAAAAGGGGCATTAAAGAAGTTGCTGAGAATAGAGATTTTATGGGTGGTGTGTTGGATGTCTCTTGTTTATGCCACTTCATACTCAAGATGCAAATCTGACTCTTTCATAGAAGACATATTTTAGCTAGCTTTCTGAGATCGTGAATGCCTTTACCATAAAAAGGATATCAATGAGGAGTTCTGAAATGTTATGATCAGGATAATTACCACAGCTGTACCTTTAAAATAAATTTAAATTTCTTTTTTAGCTTGTGATTACTCATACAAACTGATTTCACTGCCTTAAATGACTCTGTAAGCTACAGACTATTTAAAACACATGCAGTGTAACAAAACCAAAATAAACTCTCTCACAATGGCTTGTGAGTGCGTATTTAACCTGTGTCTTCCTTCTCGGTTCCACTTTTCAATTTATTGCTCCAGTTTTGTTTCCTCTTCGCCTTTTACTATTTTATAAAAGGCCAAGAGAAAATATGGTAAACATGTGGGACAAATGGTAAACACATTCAGCTGCCAACCAGAAAGTTGGAAATTTGAGTTTACCCAGAGGTGTCTCTGAAGGCCTTTTGATCTACTTGGGGGAAGACAAGCTTTGATAATTCTATAAAGTACAGATCTATTCTGACATGACAGGGGTTAGGAGTCAGCATCAACTCAGTGATATGTGTGTGTGTGTGTGTGTGTTTCCCCACTCTTTTATAGTTTGTGTCTGTGTCTGTTAGGTTTTATATTAACTTCATTGGGCCAAGACTCTTGTTAGTTTGGCAACTGAGGCCTCCGCTGTGATGTGATCTATCATGATGTAATCAACCCACTAGGGGATCTGCCTGGGAAAGATAAGGGTGGAGTACAACTGCTTACTCAGGGTATAGCCATGGCAGTGTCCTTGGATGGGTGGCTGACTTCATAAAGAAACAGATGCAGTGGATCGTGTCCTCTCTTTTTACTATCGAGAGCCTGCAGGTGAGTCATCAACCTTTTAAAACAGGGCACCAGTTCACTGGCCCTCAGACTGTTGGAGGGCCAGAGTATAGTGTAAAAAAAAAAAACTATGAACAAATTCCTGTGCATACTGCACATATCTTATTTTGAAGTAAAAAAATAAACACCCGGGGGGCAAAAACACCTAGAGGTCTGGATAAATGTCCTCGGTGGGCCTGTGGCCTGCAGGCCATAGCTTGAGGACCCCGGCTCCAGTTCTTTGATGTGAACCAGCAGCCCAACCATATTGCCTACCACCCCTGGGACTTATAAGAGCCTGCCTGCTGACCTGTTGACCTGGGGCTCTGCACCCACCAACCATGGTCTTCTTCTTCCATCATCTAGCCTCCCGCTCTCTGCTTCATCTGCCCCTCCTGACTGAAGTGGGAAAGGCCTCCAGCTTAATCTCTCATCAATGTACAGAAACCTTCTACAACTGGGCAAGCCACTTTTTTGATATCCATGGTGAACCAAAGGAAAGGACCAAAAGGTGTGTGTGTGTGTGTGTGTGTGTGTGTGTGTGTGTTCACTAGTTTTGCATCTCTAGAGAACGCAACCCGACAGCATTGTGATAACCTTAGGTCAACTCCATGGACTTGAGTTATTTGTGATTAAAATGTGTAATTATTAAAACTTTCTTGGAAGATATTCCAGAGAAATGTGTAAAACCATTGTTTGTTTTTCTTATAGAATGTGATAATAGGCTTCTACCTGTGTGCTTATCCCTGGTTTCCTTCCATTGGTCACGACAAATCAATGACTTGTCAGATCCTGGCCTGTGTATTATGTTGTTTTCTAGCTTCCACTGAGTGCTGAAATCCTCTGCCAGGATGTCCTCTGTCTGTTCTGAAGCTATCACGTTGCTGAAAATCAGAGAAGCCTTTACATTTTTTAAAAAAGTTGTTATTGATAACAAAGGGCTGGTGAGGAGTCCTCTTGGGAAAAGGAAGAATTGAGGGGGGGAATCATATAACAAATTATCCTTCTGAGTTCTTTCTTAATTTTGCATAACTTCTCTGGGATTCTAGGTTCTTGAAGGCTGAGAGTACAATAAACGGAACCACACACTGCAGTAAAACTTCAAGGAGGGCACAGCATATCTTGACTCTCATTTATATTAAGAACATATTCAGAACAAAATTAGGACTGTTGCCAGATATAGATGAACATGCATGGACTACAGAGTTATACTAAGGGGCTTCAAAAAATTCATGGGAAAAATTCATTTGAGAGACAATGGAATTTTTTCATGATATTTTTGAAGTTCGAACATACATACATTTTTATTCATCCTGACTTCTCTACTATTTGATTAAAAGACTAAACATTTTCCCCTTGAGATTTGTTCCTCCATCTAATGTGCTAAAATTGCCACAAAGTGCGTGGTCCAGTAGCAGGGAGGACTACTTGGCAATACATTTGGGTCACTGCAGAGTTATCATGCGGTCCTTAGCAACAAGGGGGAAAGCATTGGTTAGTTCATCTTCAACTTTTAACTCCAGAGTCACAGATTCTACTTTCTAATGATATTAATAGAGCAAAATGTACACAAATTGTCCTTGTCTATGGTCCTTCACACCCCTCTGTCTACAGATTATTTCATCTCTAGACAATACCTTGGGCAATAGAAAATGTCAATCAGGAGTGTGAAAGTGTGGGTCACCAAGAGAAAGAGGACTCCCTCCATCCTTCCCTGTTTTTGGTTCATTCTTTTTGTCACCTTTCATGTCCTCAAAACAGTATTTTTGTAGAAATTACTGTCATCTATTGCTCTGATGTAAACACAAATAGAACTTTGCATACGATTTCCTAAATTGTCGATTGCAATAGCTAAATATTCCTGTCGGCTTAATGAATGTTTTTCTTTAGAGAAATGTCACAATAGGTCCTTACCTTAACAGCCCAGGTTCTAATTTACAGATTGCTCTTCACAGGAAGTCACTTCTGCCACCTCCAGACACATTTTACCGAGCTGCCGGCATGACTTGAAGCTCTGCATGAGGGCCCACACATTATTCTAGTCATCTCGTTCCAAATCCTTGGATAGGCCACCGCACACTGTGCAGCCTCCTGCCCACCCATTGACCAGAAAATCCAACATG
Organism: Tenrec ecaudatus; assembly: GCF_050624435.1. Classification (NCBI taxonomy): domain Eukaryota; kingdom Metazoa; phylum Chordata; class Mammalia; order Afrosoricida; family Tenrecidae; genus Tenrec; species Tenrec ecaudatus. The sequence continues at coordinate 128,191,383 of NC_134531.1, forward strand.
CATTACTCCTAGCTCGATACAACTTTTAGAAGTCATTGTTTTGGTGGAATTTTTCTTAGGATGGATGTTCAAGAAATTAAATCAGAGTGACAGAGCAGAAATGAGAAAGAAAAATTGAAGCAAACTAATGGCTCCTTGGTGACTACAGCAAGCAGACGTAAGTGAGAGCACATGGAACTCCGTGCAGCAGGCTCAGACTCAGAGTTGAGACACGCATTTGAAGACCTTGACTTTAACATGTTCTTGGAGTATTTACTAAGTGAATCGCTCAAACTCAGCTCACTGCCATCAAGTCATACCAAATCATAGCAACCATATAGGACTGGGTAGAACTGCCCCTGTGAGTTTTAGAGACGGGGACTGTTCAAAGGAGTAGGAAAAGCAGACAAGCAAAACCCTCATTGCAACACTGACTCATAGCGACCCCCTATTTCTGAGGCTGTAACTGTTTACTGGAGCAGAAAATCCAATCTGTCTCCTATAGAGCTGCTGGCAGTTTTGAACTGCCTACCCTGTGGGTTGCAGCCCAGTGCATAACCAGTACACCACCAGGGCTCCTAAGGAAAGTAGGAAGCCCAGTCTTTCTCCCTCGGAGAAATTGGTGGTTTCAAACTGCTTACCCTGCAGATCGCTGCCCAACAAGTAACCACTATGCCACAGTGTACATCTTGTAAAAGCAAATGAGCATGAAGTATGCAGTCAAAAAGGCAGGGCCTAAACACTTAAAGGGAAATAAATATTCTTATTCTACTCCTCAGGGATAGAACATGAGTGGTCACTTTGCCTTAATTTGTGTTGATTATAATTTTCTACTTTTTGAAGAAATTAAAAAATATATATAGTAGACACTCGGCTTTTTACCTATCTGTCCATTCATATGTTTGTTTATTTATTATTTTTATTGAGACTTAAAAATAAAACAGGGAATTAGAAGCTTGCTTTGTCACGTGTGCAGGTAGAATATCATCTCCCCAAACTGTGAGACCCTCAAAATGAAGGAAGCACCCCAATCAGAAAGAAACTCTTCATTGCTCAGCCAGCAGAGGAACGTGTCCCCGGATGTGGGTGTCCCACAAAATCAAGGGCCAAACTCATGGCACAGGTGGACCTTTTCATGACATCACCAACCAAGACATTTCAGAGTTCCTAAGGGCATACATGCAGCTACATCTCCTAGTAGATTCTTTTTTTTACCCTCAGGCTTAAATTCACTTGACGCTAAATGTTCTGAAAGGAGCACAAATAAGCACATTTTCTATAAGCATGTAATCACATTTTTTGACAACATTCACAGATTCTGTGGACTGACAGACTTGGTATGTAAAGGTGACCTTGAACAGGTCATTTAAGCTCCAGTTTCAGTTTCCCTCTTCTGGTCTCTGAGTCACTCTACCTCTCCTGGTGTCTGGGAGACTGACTACCCATAGGTAAGTCGCTGAAGCAGCTGCCACAGGACAATCACTCAACCAATTTCAAGTCAGTCGTTACCATCTCCACTCTGACATGCGAGAACCCCGCTGCGTGAGACAAAGAACGATGTAAAAAGACTGGAGCTTCATTAGAACAGAGTCAACATTAGCATTTTATTGCAAACTATTAGTGCACTTAGTCCAGTGAGTCTCAGGCTTCCTTTTCCCCTCGCCCAAACAGAGGAGGCCGGAGTCATTTATTTCCTTTCGAGAGTACTGTGGACGTCTTTGTAAGTGAGACAGCGCTATCTGACAAATGTCAATGTTTGCCTGTAACCCAAAGGCCTCCGAGCTGGAGGACATTACTCAGCATGGTATCAGAGAGAGAGAGGCAAATCCAGTATGAATTGTTTTCTCTATAGGAATTATCATATCATGTTTGCCCAGGATCCCTACTATACCACTTCCTAGAGGACTCCATGTGAAACCAGATGTCTTTTGATTAGTCATCATATCATGTAGATCGACATTCTGTGACAAACTTACCGTGGTTCAAGACCAGCTGAATGTGTGTTGACATGTAATGGTAAAGTAGAAAAGCTATCTATCTTTATACTTTTTTGTAATAGAAAAACTAAAGCAATGATTTTAACCAATCAGCAATAAAACTGGACTCCAAAGAGCATTTGTGGCCCAAGAATAAACCATTCTGCAACCTAGCTGACAAAATTACTAATAGGATGAAATAATTTGAGTAGACGCAGAAAAAAAATGTATCAAATTCTCTCACGCTGAAAGGTATAAAAGTGTTGTAGAAACAGAGACCAAAACTAATAGAGCGATGTATTTCCAACAAACCCCAGTAAAATTGGAATGCCTGATGCCATATTCCAAAGCACCTTCAGAGGAAGCACACATGCTTAGAAATTCTTTGGTGCTTTCAAAGTATGTTTCTCTCCCTCTGTTATTTGCTAAAGGGGACGTGTAAAACATATGGACTGGCAGGGCAAAAAATCACTAATGTGTCCTTTTGGATTATAGGAAAAGTGAGCATGTAATTTACATATACTATGAGGTTTTGCGTTATGAATACATGATTCTCTTTTTTTCTCAACTACCTGACTTTACATAATGCACTGCAAATAAAGGTCTGGAGTTAGGCAGAAAAGTCTTTAAACTTACATCTGAATCAGGCATAAATAAACACTGCATAATGAGTTTTTTTATACTTTGTATACATAAGCAGATAATTGTAAAAATAGAGAGTAGTTTGATGACTACAGCCAGTGTGTTATTTTAAGGACTCTGGAAAAATTATATTCATTATTACAGTGACAATTGAAAAATATAATGTGAGATGTCTACTGAGATACAAGGGTCCAGCAGAAGACCAAGTAAAGGGAAGTCCAGGGTAGTGGTGAGGTCACTGGAGTCCCCTAAGGGATTTGAATATTAAGAATAACGACAGCAGAAATTATGGTTACAAGCACAAGAGTATCCGAAAGAATACGGCGGAGAACTAGAAAGCTTAACCCATTGACCTATTGTCCTTGAGAGGACTCAACTCATTGGGACTCTATAGGGCAGAGTAATACCATAGTACTGCTACTGTAAATTTGTACCAAAGCAAGCTGCCCATCTTTCTCCTGAGGAGAAACTGGTGAGTTTAAATCATGGCATGTTTAACCACTCCTTTACCCAACTCCTTTTCCTTAGAAGATTAAGGTCTACAATGTGAGCTACTTTGGGAATAATAGCTTGGTAATTAGGTCCCAAAGTTCTACTCTCATTTCACTTCAAGTGGCACACAAAAGGCTGAAGTCATCTATGGACCCCAATCTATGAACTTTCATGATGAGGAATGTAGTCACAATATAAAACAAGTGCTCTTGGAAAGCCAGCCTCCAGAAAACAATCTTGGCATTTTAGGTAGTGTTTAAAATGTTCTAACTCATTGAAACTCAGTGTTTCATCTAAAAGAGCATTCTGAAGAATATCATTATAACGAGACAAACAAATTTTAGGTAACAAGAGATTCTTTAAAACTTCCAAAATTCTAAGAGAAAGCATCTGGGAGAAATTGCAGAAAGAAAACCTCAGAATTTTTATTAATATCAATGGGTACACACCTCCATGATACGATTTCTGGGGACAAATGGGTGCATAACCAAAGCTGATGGTGCCCAGCTATCAAAAGGTATAGCATCTGGGGTCTTAAAGCCTTGAAGGTAAACAAGCAGCCATCTAGCTCAGAAGCAACAAAGCCCACATGGAAGAAGCACAACAGCCAGCGCGATCACGAGGTGTCGAAGGGATCAGGTATAAGACATCATCAGAACAAAAAAATCTTACCATAGTGAATGAGGAGGGGAGTGCAGAGTGGAGACCCAAAGCCCATTTGTAGACCATTGGAGATCCTCTTGCAGAGGGGTCTAGGGGAGGAGATGAGCCAGTCAAGGTGCGATGTAACACCAATGAAAAATACAACTTTCCTCTAGTTCCTAAATGCTTCCTCCGCTCCCCCTCTCTCCCCCTCCCACTATCATGATCTGAATACTACCTTGCAAGTCTGGCTGGACCAGAGGATGTACACTGGTACAGATAGGAACTGGAAACACAGGGAATCCAGAGTAGATGATCCCTTCAGGACCAGTGGTGTGAGTGGCGATACTGGGAGGGTAAAGGGAGAGTGGGTTTGAAAGAGGAAACTGATTACAAGGATCTACATGTGACCTCCTCCCTGGGGGACAGACAACAGAAAAGAAGGTGAGGGGAGATGTCAGACAGGGCAAGATATGACAAAATAATAATTTATAAATCATCATGGGCTCATGAGGGAAGGGAGAGTGGGGAGGGAAGGGAAAATGAGGGCTTGATGCCAAGGGCTTAAGTGGAGAGCAAATGTTTTGGGAATGATGAGGGCAATGAATGTACAGATGTGCTTTACACAATTGATGTATGTATGGATTGTGATAAGAGTAGTATGAGCCCCTAATAAAAAATATATATATCTTAAAATATAAATAAAATACGGTATTTTGAACAAGACTCAAAGTTGTGACATCTCTTCTCAGGTTGGGGACAAATCAAAGGAAAAATTGCTTCACAGAGAAAATGCAATAGATTTATCTTAGGATATATGGTACCAGTCATGCAACAAGCATTTCTTAACATCTGCCATGAACATCTAAAATTATGCCTGTACCAAAACTATGTAACCTTGCTCTTTTGAGAAACAGCTCAACGACAAGTCTTTATTGGTTTTATTATGGTGGTACAGTGGTTAAGGCCTTAGCTGTGAACCAAAATTTAGTTCTAAAGCCCAAGTGACTCCATGAGAAGATGTGATGATCTGCTTCCATATCTTATAGGCCAATTCTACTTGGTTAGTTAGGCTTACTAGAAGCTGAGAATCAACTCAACAACAAGGAATTTGGTTCAGTTTGTGTCCACAGAATCTTTTTTTTTTAAGCATTTAATTTGGGAGTTCTTACAGATAATGTTCCAATCCATGGCTTAATTAGATCAAGCATAATTGTGCAATTGCTGCTACCATCCACTTCAAAACATTTTATTTCTTCTTTACCCCCTTCTTCTCCCACCCTACCCCACAGGAGCCCTTATTATTGTATTATATTATATATTATTTACTTATTTTTGCTGTATCATACACCAACCACTGTATCTGTTTACCTCCCATTCTGTTATTCATTCATCTTGAGTGGGGTTATATAGTCATCAGTTCCCCTCTCCTTCCTTCCCCCCCTTTCTCCATCCACACCCTCTCGTCTGTACCCTCTGGGAATAGTAACTTCTGTTACTCTCTCTGAAGGGTGTATCTATCTTGGATTTCATGCATCAAACCATCTCAATTATACAAATGAACTGATACAGGTCTCAAAAGATTATTGAGATCATACTAACACCATAATAGCAAGGGGAGGAAATATTAAAGAACTAGAGGATAATTACGTGTTTCTTCCCTACTAAACTGCACCATGAATGTATCACCCCTTCCATGTGGCCCTTCTGTGAGGGACTGTCCAATTTTCTTACATGTGGGTTTGGGGTCTTCACTTTGCCTATGCTATTTTATGTTAATTTGATTGCTTGTTTTTTTAACTTCTAATACCTCTTTCCATCGACACCTCATAACCACAAATGGTGTTGTGCTTCTTCCATCTGGGATTTGTTACTTCCCTCCTAGATGGCCACTTATTTACCTTTAAGCCTTTAAGACTCCAGACACTCTATCTTTTAATAGCCAGGCACCATCAGTTTTCTTCACCACATTTGCTTATGCACCCATTTTTTTCCTTCCGTGATCATGTCGGGAAGGTGAGTATCCTACAGTGCCACATTATTAGAACACACAGTTCTTTTACTCAGGTAAGATTTAAGTATAGGCCCCAAGTCCATGAGCTTCCTGGTTCTATTTATGTATATATCCCTCTGTTAGTGAGCAGGCCCTGATATAATAGATGGATCCATTGCCCATTTCTTTCAGGAATCCATATCCTAGGACCTGCTGCTTCCCTAACAGTACTTGTACCCTTTTAGTCCTCAGTGTTTGTGTCCAAGGGGTGTGCCTTCTACAAGACCCATTGCTCTTCCTGCAGCCAAGGATGGAGCAGTCTAGTGCATCACGCCCCACTCCATCACACCTTTAGGCTTTCAGTGTGGCCCCAGTGTGAATATCCACCAGCCAGTTCAGATGAAGTGTCCAGTGTTTGTCCCCTTTCCCTCTACCACTACCCCCACCCCCAGAGTCAGAAGTCTACAATCAAGATTCTTCAGAGACTGTGTGTCTTTGCTCCCTTGGTTGGCTGGTGCACTCCCCTCTTGGTTCGCTCCCATGTGGGTGGGTCAGACCAGCTGCACTCCCCGAACTCTATCTTCAGTGCTGTGTTCTGTAGCACTTTCTTCTAGGGTGGGGACGCCATGTCTCAAGCCGCAGCCAGCCTTACAGTTCTCTCTGTAAATGAGCTTTTTTGAAAATAAGTTTATTTTTGATGCAACGTACAATCAAACATGCATTCATTTACCATTTCTACATTGACAACTCGATACCATTGGTAGCATATTTCATAGTGTGTCGCTCTTCCATCTCTGCTCACATTGTTTTGTCAACCTTAATTTAAGTGCTCTGCCCCTTTAGGTTCTCTTCAGTGGATCTTAATATGTATTCTGTGGCTTCTCGAAGACACTCACAGAGTTCTCTCATTGTGCACTAGTACAGTCACTCTGGAAGAGAGCTCTATCTTTTGTAAGTATCCCCTAGGACTTCTGAAATAAATTGTGCACATGCCATAGAGCCTACATTTTAATTGGCCATTCCAAATATACCTTTCAGATACAACAAAAAATCCATCCATGGTCCCACAGGTGATATAATACAAGTTCAGGAGACAGACATAATGTGGTTTTTTTTTTATTATATGGATGCTATCTCCCACAAGGGTGATCACATTCAACATCTATTCTGTGCTTATGTCTCTCTCCAAAATGCAGATCAAATTGATGTCAGGAAGCCGTAAAAGGGAACCCGGCCTTCGGTGACCAGCAGAAGAACATAGAGGACAGCTGCCAAATGTTAACGGTACGTGGGGAGCTTTGTAAAGCACCAAGCACCTTGTGTGGCAACTCCCGACTCAGCAGGTTTCAGGATGAGACCAGACAAGCTGAATTGTGTGGATGTGCAGCTGCACGGCTGAGAAACATAAGGCTAGAGGGATTCTTCAGACCTATCAAATGTCCTCCATTCATAATTCTGAGAAGTATATAGGCAAATAGATAAGTTCAGGGTGCCCAGAAAGGCTTTAATATCAGCCATGGTAGGAGGACTATGCCTACTCTATGCAAAACATGGATTGACTCCAGAAGTGTAGATACCACAGGGTCTAACCAAGGGATCCTCAGTTGCGGGTAAAATTACCAGATAAATGGGTATAAAAGTGGGCTAGTACTCTGAACATTCATTCGGAACACTCAACCGTTTTGCATGGAGTCAGTATTGCCCATCTTAGGGAGAAATGCAGCAGAGTTAAGGTAAATTCAGTGGAATGGTTGCCAGAAACCACAACAACTCTGAAAGCATGATCGATTGTAATAGGAACTTCTAGGACACTTGGGGCATCGTTGCAATTACCCTACTTTTTATTTGGTTGTTAGTTGCAATAAGGATTGTGTATTTTCTGGATAATATATACTCAGAGTATGTGGTTCAATCTTTCAGTGAGAAGAGAAATACTCAGGAACACATTTTTCCACCAGCCCCTACTGCCAACACTAATATCAGACAGTGTGTTGGTGGGAAACTGATGGGTGTTTGGGATCCACAACATTCAGGGTACAAGAAGATGTATTAATTTCCCTCAATAAAAATTAATTTTAAGATCGAGAAGAATGTTAATATATTCACGTTTAGATCAACATAATTGCAAAAGACAATTTTCAATATTTTATAGAGGAAGGCTCACAAGAAGGCAAAATGATGTTTCATGATGCCTAGAGTCCACAAAAGTCTTACAGCAGCCCTGGTTCCCCTTGATCAGGACCAGCTAGATAAATTATGAAGGTCCAGTATAAAATGAAATGGTGAAACCTCCTTGTTCAATAATTATTACAAGTTCCAAGATGGCTGGAGTAGAGCATTAAACCCAGCAAGGGTGGGTATCATTCTGATATTGTTATGGTGAGCTACCAGCAGGTTTGCTTTGCCTCCCTTTGACCCAAATACCAAAAAGCAAAACATGACCTGGCCCTCTCTCAGGGTCCCTGGTATGCCCAAGCCCAGTATTGCGGCTACTGTTTGGAGTGTTTCTAGCCGGCTCATCTGCCAGCACTCACTGTACCAGGCAATATTTCTTTGTGCTCCACACAGTTGTATGGGCTACTTTTCAGAAGATGGTTAAGCCTTTCTCCCTAAGCTACCTGAGTCTGGGAGGTCTGCTGGACCCTGTTAAAACCCCCGCTGCTATGTGAAACCTGGGTGGCCGCTCTTTCAGCAGCACAGAGGCCCCATGGCACAACAAACTGACAGAGGGGTGACAGATCATGTATTAGAAGCTAGTATTTCACGCACCCAGACTAAGGTGTTCATTTTAATTTTGACCCTGCCTTCCTCATCGCCAGCTGCATTCTTATAATGCCTCCTGCCAGAGCTAGTCAACAGGAAGGGTAACAGTGTCAAAGAAGAAACAAATGGGCATCTCATTGAGAAATTGTATTCCCTTCATGACTGTCATTACTTTGATGTCCCTTGAGTTCCACTCTATCGTCAAGAGAGGGTTGCTGGTGCTGGTGTTGTTTTGTTTTGTGTTCTTGCCATCCACAGATAGAACATTCATCAGCCTTGAAATGTGAGTGTTAAAAGCACCACACCTTATCGCCCCGTATGCCGATGGGTGTCTCCAGGTAATGTTCCATTTCCTATTGCTTGGAAACATACTATGGCCGGTAAAGGAACGTCCGCTGTTAAACTTACCTCCACAAGGAGTCAGAGTGATTTATTTATGATGTTACATGAATCAGCTGCACTTCCCCTGATAAGCCCTGGGCCGTGTGTCTTTCATTTCAGCTGACATTTTGCTGCCATTTGCCAGGCTAAGTAACTACTGTGCAATCTCTCCGAACTGATGCATGGTCATTGTTTTGCACAGAATGGATTTTTAAGTCAGCTGAAAGGCTTTCTGCAGAATATAATTTGACAAAGTAAAATTTTGCCCATATAACGGGAATCAGCCAGGGCTGCACCAAATGTATTTTTTAAGATAGCTAAAAGGATTTCTGCAGAGAGTTTGACAAAGTATTTTACTTCTGTGCACAAAGCAAAAATTGATTAGTTCTGAACAAAAAGGATTTCTCAGGGCACTGAAAGGCTTTTCTCTGGAATTAAATATATTATTCAGCTTGTGGGATAGGATATTTGAAAGTAGTGTCTTTGTAAAGACAAATAGTTGTCAGTGACATTTTTTTTTTCCAGGAACAAGTTAAAAGAAATCTACTTAAATGACATTTTCAACCACCTAAACCTAGTTTGACTCCAGACATCTTACTGCTCACAGGAAGATGACCCATTTTCCAGTTAGAGGCTTATTGCATGATTCATTCTCTTGTTTGATCCTGCTCCTAAATTGATAGAATCTGAGTACACTGAGTACACATTTAACTGAACACATTTCCCTCTTCAGCTGAACTGTAGAAGACAAGAAATCTGAACAAATTGGAGGGTATACAGGTTTAACTTAAATTGTTTCGCTTTGGGGAAATTTTGCTGACAGTTTCCCCAGTATCCACAATACTCCAACGAGGGTAGAGGAGACAATTTGCAAACGTGCAACTTATACAAAAACCGATTCAGTTACTTTCTCAAAGCATCAGTATGCTGCCCTGAAAAGTTTTAAGGTAGGAGAATAAACTCTCTGGCCTATTTGCATAGTACTGTTGTACACATATCCAAATGTATAGCCATGATGGAGGGCAAGCAAATAGGAGGTGCAGCTATGACACCAACCCAATTTTGGGGTGGTTTCTGTGGTTGAGTGCATCAGGTTGGTTCCAACTCACAGCACCCCCACATGGCCGAGCACCACTGCCCCATAGGGTGTTCTTGGCTTTGATGTCTACAGAAGCGGATCGGTGAGCCCGGGCCATGAGCCCAGGTCTTCAGTTAGCAACTGAGCATTGACTCATAGCACCAACAGGATTCTTTAAATTTAGGGGTAGCGATCCTTTCTAAAGGTCAAAGATTGCTTTTTGAGGTAGCTATAAAATAATAATTTCGAGTAACCATATTTCATGTGCATTTTAGGATATACAGATGAATTATTTTCTGTGGTTTTGTGACTCACTGGCACAATTCGGACTTTGGGCTCTGTTTTGTTCGGGTACCCGTTTAATTGGCACTCTCTGCAGCAGCCCTTGAGAGGGCAGCTTCAAATCATTCCATCCTCTTCTTTGGTTACGCTATGAAATTCACTAGAAAGCCTGCATCTAAGTACTCTTCATTAAGAACAAATTGCTGAAGCTTTAGAAATTACTTATCTCTGATACAGACTGTTACATCTTTTATAGCTAGAAATTAAGGGCCGTTTATTTTTAACAGCGTCTTATGATTTAACGAGACTGTATTCATATACAAGAAGGAAGTGCTCGGTTTGTTTATATTAGTTGACATGGAGGTTTTCAATATGGAATCATATTTTTGTCCTCTTTTCTAGTTTGACATCAAGTTAATTGAATGCAAATAGAATCGTCTTAGCGACAAGACTGTCCCTATTTTGTGGCTTTTAAAGCAAATATATTCAGATAAAGAACTGGGAATCAGTGGGTGAGCTTTTTTCGCTTTATTATTCACCAACAAGAAGCACACCCCACACACCCCTGCTTGCATACATCACCCCCCCACCCCTGCTTTCATACGTGTCACTGTGGCAGCACCGCCTCCCTTACCGTCTGACATGACCATCAAGCACCGTGTCCTTGGTGACCAAGTCATCGTGCTTACAATCAAGCAAAACAAAACAAATTACAAATTACAAAGCCAGCTGATTAATAGACGATTGTTATACAGAGGTGAGCACCACATGCATGGTTTCATCTCCCATCTCACCCAATTCCGCATTAGGTCTTTACAACACCGTAAAACAAGCAAGCTTATAGGGCCAATGCTTGCAGTTCCTGACTCATCTAAATGAGGCCAATCATTCCTAAGGACAGCAATGTCAAATCTCAGAGCAGGAGGAAGATGACAGAAGAATCATCTTGAAGGGTGAGTCTTGGCTTGTGTTTCCTGTGTACAGGTTACTTATGCCCTGTGGACAACAATGGTAGTCCTGTCACACATTGGGTGTGACCAGTTTCCTGAATTCCTAGATAGGATTGGGGTAGGTTTCTTGCAACGTGATACTACATGGTTAGGTTCAAGTGGATCTTTGATTTGTTTCCATGTAATTTGTTTGTTGTGTGAGAATAAATCCAAAAGGTCAGCCCTTCAATTTCAGAAGGCAGAAAAAAAATAGGTATATATCTTTAAATGGTTTAAAAGCAAAACAGTTTTTACAGTGAGATGAGCTCATAGGAGCAAGATGGAGGTAAACCCTGATAGAAACATAGAAAAGTGGAACTGTCCATGAGGGACTACTTCATGATGACAAATCATGACATTTTCTCTGAGAATGGGGGGTTATAAAGCGTCGGAGTTTCTGGGGAATAAATAGTCATGGAAATACCAGATCATAACCATTGCTCACCCAGAAGTTGCAACTAACGTTAAAAAAATAAATACCAGGGTGGAAGCTAGACCTTTCTCCACTGAAATTCACAAATGTAAATGCAGATCACTCCTGTGAAAGCTGCCAGCCCTTGGGGAAGAGTTAGAGTCTTTTCGGGTTGCATGGCTTTTAGGTTTGTTTGCTTGCTTGTTTTTTCATGGTACTCTCCAGCATGCGGATGCATTGCACCATCTCAGTAAAGGTGGTGCTCGCTTACGTTGGCTCAGGATGAACAGTTTGACGTCTCCACAAACCTGGGGAAAGAAGAAGAAAAGTCACGGAGGCTGGTAGTGACGTTTCTGCCAAGTCAGCAAAATGATAACGAGAGTCAGATTTCGCTTGATTGAGGGAAAATTAATTAACTGGATATTTCCTGCACCTGAACATGGCATTTGCATATTTAGGCTCATTATACTTGCATCATTCTGTGCAAGTACTCCTGCTAAACACTGTGATGGAAAAGATCGATACTTCTCTAAGTTCATGCAGCAGGGCTTAAGTCCAGGACTTTCTGCAGCCAAAGTCCACTACAGTTTGACACTGCACTATTGCAACTCCAAGGCTGGCCCGATTTAGCGATGTGTCTTTAGAAGACTTAGTCCTTCTTTACATACATGACTCAATATGCCTCGATAAGTGTAAGACTCATATATTAATATGCTCTCCCCGTGGGAGTAAGGAGACCCAGTGACACAGTGACTGCAGTTCAAAACCATCAGCCACTTTGTGGAAGAAAGATGTGGCTCTGCTCCTCCACAGATTTACAGTTTAGGAAACCCTGTGAGGCATCCTATTCCCTCCCGTAGCTTCACTGTGAGTCAGAATTAACTTAAGGCAGTGGGTTTTGCTTGGTTTCCTGAGCCCCATCTTATGAACAGCACTGTAGCATGGCCTGGAACATGGTGCAGGATTCAGCATCATTTCCATCTACAGTGCACAAAGTTGCTATGAGTCAGAACCAACTTAGCGGCCCTGAACAAGGTGTTAATGATAAGTCCACCTCATAGGTTTACTATTCTGATGAGAAAATGCATGGAAAGTATTTAGCATGGTTCCTGACACATAGGAAGAACTGAATTAATGTCGCCTACTCATTTATTACCACTGGTCTGTGAGTTAGTTGGAAAGTGGTGGCTTGTCTGTTGTTCTGATGCTGGAAGCGATGTCACTGGTATTTTGAATGCCAGCAGGACCACCCAAAGTGCACAGGTGTCGGCAGAACTTCCAAACTGAGAACAGACCATGAAAAGGAACTGGCTGCTGACTTCAGAGGAAGTAGACACTGAAAGCCTTATGCAAATCATGGAAATCTTGCCAGACACTGAAAGCCTACCGAATGGCAGCAGAAGATAGTTAGAGACAGTGGAGGGGATGAGCCCCTTGAGGTGGTAGGGCCTCGAAATGTGACTGATGAGGAGCTTCTTTCTTCAAGTAGAGTCAACCATGGTGACAGGAACAAAGTAAAGGCCATGGGAATGGAGCCTTTGGGAACTTCCTTTGCTGATGGGGTACAACTTAAGGTGAGAAAAAACAGTCGCAAAGATATACTAGTAATTTGAACTGGGAATATATGAAGTATGAATCTAGGATAATTGGAAGTCTTCAAAAATTAAATGGAGCACATAAAGATCCATGTCTTAGACAATACTGAGATAAAAAGGACTGGTGCTGGCCATTTTGAAAGAGAAAATCATGATTTACCATGCTGGGAATTATATTATCATGAGGAATGGTATTGCATTTATTGTCAAGAAGGACATTTCAAGGTTTATCTTTAAGTACAGTGCTGTCTGTGGTACGATTATATCTATTTACCTTAAAAAATCCAATCAAAGCTATTATTAAAATGTATGCACCAATGATCAAAGCTAGTGATGAAGAAATTTAAGAATTGTACAAAGTTCTTGAAAGAAAATTAATGAAACTCGCGATGAAGATGCATTGGTAATTATTGGCAATTGGAATGCAAAGTTGGAAACAAAGAGGAAGGCATAGTAGTTGAACAATATGGTCTTGGTACTAGAAATGAAGCTGGCGATTGAATGAAAGGATTTTTGCAAACCAACGACTTATTTATAGTAAATAACTTTTTTCAACAACACAAATGTAGACTGTATACATAGACTAATCCAGATTCCGGATGTATACACAGAAATCAAATTGAGTACACCTGTGAGAAGAAATGATGGAGAATGTCAGCAGTAAAATCTAGGTCAGGGGCTATCCGTTGTTCATATGTAAGTTCAAGTTGAAGCTGAAGAAAATTCAAACAAGTCCAGGAAAGCCAAAATATGGCCTTCAGTCTATCCAACCTGAATTTCTAAAACATCTCAAAAACAATGTTTTCAACAGCCCATTGGCAGGGAGCCGCCACACGTTCAGGCTGGATTCAGAGGAAATGGAACAAGGAATATGTTTGTTGATGGCAGCGCTATCTTGGTTGAGAGCCAACAGTAATGCCAGAAGGTCTGATGAGCTGTGGTAGGGCCTTGAGGCACCATGCCTAGAGAATGCAAAAGATCACTAAAAGGATATGAAAGAAAGAAAAGATGAAAGTGGATTTCGGAAGAGCCTCTGAAATTTAATCTTAGCGTAGCTAAGGCACATGGAAGAAATTATGAAGTTACGCTGTCTTCAAGAAGACAGTCAAATATTATAATGATATGTTCAAAGACCTACTGTTAGAAAAGCCAAAAGGGAAGAACACACTCAGCATATCTTAAACTGAAAGAGCGCAACCCATAAAAGCCTCAAGTTGCAATATTGAAAGATTCTAAAGGCAAAATATTAAATGATGCAGGAAACATCAAAAGAACATACAGCCGCTGTACCAAAAAGAACTTGTCTCCATCCAGCCATTCCAGGAGGTAATACGTGAGCAAGAACCAATGGTACTGAAGGAAGAGGTTCAAGCTGCATTGAGAGCCTTAGCCAATAACAAGGCTCCAGGAATTGATGGAATATCAATTAAAATGTTTCAACAAGCTGATGAAGCACTGGAAGTGCTTGCTCATCTGTGCCAGGACATTTGGAAGACAGCTACTTGACCAACTGATTGGAAGAGAGGCAGATTTGTACCCATTCCAAAGAAAAGCAACTCAACAGAATGCCCAAATTATAGAACAATAGCACGGATATCAACTGCAAGTAAAATTGTGCTAAAGACAATCCAACAATGTTCACTACAGAACCTTGAGAGGGAGCGACCAGACGCTCAGGCTGCATTCTGAAGAACACATGGAACAAGGCATATCATTGCTGATATCAGGTGGATCTTGGCTGAAAGCAAAGAACACGAGAAAGATGTTTACTATGTTGATCTTACCAAACTATGGCTAGCCTTGAGAAGCATGGGGATTCCAGAAGACCTCACTGTGCTCGTGCAGAACCTGCTCATGGATCAAGAGGCAGTTGTGAGAACAGAACAAGGAAATCGTGAGCTGGATTATATGGAGAAGAATGTGGCAGCGGGATTGGAGGAAGGTTTACTAACACGCTGTGATACGCAGATGACACACCTTGCTGACTGAAAGTGAGGAGGACACGGAGCACTTGCTGATGAAGACCAGGACTGCAGCCTTCGGTATGGGCTGCAACCCAATGCAAAGAAGACTCAAAATTTTACAACTGGACCAATTGCTTATAATTAAAGAAAAAATTACTTTCATCAGAACTGATATGTTTCCAATAGCTTTGATATGATAATGGGACTCAATTGATAAGATTCTCATTAACCTTCATTTTCAGATTCTTCCCCAAACAATCATTCTAGAGACCACTGATTTTAAAAGAGAGAGAAGGGAAGAGAAAAAGCCTCAGGAAAAATTCCAAGCCAGACAGGTACAACCATCCGTGTTCTTTCAGAGTTCTAAGACTCTCAAGCTAAGGTCAAGGCAAGGCAGGTTATTGGCAGTCTAGCAGACTGATTTCATCTGAAAGTTGCAAAGTACCTTTGTACTTCGTTTCCCTTCCACGTCATGTTCTCTGGATCTTAAAGAGACACGGAAAATCCAGATTTTTCAATCTTCCCTTGAAATGCGTGGGCATTGGGCAAGATGCAAATATGGAGCTCACCTTTTGATGTGACAGCTGACTGGAGCTGAGAGGCAGTTGCCTCTGTTAGTGCACTTGCTCTCCAATGAGCTACTTCAACCTGAACTCACTGTTGCCCAGTCAATTTCAGCTCACAGGAACACTATAGGAGAGTGTGAGCGTAGTGGAGAGGCTAGGACAGGTAACATAGCGCAGGATGCCATAGCATGGACTAGAGCAGAACCACCCCCTTAGATTTCCCAGACTGTAAACATTTAAGGATTTTTTTCCTGAGTAGTGACTAGTGGACTTGAACCAATCACCTTGTGGTTAGCAGCCCAAAGTGTAACCCATGGGGCCAGCAGTGCTCCAAATGTGCCAGCCTCCACTATTCTGTGACGTCTAACTCCAGCCCACTGCATGCATTTATGCTACCGGCACTTAAATTTGTCATCTTTGATAATGAACCTGGGAAGAATTACAAAACAAGCTATTCAGATATATGAGTTGAACTTATTTATCTACCTAAAACTGCTTTATGAACTGGACTGTCGTAAACTTCAGTTTAGGTAGTTTTCTCTGGAGGTGGGTTAGCAAATCTTGCTAGATTGATAGCCAAGAGAATAAGGAGCAGGATCTATGCAGCATAAGCAAGAGAGATTCGGAAAGTATTGACAAATGAATTGGTTTTTCCTGGAGTCCTGCACATGTTCGTCTAATACCAATGTGGATGATCATTAGTTAAAACATTTCCCCATTGACAGTAGAAGATAAATCTTAGACTGAAATTTTATGTGCTTCCTACCATAAAGCTGGACTCTGATTGCACTCAACATTAGAATGAACATTTTCTTCCGAGTTCATTTATTTACGAAGAATCATTTTCATAATAGACTTTGGGAAATAGGAATGGAAAGACAATTAAGACATGCCCTGTGTCTGTTTGAGTCTCTTAAAAGAATGGGGGAAACTGATGTGAAAATAAAATTTTAATGTAATGTGGTACAGAGGGAAGCAAGATGATGGACTGACTTGGAGTAAAGCTAGCTGGGGGTAGGGCAGATGCTCTGGATGCAGAGCCAGGGGAGGATGGAGGGAGAGGGCAGCTGAGTATTCCAGAGAAGAAATTAAGAGAGGATGAACTAAATTAGAGAAACTGAGTAGGGATGACAGGCCATCGTGATGTATGTAAAGATAGATGTTGAGGAACTCCTTGTTCCAAACAGCAATGCTCACAGAAGAGATCTCTGATTACATTTTAATGGAGGGAGTGAACGTGGGGTTCTTTAAGTTCATTCAGTTCTTTCTAAGCCTGAGCAAACCCCTAATTTACTGTACTTACTTTCCAGTTCACTGTTACCACTATTCTCTAATGCCCCCCAATAATCTACTTTACCCACAGACTATATTTTAAACAGTCGTGTTTAGACTCAAACACATTTATTTTAAAAAATCCTTTGTCAAGGCCAAGAATGAATGGTTCTATTCTAATCATGTATCACATTGTGTCTAAGTCTTCATATGTATACACATATGTATAACAAGGGAATATGATGTTCTTTAAAATCAGGAAAAATGAGTACCATGGTTATATCCTTTCATCCCACATGCTTAACCTGTAGGCTGAGCAAATAATCTGAGAAGCTAGACTATATGAAAAAGAAGAAGAAGGAGAAGAAGAAGACAGCATTAGGATTAGAGGAAGACTCATTAGCAACTCACAAAGTGCAGATAGCATGGCCTTGCTTATTGGAAGTGAAGAAGACTTGAAACACTTGTTGATAAAGATCAAAGACTACAACTTTTGATTTGGACTACATCTCAACATAAAAAAAATCTTCACAGCTAAAACAATAAGCAATATCACAATAAGCAGAGAAAAAATGGAAGCTTCCAAGCATTTCATTTTCCTGGTAGAGACAGCCAATGCCCAGGGAAATAGCAGCCAGGAAATCAAATGATGTATTTGCACTGAGCAACTTTGCTTTGAAAGATCTCCTTAAAGTGTTCAAAAGAAAAGATGCCACTTTGGATTAAATGCACCTGACCCAGCTTATGGTATTTTTTAATGCTCCGTGTGCATTTAACATATGAGCAATGAAGAAGGAAGCTCTAAAGGATGTATGCATTTGAATTATTATGTTGACCAAGAGTGCTGAGAAGCTGTAGTCTAAGGAAGGTGTGTGTTTGTATTGGAAGAAGAACTATCAGACTGTTACTTAGAAGCAAGAACGGAGAGCTTTCATCTCACCTACTTTGGACATGTCATCAGAAGTGACCAGTCCCTTGAGAACGATAGTGTGCTTGGTGAAGTCAGGGGTCAGAGAAGAAGCAGGGGTTCCTCGATGGACAGATCGGCACAGTGGCTGTAGCAATGGGCTCAAGCATCAGAATGATTGTTACGCTGATGGAGGAACAGTTTATTGTATAATTGGATCACTAAGAGTCAGAACAATAACAAGTGTCACTTTGTGGACTGATTTGTGTCTGACCCAAATCACGGTATTTCAATCACCACATGTGCATGGAAGAATTGGACAATGAAGATCAAACACTGGAGAAGATTTGATGCCTTTGAATTATCGTGTTGGTGAAAATATAAAATATACTGTAGTGTCTCCGAGAAGAAGCATAGGTAGATTGCACATAGCAAGCAGTGATGGTGAGGCTTTGTCTCGTGTTCTTTCATCATATAATTAGGAGGGTCCAGTCCCTGGAGAAGAACAGCACATGAGGGAAGGCTCAGAATCAACAAAGAAGACAGAGGCTCTTCGTGAGGGGGACTGCCCAGAGGCTGCAGCAAGGAGAGCGCGCGTTGGAAAGCGCAGGGGATGGTGCGGGACTGGACATCGTTCTCATCTGGTCCACGTGGTGTCACTATGAGTCAGAACTGACTTGGAGAACCTAACAACAATTGGATTTGACCATTGATTTTCAGACACATTTTCAGAAATATGTCATTTCAAAAAGTGTAATACATATCACTAATTGAAATAGGAAAACATAAGCTAGATACTGTATACATAGCGCTGAGTATAAATGAATCAGATATTAACAGTGACTATTTCTGGGAGTGAGCTTGGTGGCCATATACTTTTTGAACTGTTTGTACTTTCCATATGTGTCCATTTTTCTCTTAGGTAAAAAATAATTTTAAAATAAGTGAAAATAAAATAAAAGCAAAAAATAGGGAGATAACATATCTGAGTTGCAAGAAACTGAGATAAGTATCACTCTAAAGCAGTGGTTCTCAACCTTCCTCATGCCGCGACCCTTTAATACAATCCCTCATGTTGTGGTGAGCCCCAACCATAACATTATTTTCTTTTCTTACTTTCTTTTTTTTTTTAACTGAAACCTCTGTTCTTTTATTTGGTTAGCCAGCTCACTCCTGCCCAACCCCACCAGCCTCCAGGCTGGATTCTTGCTAGTCTGTCTCAGGTGGCAGTCCTCAACAGGAGTCCACCCTGCATAAAATTATTCTCATTGCGACTTCATAACTGTAGTTTTGCTACTATTATGAATCATAATGTAAGTATCTGATATGCACAGTGTATTTTCATTGTTACAAATTGAACATAATTAAAGTGTAGTGATTAATCATAAAATAATATGTAATTATATATTGTGAAATATTTATTTCTAATGAAAAATCAATGACATTTTGTCTTGAAGCATGGTATAGCATGGGTAACAGTCTTCATGCCAGGTACTCATATGTGGGCATATCTGCATGTGGGTGGACCCACCTGGAGAAGGATAGAGGAGCAGTGTCTTAGATCCTAAGACCATTGGAAATATGTGCTTTCCGAAGGTCTTAGGTAACCCCTGTGAAAGGGTCATTCGACCCCCAAAGGGGTCGCAACCCACAGGTTGAGAACCCATGCTCTAGATTAACAGTGGGCTATCAGTAAGTCATATTACAACTACACGGGTTTTATTACAGTATTTTACTTCAACCATGAGTAAATCGTGAAAATACAGGGCTGTAGTTAGAAGGTCAAGTTCAAGAGCAATTTCAAGCTTAAACATTCCTGAGTCAGAAGCCCAGTCATATAGATATGACATATGTCTCCAGCAGAGTGCTTCGTTATGAGAGTAAGTCAAAAAGAATTGCAATGAAACCACAGAAACTTTTACGAAACAATTTTTGTAATGTGAAGTAATTCTTCCTCCACATGTCCTCCAGCCAGGTCTATGTACTTCTGCAAGCGGCGCTTCCATCGCTCTTGCCCTAAGGATCCTGTGCTCTTCAGTTTGTTTTTGTTGTTGCGAGCCATCAAGCTGGCTCTGACCCAGAGCTACCCTCCTCACAACAGAATGAGATGTTCCCTGATCCTGTGCCATCCTCACAATTGCTATATTTGAGTCTATTGTTACAGCCAGTTTGTCAATTCATCTTGCGGAGGGTCTTCCTCATTGTTCTACCAAGCATGAGAACCTTGTCCAGAACTGGTCTCTCCGGAGAAGTAAGTATCCTCATGGGACATAAATCCTGTTCCTTTTAAATATGCTTAGTTTGGAAAATGAAAAGGTGTCAATCTTATGTATACCAGAAGGACACATTGCTCATTCCTGCATCATTCCCAATGATGCTCAAGCCTATCATTGTGTGATTGTGCCAATTGAGCTCACCAAACATCTCCCTGGTCCTCCCCGACCTTCTATTTCATGAAATATGATGTCCTTCTTTAGTGATTTATACCTGCTGTGACATATCCCAAGCAAGTGAGTTGGCCAGTATTTAGATGTGATCCATAGTTGTGATTTTCATGGGCTACTTTTTGAAAATAGATCCCCAGGTCTTTTGCCCTAGGCTTAGTCTGCAAGTTCCTCTAATGCCTGCTCACCATGGGTAACCCAGATGGTATTTAAAATACTGATGGCATAATCCTAGCATCATTGCTAGATATAATCCTCTATAATGTGGTGGTAGGTTTTGTTTTGTAATAAGCTCTCAATACATATATTAATTAAAAAACAAACCAACTCACTGCCATCAAGTTGATCCTGTCTGATAGTGACCCTGTAGGACAGGGTAGAACTGCCCCTGTGAGTTTCTCAGATTGTAATTCATTTTTTTAAATTTTAAACATTTTATTAGGGACTCATACAACTGTTATCACAATCCATACATACATCAATTGTATAAAGCACATCTGTACATGCTTTTCCCTAATCATTTTCAAAGCATTTGCTCTCCACTTAAGCCCTTTGCATCAAGTCCTCTTTTTTCCACCCTCTCCCTGCTCCCCCCTCCCTCATGAGCCCTTGATAATTTATAAACTATTATTTTGTCATATCTTGCCCTATCCGGCGTCTCCCTTCACCCCCTTTTCTGTTGTCCGTCCCCCAGGGAGGAGGTCACATGTAGATCCTTGTAATTGGATCCCTCTTTCCAACCCACTCACCCTCTACCCTCCCAGTATCACCCCTCACACCCCTGGTCCTGAAGGTATCATCCACCCTGGATTCCCTGTGCCTCCAGCTCCTATCTGCACTAGTGTACAACCTCTGCTCTATCCAGACTTGCAAGACAGAATTCGGATCATGGTAGTGGGCAGGGAGGAAGCATTTAGGAACTGGGGGAAAGCTGTATTCTTCACCAGTGCTACATCACACCCTGACTGACTCATCTCCTCTAGACCCCTCTGTGAGGGCATCTCCAGTGGCTGATAAATGGCTTTGGATTTCCACTCTGCACTTCCCCCTTCATTCACTCTGGTAAGATTTTTTTTTTGTTCTGATGATGCCTTATACCTGATCCCTTCGACACCTCGTGATCGCACAGGCTGGTGCGCTTCTTCCATGTGGGCTTTGTTGCTTCTGAGCTAGATGGCCGTTTGTTTACCTCCAAGCCTTTAAGACCCCAGACACTATCTCTTTTGATAGCCTGGCACCATCAGCTTTCTTCGCCACATTTGCTTATGTACCCGTTTGTCCTCAGTGATCATATCATGGAGGTGTGCACCCAATGATATGATTTTTTGTTCTTTGGTGCCTGATAACTGATCCCTTCGGAACCACGTGATCACATAGGCCAGTGTGTTCTTCCGTGAGGGCTTTGTTGCTTCTGAGTTAGATGACCGCTTGTTTATTATCAAGCCTTTAAGACTCCAGAGGCTATCTCTTTTAATAGCCGGGCACCATCAGCTTTCTTCACCACATTTACTTGTTCACCCGCTTTGGCTTCAGCGGTTGTGTTGGGAGGGTGAGCATAGAATGCCAATTTAATAGAAGAAATTATTCATGCATCGAGGGAGTGTTTGAGTAGAGGTCCAAGGTCCTTTTGCTACCTTAATACTAAACCTATAAATATAGGCACATATCAATTTCCCCATTCTCATATACATTCTCATATATATTTGCATGTACATGTCTTTGTCTAGACCTCTATAAATGCTCTTTGCCTACTAGCTCTTTCCTCTATTTCCCTTGACTTTCCTCCTGCCCCACTATCATGCTCCGTCCCCACCTGGGTTACAGCTATGTTTCTTCATTACATTACCTTACCTTTGATCATTCCCTACCAGGCCTTCCACTCCCACCTCACCACCAATTTGGATCCCATGTTGTTCCCTTGTCCCTGGGTTTGTCAACACCACTTCCCTACCCACTACCCCCCTTATCCCCAGTCCCCCCGGAACTGTTTGTCCCATTGTTTTTCCTCCAGATAGTTCATCCAGCCTATCTTATTTAGACAGACCTGTGGAGATAATAACATGCAAGAAAACAAGACAGAGGAAAACAAAGCAACAGTATACAACAAAACAACAAAAACCAACCACTGACAAAGAATAATACAAAACACATCGAAAAAGAAAAGCTTGGAGTTAATTCAAGTGTTTGTTGGCTTTTAGGAGTGTTTTCCATTCCAGCCTTTCGGGGCACCACGCCCTGGCCCCAAAGTCCACTTTCAGCATTCCCTGGGGACCTTGCCGCTCCATTCCCTTGCTGTTCTGCTGCATTCCCCCAGTGCTTTGCCTTGGTGTGGTGGAATCAGGTCAAGCGCAATTCCCACACTGTGTCTCCGATGTTGTCCCCTGTAGCGTCATGAGTCACTGAGGGACATCATGTCTCATAGTGGGGCAGCCATGTTGTCTTCTCTGTGGACTGGCTGCTTTAATCAGGAACATCATCCTCAAGGCCTGGTGGGATCATTGTAATTCTTTAAGGGAGTAGAAAGTCCAGTCTTTCTTCCACTTTATGGCTAATGGTTTCAAACTCCTGACCTGGCTGTTAGCAGCCCAACACCACCACCAGGGCCCCTAATATATAAACAAGCCATAGCTTTGATTGTGTAGAAAAATTCAAATTTATATTCTTTCACAGAATATAATTTCATATCAAGTTAAACAGAACAAAATTGTGAAAAGAAATAACCTAAATTTAACACATCTATTATTTCAGGGCATTCATGTTTCAACTAATTTATATCCTCATTCTGGCTATGAAGGTAGATAGTTCCAAGCTAATTGTGTAATTAAATATCATTATAATAAAATAATAGGCTTTCTTGTTTATGAGAAAAGATATTTTTAGTTAGGTTTTTTTTATAACATTTAACACAAATTTAATCTTTTAATGCAATGTCTATAGGACTGTGCAATAGTAATCCATTTAGTAATTCAACAAAGGAGGAGAGCAGAGCAAGTGTGGCTGAGTGGTGCTCCCCAGGTCACTCCGCTAGACAATAGAAAGGAGATAGCTTCCCATTTCCTTGCCAAAACTCTTGCCACTGGATCATCTCAATTTTACCTGTGGTCCACAGGCAAGTCCTGCATCTGCTTGGCTGACATAATACTGATGGGGACTGATGGACAGTCAAAGCAACCTCCTGGGGACAATTAGTACCCAGATTAGGAAGTTAGTTACATCCACTGGTGAGTAAGTGTAAATCTGAAAAAAACTACATGAGATTTTGACGATTGTATTGGTATCATTTGAAAACATTAAACGAGAGATTAAATTGCTAAATGTTCAAGCTTTGTTTCCATAGAGTTGACAGAATATACAAGAGGACTTCAAAAAGTTCTTGGAAAAAATGGAATTAAAAAATAATGTAATTTTCCCATGAACTTTTTGAAGTCTTTTTTATCTTTCTTATTCATTCATGATGTCCCTACTCAGGACCTATTTGCAATGGGATTTTGGAGGGATTAGTAAGTGTGAATTACCTGGAGCAATCATGTAGCAGTTTTACCACAACAGTACATTTATTCAACCTTCCTTTTTCTCATCAAAACGAATCCTCACATCATCAAAGTAGAAGGACATGCAGAGACCTTCTTGTAGGTCAAGAGCTTTACTTTTTGACCCAGGCAGGCATGAGTGGGGTTCTAGTCCTTTGGCGTCTAATTGTCAGTTGCAGAACCTACTCTCATATTCCCTGTCTTTCTGCTATCCTTTATAGTTAATCATTATATTGAGATATCCTAAGTTTTTTTATCATTGTAACCTGCAAGAGCTTAACAAAATTCCTTGGTAACATTGCAATTGGAACCATTCTAATATCAGAGTGCATTTGCAGGAATTATGTAAGCCCATTGAGAATCTCTATTTCATAACTGTTAGGAATTGTATTGAGTTTCACCCCTTCACCTCCAAATATGCATGCATCACCTTGGCTGGGATATGATTCTCAGTGATTTGGCAGTTATGCAATGAAGTAATTTGGCAGTAATATAATGATGGGATTTGGAAGTTATGTAATGAAGTAATCATCCCCTATGGTGTGATCTGATGTGAGCATCCAATCAGTTGTAATACCCTTACCTAGGTCCTATCTCTGATCTAATGTAAAGGGAGTTTCCCTGGAGTGTGGCCTGCAGCCTCCTTTTTAGTCCAAGAAATAAAATGAGAAAGAAATGAGGAGAGAGATAAAAACCTTACCCTCACCAAGAAAGAAAAACTTTGGAGGCAGGGTCATTGCGCTGAGGCAGGAGATATTTGATCCCAGTGTAAATGGAGATCTCCAGGGAACACTGGGCTCATGGATGTTGAAGGGAAACAAGCCATAGAAAGCCTTCCCCTGGAGCTGGCACTCTGAATCTGGACCTCTGGTCTCCTAAACAGTGATAGAATGCGCTTCTGAGAGTAAAAGCCCATTGACTCGTGGTATTTCTGATCTCGCAGCACTGGTGTGCTAAGACAATAGTCACATTTTCACTCCCACAGAATCTACCATGTAATTAATGAGTGCATCACTCCAGAACTGTTAACAATCCCCGCAATCATTGGTATAAATACTTTATTAATAATTTGTATTTATAGAACATCTGCCTCCCAAAGAGCTCAAAGCAGTTTACAAACATCATCTCATTAATCGTGATAGCAACTCCTTTATTTATAAGGTAGAAATGTGTAACAGCTAATGGCTACTGTCATGTAAATCTGACTCATGGGAAAACCGAATGTCAGAGAGGAGTGACTTTTACAAGGTCAAACAGTAATCTGGGAAAGATCTCAAAATATAGTCCAGAATTTGGGCTTCTATGTGCTTTATGTTCTTATCTAGAAACCTTTTGTTTCACATCATATGCATATTCAATTGGCACGTAACAGTATGAATTTTTAAATAAAGTATTTTCTCTTGATGAGTAAAAATTCCATTGATACACATACGATAGCTTCATTGGTTTGGACCTAACTTTTCAAGAGGCCATCACAACATTTAGAGTCATGAAAAATGTTTAAATTCTAGATTTTACAGAGGAGCATGATAAGCATGTTAAAGAATACAAACAATTGCAACTTAGTATTATCATCATACATCGACTTAATATTATGTGCAAAACTTATCCATATATCATATCATTGCAAACTTATTATCTGTATTTTACTAGTAAGGATAATTGAGTTTTAAGACAGTTGAATAGATAAATGGTGAAGCTCTTTCTCTCCTGTCTTTGTAATGACCTTTGGTTTCCACTGGTATAGTCCCCTGAGAGTTGTCCCACAGCTTGTCTGGTCTTTAGTTTTTAGTGTTTAGTGCGTCAAATCTATTCTTGACATGGTCTTTACTTTCAGATGGGATATAATCCTGATTCCACCACTGGTCTGTCCATTGTACTGTGGTGGCTTTTGTGTTGCTGTGATGCTGGAAGCTATGTCACTGTTATTTCAAATACCAGCAAGGTCACCCAAAGAGAACGGGCTCAGCAGAGCTTCCAGACTGAAAACAGACTACGAAGAAGGAATCCGTTGTTCACCTCAGAAGAAATAGCCACTAACAACCTTCTGCATACAAAGAAAACATTGTCAGATACTGAAGGCCTAATGAATGGAAAGCAGAGACTATCAATGACAGTAGCAGAGGATGAGCCACTCAGGTTCTAAGATACTTGAAGTATGACTGAGGAAGAACTGCCTACTAATCTGAACTTTGCATGTACAAAGTATGAACCTAGGAAAATTGGAAAGAGTTAAAAATAAAATGGAAAATATGAATATTGATATCCTAGCTGTGGGTGAACTAAGATGGTGTGTTAGTCTGGGTGCATTAGAGAAACAAACTCACAGAAACTCAATTATAAGAGAGAGTTTTATATAAAGGTTAAGTGCACATGAAGAAAAAGACCCCAACCCAGTGATGCCCAAGTCCACAAGTCCAACATTAACCCTATATGTCCAACACCAATCCACAAAGTCCTCCTCCATCTCACAAAACACACACTATGATGCCGACTTCAGGGGGAAAGCTGAATCAGTGAACGTATAAGCATCTTGGCATTGGCAGGGGTCTCCACACGGCTGCTCCAGCACCCAGGGCTGCATCAGGGTATGTCCATGCAGCTTCTCCTCAATTATGTCTTGCAGGAAGTGAGCCTTGCAAGCTGAAGCAGGGAACCAGCTAAGGCAGCTGCACCCTGGCCCAACCATCACAAAGCAAGAGACCCAAGAACTAGAAAGGCAAGGGTTACCTAGCCATTTATCTCTCCACTCTTCAATTAACCCCACATGTGTTTATCAGCCAGGTTGGCACAATAAACTAACTAAATCAAATGGACTAAGGTTGACAATTTTGAAATAGAAAATCATATGATTTACTGATTTATGATAAGGTGGAAATGAAATAATCAAGAGAAATGGAGCTGCATTAATCATCAAAAGGGCATTTTCACACACACACACACACACACACGAGTAAACCAAGAAGGAAACATAATAGATCAGCAACAGGAGCAAAGCCAAGCCACAAAGCCCCTGAGAGACCAAAAAAATAGAATTCAGGCTAGAAGGGGCAGCTTCCGGAAGCCCACCCCGCCCAAGACTAGTGGGGAGATAGTCATAAATATCGCAGACAGACCTGGAACTAAGTATGCTTTTTCGGGGTTTTTTACTAGTTCTTTATTTTTATGTTTATTTATTAACTTTCTATTCAATCTTTTGTTTCCTTTTGTTTTGCCTCCATTGTTGTTTGTTTGCCTATCTATATAAGATAGACATGGGAAGCAAGTCCGAGAAGAAAGCAATGGGGCCAGTTCTAGAGGAACTTGGGGGGAGGGGAACAGAGAGGGAAAGGGAGCAGTGAGCAAACAACTCCATACAAAGGGGAACAACTAGGGAACTAAAGTCAACACCAAAGAGCACATGGAGATCATGCAGGTGTTAGAACAATAGCAATGGAGCTGAGGGGAATTACTAGGAGGCAGAAGAAGGGCAAGCATTATGGTGGGACAGAAGGAACGTAAAAGGAAACAGAGGAGAGATCTAGGAAGCAAAGCTATAGATAGAGGTTTAACTATAGGTGTGTACATGCGTGAATACATTAATTCATAAAAATAGAGGTATTAGCATCTGTAAATATATTTATATGGCAACACATTGAGATAGTGGATGGACTTTGGGACTCTGCTCAATGCAAGAACACCGTGTTTTAACAATCTGGCATTCTGTGATGCTCACTCTCCCAGCATGATCGCTGAAGACAAAATGGGTGCACATGCAAAGGTTGTCAAGAAAGCTGATGGTGCCCAGCTATCAAAAGATATAGTGTCTGGAGTCTTAAAGGCTTGAAGTTAAACAAGTGCCCATCTAACAGAGAAGCAACAAGACTATGTGGAAGAAACATACCAGTCTGCGTGATCATGAGGTGTCATAAGGATCAGGTAAGAGGCATCAGAAGACGCAAAACAAACAAACAAAAAGCATATTGTTGAGAATAAGCTTGGCTGTAGCAGAGACCCCAAACCAATTTGTAGACAATGGGACATCCCATCACAGAAGGGTCACAAGGAAGGAACAACTCAACCAGGGCACAGCTTTCCTCATCCCCACGATCATGACTCCAGTCCAGCCTCTCACTTCGTGTTAGACCGGAACATGTATACTGATACAGATAAGAGCTCATGACACATGCAATCCAAGTCAGATAACCTCTTCAGGAAAAGAATTGGGAGTAGCCATGCCAGGAGGGTAGAGAAGGTGGGGACAGGAAAGGAAGAAAAGGAGAGTAACTGCCATGATCAGCATGTAACCACCACCCCTCCGCCACCCTTACCCACTGCCTCGGGGGAGAAACAACAGAAACCGTTGGGCAAAGGAGACAGCAGTCAGTGTAACATATAAAAATAATAATAATTTATAATTTATCAAGGGGTCACGAGGGTGGAAGCGGGGGAGGGAGGGATAAAAGAAGAGCTGATACCAAGGATTTATATAGAAAGTAAATGTTTGGAAAATAGTGATGGGAAATATGTAAAAATATGCTTGATACAATTGATGAATGGATTTTTATAAGAGCTGTAAGAGCCCCCAATAAAAGATCTTTATGAAACTAAACAAAACACAACATTTCAAGGTTTTTCTTGGAATGCAATGCTGTCTGTGATACAATTATGTTTATCTGCACTCACTGAAGTCCAGTCAATACCACTATTATTCAAATTTACATACCAATCATGCAAATGAGTAATGAAGAAATATAATAATCTTACCAACATTTTCCTTCTGAAATTGGTCAAACATGTGATCAATATTCGTTGATACTTATTAGTGATTGGAATATAAAAGTTGGAAACAAAGAAGAAGGAATAGTAGCTGGAATATATTGTCCTGGTGATAGAAATGAAGCTGGAGAGCCCAAGACCAATGGCTTGTCCATAGGAAATACCTTTTTTTTTTTTCAGCAACACAAACAAGGACTATATACATGGATTTATCCAGATTAAATACACAGAAATCAAATTGACTACATCTGTGAGAAGAGACGATGGAGAAGCTAAATATTAACAGCTAAAACCAACTGCTGTCAATTGCTCAGATGTAAGTAGAGGTTGGACATGAAGAAAATTAAACCAAATCCAAGAAAAGCAAAATACAACCTTGAGTCTATCCAATCTGAATTTTGAGAAAGAAATAAAGGAAGAAAAACTCAAAATGGATGTCAGGAGAGACTTTGAAACTTATTCTTAATCATTAAGTAGCTAAAACACATGGAAGAAATGATGTGGAGGGAGGGTGGGTAGAACTGATTGCAGGGATCTACATAAAACCTTCTCCCTGGGCAACAGACAACAGAAAAGCAGGCGAAGGGAGATGTTGGACAGTGTAAGATATGAAAAAATAATAATTTATAAATTATCAAGGGTTCATGAGGGAGGGGGGAGCAGAGAGGGAGGGGGAAAATGAGAAGCTGATGCCAGGGGCTTAAGTGGAGAGCAAATGTTTTGAAAATGATGAGGGCAATGAATGTACGAATGTGCTTTACACAATTGATGTATGTATGGATTGTGATAAGAGTTGTATGAACCCTCAATAAAATGATTAAAATGAAAGAAATGATGAAATTACAGAGCTGAACAGAAAAATTGGAAGGAGAGCTCAAATTTGAAGGGCACTCTTAGATTGAGAAAACTAAAAGGAAGACTGTAATGAGCTATCTCAAGCTGAACAAACCCAAGAAAAAATTCAAGGCTCAAGTTTTAACACTGAAAGATTCTATGAACAAAATGTTGAATGTTTCAGGAAGCATCAAAGAGAAAATGGAAAGAATATGCAGAGTCACTGTATCAAAAAGGAGCTGGTCAAAGGGTAGCAAATGAGCGAGAACCAGTGGTATTATAGGCCGAAGTTCAAGGCACACTGAAAGCATTAGCCAGAACTTGGTTTCAGTGACTGCTGGAATTTCAATAGAAATGTTTCAACAAGCCGATGAAGCACTGGAAGCAGTTACTCATCTATGCCAAGAAACCTTGGAAATGCTACTTAACTAATTGATTGGAAAAGATCCATATCGTACCCACTCCAAAAAAAGGTGAAACAACAGGATGTTCAAAATATAGAACAAAATCAGTGATACCACATGCAAGTAAAATTTTGCTGAAGATTGCCCAAAAACGGTTGCCACAGTACATTGACAGGGAGCTGTCAAAGGTTCAGCCTGAATTCTGAAGAAGTCATGCACCAAGGGATATCATTGCTGATGTCAGATGGATCTTGACTCAAAGCAGAGAATATCAATGTGGTGGTTATATACTTTCATGTCAACTTGTTATACAAACATGTAAGGGTGGAATCTAGCCTGTCAATTAGGTCAGAGCCTGAAAGTACCTCCTTGTGGCATTGTCATAAAGAGGGACCTGGGAAACTCTCTCATTCTCTCTCTCTCTCTTTCTGCCCTCACCTCCTACTGGTGGATTCTAGTTGCTGCCAGAGCCCTGTAGATGTGCCTACAGTCATTGGATTCATAAGACTTTGCACCCATAGGCCTGTGGTATTCCTGAATTTCGCATCATTGCTTGTGACAGTGTGCATCTGAAGAGAGACTTAATGGTCTCGTATCAGACTTATGGACGGGGCTGGGATGTTTCCTGATATATAAAGCTCTTACACATAGATGAGTGTCGCTGGTCAGCCAGCCGAACACAACCAGAAAGATGTTTACATGAGTTTCCCTGTGTTTACATGTGTTTCATTGACTGTACAAAGGTGTTTGACTAAGTGAATGATAAAACTGTGGATAACCTTGAGAATAATGAGAATTCCAGAACACTTAACAGTGCTCATGTGGAAGTTGTACATAGATCAAGAGGCAGTTGTACAGACAGGACAAGAAAAAGGAAATACTGCTTGGTTATGTGTCAAGGATATGTATCCTGTCATCAGACTTGTTAAATCTCTGTGCTGAGCAAATCATCAGAGAAGCTGGATTATGAGAATAAGAATGTGGCATCAGGATTGGTGAAAGACTTATTAAGAACCTGAAATATACAGATGATACAATCTTACTTGCTGAAAATGAGGAGGACTTGAAGCACTTGCTGATGATGTCCAAGGATTTCATTCTTCGATATGGATTGCAACTCAACGTAAAGGACAATATCCTCACAAGTGTACCAATCGGTAACATCGTGATAAATGGGGAAAAGGTTGAAGTTGTCGAGAATTTTGTCTTGCTTGCACCCACAATCAACGATCATGGAAGCAGCAGTCGAGAGATGAAAAGACGAGTTTCGTTGGGTAAATCTGCTACACAAAACTTCATGAGAGTGTTGAACATCAGGATGTTACTTTGAGGACAAAGGTGGGCCTGACCCAACACATGGCTATTTTCTATTGCCTCATATGCATGTGAAAGTTGGGCATTGAATAAGGAAGACCAAAGAACAATGAATGCAATTGAATTATGAGCCTGGCAAAGAATACTGAGAGTACCATGGGCTGCCGAAAGAACAAATACATCTGTCTTGGAAGAAGCACCATGGGAAAGCTTCTTACATGCAAGAATGATGAGGCTTCGCAGTTACGTTGGACATGCTATCAGGAGAGACAAGTCCCTTGACAGGAACATTTTGCTTGGCAAAGTAGAGGGGCGGTGAAAAAAGAGCATGTATCTCAACGAGATACATTGACACGATGCCTGCAAAAATGTGCAGGCCTAAGAACAATTGTGAGGATGACATGGGACCAGGGAGTGTTTGGTGCTGATGTGCATACGGTCACTCTGGGTTGGAAATGACTAGATGGCACCTAATCACAACATACTCCATTTCAAAAGTTGGCTCTTTTTGGACTTATTTCAATTTTCTTTAGCTTCAATGGATACATTAAAAACCTCATGTAATTGAGTTCTTTGGCTTGGAGTTTTAGGGTAATGTTTACATGATACACTCACTTATGATCTAATAACATGTTTAGTGCTTCTTGCCTAGTTAGTTCTCTCTGTGGTGCCAAGGTGTTCAGGGCTTGCACGCAGGTATTCAAAACAATTGGTCTCTATTTACCTAGGGCAACAGAAGAAGAGGAAGCATCAGGAAGAGATGGATGAAAAGGAATGTGTGGCTAATTACTTTCATTCACCTCCTTTGCTATCAAGGACCCCTAGTGGCATAGAGGGCTAGACACTGAGCTGCTAATCAAGAGGTGTTAGGTTGAAAACCACCAGCCTCTCCATGGGAAAAAGATGAGGCTGTTCAGTCGGTAAAAATTTAAAGTCTCAGAAGGCCACAAGGGCAGTTCTACCTTGTCCTATAGGATCACTATGAGTTGGAATCCAATGAGGGAAAAAATGAAAAATCCTTTGTTTATGAGACCAGAGCTAGATGATGACTGGCTACTATTACTGAAAATTCTGGAGTCTACAGACCCTTGATCAAAAGGGAGAAAATGAAGACAGTCAAATTCTCAGACTCCAGACTGCCTGGAGCTCTAGTGTGTGAACCACTACCGTCACTGCTCTGAGATAACAGTAAAACCTTGGAACTAAAGTAATTTTGATGCCTTCTTAAAATCAAGAATTCATTTAGCTTACTTTGTTTTAAAAGAAAAAACAAAAAATAGGAAATAAAACATCTACCTAGATCATTATGTTTCTGAAATAACTTTATATGGGAACAAATTGACAACGGTGACTTAAAATATTAGACAGAAATGTTAGTGGGGGGAGGAGGGGGATGAATGCCTGCGTGCATAACTTGAAGAACACAATCACTTTCATAAAATGGTCCGTGTAAAAAGGGTGCTTTCCATTAGGATGATCCAGGCAATAACAAAATAAAAACAATTTTAAATAGCCACCATCACTACTTGCTTCCTTTACAATGTGATCTGTTTCCAAAATGCAAGGGCAGAAGGTTGATCATAGCACAGCTGCTGCCCATTCCAGCATGCGAGTCTCTTCTAAGGTCCTGGAAGCTTGATTTACAAGTTTAGGGGTCTGAGCATAGATCTTGTTTGGGCAAAGTGGGCATAGATCGTGGCTGTGTTTAAAATGATGATAAGCCTCCTGATTATTCTGGACATGCAGAGTCTGGCATTGTCGCCAAGGTGAACGTGGCATGGCAGCTGTGCAACCCGCAAGTGGGGAGGAGCAGGAGTAGGGGTAGGATCTGAGTAGCACAACACTGTTCTGCTTATTGCCTTTCCTTCTTCATGTTTGCTTGCTTAAAAAAGGAATAATGACCCCTACTCATCTCACCTACCATAGTTACTCAAGTCTAAGCCGATCCGAAAATCAGCTGAGGCACCTAATTTTACCACACAAAACTGCATGAAAAATGTGCTGGAAAACTCGGCATATACATGAGTATATACGGTACTTGTTAATCTGGAGTTCGTTTAAGAAGCATATTGGCGAAAGCATTTTGTAATGGGTGAATAGCTGTTTTTTTTAAAATGAATCGGGGGTGGGGGGAGGCATGACATTAAACAGTACAAATGATCCAGGCTTTTGCTCCACCAAACCTTGGGGCAATGTCTTTTCAATGTCATTATTTAGAAAAAGGCTTTGAGACCCTGTGTGTCTTTTTAAACAAGGGAGACCTGGGGGTGGGGGGTGGGGTGGGAGAAAAGAAAGGGGGGAGAGTAACAGAGAGAGAGGGGGAGGATGCTTTTCTTTCAAAAGCAAACAGCTAAGTGATTTGCTGCGCACTAGCCATGAATAATAACGAGCAGATTTGTAGTGTGTTCCTCTTTTTAATTAGCACGTTGCCTTCCGCAGCAGCACCCTGTCTTATCACAGGGCACCTAGAGGCCCACTTGAAGCGCTGCTCAAAACAAGATGGGCAAAGAAGCCCCAGTGAATTGTCTTGGGATCATGTAGACAGCTTTTCTTATTTTTCTTCTCTCCCTACCTCAACCCATCCCCCCACCACAGCCCCACCCCATGCCTTCATTTTGTGGAGGGTGTTGTCTTTGTCTTTTTCCTTAGATGAAGTACTCATCAATGTTTAACAAGAATTCTGGCTGGATTTTCTGTCTGGTGTGTTTGGCAAAGAAAACACTGTTGAAATTGAGAAATCTGTGAACGTCTTCTTTGCTAATCTATGAATTGCTTCTTAGCGATTCACCCTAGAGAATTGAACATCTGGAAATGTTCTAAAAAGCAGGGAAAGCAAAGGACTCACTTTCTGCAAGATTGTCAGAGATGGGACAGAGCCAACATAAACCTAGTCAATATCACTGTTAAAAGTTAAACACAAGCCATTCTGAAACACGCAACATGGTAGCTTATTAAAGGCCTGTGTATTGCACTCCTTGTTTGAGAGAGAGATTTCATGGCCTAAAATTAGCGTCAAGGTAAACAGAGTCAAGAGAGTAATTTGGATAACTTTCTAAAACTTTAGAATTTCTTTCAAGGGAAATTGGGGGCTTTGAGCTCAAAGTGTCAAGGGAAAAAAATAAAGGAGAGTAGTTGGGAAAAGGTAAAGCAGAAGCACCAATCATACTTCGCTCTGTAATTAGCAAGCGGTAGCCTCAGCCCTGTCAGCAAGCCCTGATATGCACGTTAAAATACCAACCAGCTCCCATGGAGCTGCATGACTCTGTTTGCGCGCACCCAAATGTAAAGCAAAATGTTTATTCACTTTTCATCACCGCGCATGTTGAGCAGGCTGACGCAGCCAGGTGAGGCAATCTAAAATTGTTCTAGGATTGGATTTCCATGTGAATGCAGCCTACCCAGCGCTGCATTTGCTAACCTGCCACAGTGATATGTCACCTATTCTACAAGGTCTTGCGTGGAATGCTGTTGAACAGAACCGAAACAGAATATGTGTCTTAACTCAAACTTGTGGTGGAGAGCTAACAAAAAGGGGCGGGGGACATGCTCTATCTCGTTGCATAATATGCAGATGAAAATCTAATGAGAAAAGCGTATTGACAGACTTTGCCTTGTTATCTGGCAAGGCCTCCTGTGACAGCATGTGGTACCTAGGCATAATCTCCGGTAATGTTATTTTGCAAGGAAATGTTTGGATTTGCTTCCCTTTCTTTCTTTCGTTCCTCTGATCCAAAAGAAGACACACTTCCATAAGGGCGCGCCTCCATCTCTGATGTTTGAGACTCTACAAACCACACTTGCTCACGGGAACAAAATGAGTCCGGTTGATTTGGGGACACAGGTCTCCACAGTGGGTGTCCACGGTGGGTGTTAGCGGGTGAAGAGGAGGCGAGGGAGGCTCTCTGCTGCTTCCCTTCCATGTGCAGTTCCGATGGCTGCACTCTGAGCCTTGGTGCCACCTCGGAGTATATTTCAAGGAACATTGCTGAGAACAAAATCGAAGGCCATCAATATTAATGATCTGAACCAGGAAGATAGCTTTTAGTGTGCAAATTAATTACCCTAATCACAGGTTTTTTTGTATCCATTTTAATGAAATAACTATTTATTTCATTGAATCCTGTGCTTTTCTTTTGCAAATAAGGCACATTTACATGATAAATACGTGAAATTTAAAAGGATGACTAAATTAAATTGAGAAAAAAAGACCTTTTTAAATACAATTTTCTTAGGAAAAACAGCTAGATTAATGGGTTGCTTAGCTGAGTGGCATCTGTGATTAAATCTTTTTTAATGTACGTCAAATAGAATTTAATGGACCTTGAGAACTGTCTACACAGTCAGTAATATTCAGAGGCTGGGGAAGATGCCAGTTGTCTCCTGTCATTTGTTGGCGAACTTCTGAAGCGGGGCCTTGGGACAGGGCTTGGTAGGTGGGATTTCTCCTCAGAGCTTCTGCTTCCCCAGGATTCCTCGCTCCTCCTTTTGTCCTCATGCACATTCTCTGCTTTACAGTATGGCCTCGCCATTCACGACGCAATCATCACATGCACTTTCCAGAAGAGCGGGCC
The DNA here is from genome assembly GCF_050624435.1 of Tenrec ecaudatus. Classification (NCBI taxonomy): domain Eukaryota; kingdom Metazoa; phylum Chordata; class Mammalia; order Afrosoricida; family Tenrecidae; genus Tenrec; species Tenrec ecaudatus. The sequence goes on from NC_134531.1 coordinate 128,227,171, forward strand.
AAAAAAATAACCCGACTATAAAGGAGAGCATTGCAAGCATTTGACTATGTCTCATATGTAATCATCAGATTCACATTTGTTTCAGAATACGCTGGCCTGGGTCAGGGAAGAGGGGCGAAGACTGGGCGGGAGAACGGGCATGAGGGCGAGGTGGACAGGCTGCTTTGTTTCGGAGGAATTTTCAATCTATCTTTGACAGTGTACGGGTTTTGAAAACTTTATTTTTTGTGGGCAATCTTTGAAAGGTTGCATATTCAACTGAGGAGAGATTGGAAACATATTCCTGCTGTGTGTGTGTGTGTGTGTGTGTGTGCGCGCGCGCGCATGCATGTCTGTGTGCATGCGTGCGTGTAACAGACTCAGAGCAGAGCATCTTTCTCCACTTGCTTCCCCAGCCTGTTGTTACCACCACAGTCGGCTTCCTCGCCCTTTGATTTGGAATGATCAATTGCAGCTGTGGCAGCTGGGCAGGAGGCTGCAGGCACCATTTTTAAAGATAATTATAACCTTTTTAGCTTAATAATTTTCTGTGGCTTTGGTAACATTGTCACACCATAAATATTAATTTAGTTGGTTTACGAGGCATCTCCTTCCTCTCTGTGTCCTCACTGCGGCACCTCCCTTTCCACCTGGGAAATACGGAACATGGGCTGGAACCCACGTTTGAGTGGGGCAAGGGCAGTGGGAAAGCAGAATACTGAATCAACAGATATGATGAAATCCCGTCGCCTAGCCTGGACCTGAGCTCTTAAGGTTAAAGCAAATCCAATATAGGGGCCGTGGGGAGGGGGAGGGGCGCGAAGAGAAGGAAGCTGACGCTGGGATTTGAAAACGCAGCGTTCATTTTTTCCTTTCATCCAATCAGAGGGCCGACCTCAGAAACCGGCCGACTTGAGTCGACTTTGTTCTGTTCTGTCACATTTCAAAGGTGGTGGGCGAGCTCAAAAAGATGAAGCTGTCTTGATGAACTCACGAGCCTTGAACAGAGAAAAAAGGGAAATCACCCACAAAGATATTGAGACTATAAAGAGGCTTATATTTATTTCACTGTTACTGAAAACTTCCTCTCTGCTTATTATCATTCCAACACCTTCTTTCCCACCCGCTCACGCAGCTGGAAAGAGCATCCTCTGCGCAAGCAGATGTCTGCTCACTTAGACTACCTGACCATGCTCCGCGGACCATGTTCAGTTTTTGCTGCCCCACAAATACTGAGCATGTTGCAGGCCTGGGACTTTTCTTTCTTTCTTTTGTTTTGTTTGTTTTACATTCATTAGGTTGCTATAAGTGTTCTCTTAAGGGCCCATCACTTTATGCCACTCGGAATCATTCAAACAATTTACATCAGGCAAATAAAATCAGAGCAGCGTGCTTGCCATACCCACCAATAAATAAAGGGACTCATGCCTGTTAAGGAGAAAATTGATAATAGCGCTGGTCAGATGTTACAAGCAGGTCATCCGGTTGCTCTCCTTGATAAAGTGCAGAGTTACAATAATTGCCCTGAGATCTCTTTACGGACAAGACCTTTATTTCCTCTGCACCAAAGTCATAGGATAGAGCATTGCTTGAAAGTGACTTGGGGAATAAAACTGCTCATGAAAGATGCATGACTAACACATAGGCTGCCAGGGGAACTTAGTGTATTATGTATGACCCTTTTGTAATTGTAAGGAAATGATATTCATTTAGGTGGATGTTTATCACAGTTAAAGGTGCGCCTAATGAAACAAAGGGCATCAGCCTAAAAACATAAGGTTACAGCCCTCTGATTGCACCATTCCACTCTCCGTTTGAAAAGACCCGGCCTTTATTCACAGCTGTTTTACACACCTGTGCGCTCTGTTTATGCAGCCTTAAAGAGTTTCTGTCACCCACATTTAAATGCCAAAAGGACTATTACATTCAATGCTCTTCTAATATTATACCCACACACATCTGGGAAATATCAAACAGCATGCTGCAAAATCTATCAATTCAGACTAGACTTTTAGCTACTGTCACTTGGTTAGCTGAACAGCTTCTCCTCCTCCACTCTTTTCGGGCTGGCTCATGATCACCTGTACATTCCAAAGAGAATTGGGCTTTTATTCTGAGATCAACCATGATGTGATCCCTACGAAAATGAATCATCTCTGAGACAATGCCCTGAGACAAACTGCACATTTATAAAAACCAGGATGCAGGAGCAAACCTCTCTGGACTGGATCCCCAGAGCCAGCCCTCACTACTTTGTGATTTGGGGGAAGTAACTTAAGGGCTCTGTACTTCTAAATAGACTTTTCGACTGTAAATTGGGTTTAATAGATAGTTTTGACTTCATGGAGTTGTATTGAGTTGGATTTAAATGGGTAAACATTGACAAAAAGCCTGGAACCGTTTCAGACATGTAGTAAGTGTTATATACAGTAGAAGTTATGAAATCCACTCTCAACTGGGTTGTCTTATTTCCACCAGAACTCACAACATTTCCACCTTTAACAGGTACAGTCTTGCCATTTTGAATTTTCATTCTCTGACCGGTTTGCTCCAGATGTCATTTCATAGCATTTATTAAATAGTTAACATTGCTTGGTTGCTTTGTTATATTCCCCCAAAATTGTTGTTTCCCTTTGCCTCCAATTAACTTCATCTTTAGGCTTGTGGCAGGAGGGGGGATTGGGGGGAGCTATATGTGGCGCTGTACCCCACACCTCATTAGCTGCCATAGCTTCCAGCAAAGGCCAAATGTGTAAAATAAAATGCCTTGGTGAGGGGCACCGGTGAGCCATTCCCTGGAGACTCACTCAGTTGCCAACAATAAGCACCTTCGGACTTCCCCAGGCTCGCTGACACTGACCTGGTCAGTTCATAGGGCTCTGTGAAGCAAGTCAGGAAAAAATGACCCCAGGGAAACATACAGCGGAGAAGAAAACTCAGGTGTCTTCATGGTCTGAATCCAAATTAACAGTGACTCTTCAAATTACCTGAATGTCATTTTATCTTGCTTCATGTTGTGAGGCAGAAAAATAAAACTGAAAATAGAGAGGCCATCATGTGTGAGCAGGGTGAGCGTAGAGGGCTGTGTATTAGCAACAGAGAGTTTCCTGGAGCTCACGACACTTCCACTGCTTATTTCCTCCGAATTTCAAAACTATCAGTGGGATGTGCAGTCCGCCTTCATTGTGGTTGGAGACTTGGGAGAATTTGTAACTCCTGACTTTTGCATTCCAAAATATAATTCCATCTTGTTCCCAAAGTGGTTGTAAGTGTAAAATGGAAGCAATGGGGTCGGTGATAAGCATCAGGTTTTTTTTTAAACAACACTAGACCATCATAGAATAATTCACATAAACAAATCAGATAACAAACCCTGTTTTCTTAAGTTTTAAAGAAAAATCAGTGTGTGGCCATATGTAGCAAAAACATTCTGAATCCATCATATATCTGTTTGAATCCTAGTTCTACCCCTTGCTAACCACATGAACTCACTGCCATCGAGTCGATGCCACCTCATAGCAACCCTGTAGGACAGGGTAACCCCACAGGTCCCTAGGGAACAGAATTGCCTATAGAGTTTGCAAGACTATAACTCTTTATGGGAGTAGAAAACCCCACCTTTGTCCTGTAGAGTGGCTGGTGGTTTCAAACTGCTGACCTTACAGTTAACAGCCCAGCAAGTAACTGTGATGCCCCAGGGTTCTTCACTGTATAAACTAGTGGAAGTTAATTAGCCACTGGCCACAGTTTCATCTGCTAAGCAGATGTGCATCTTCAACAAGATGCAATACTGTGCATCTTCAACAAGAGACTAAATGTAAGGCACTTAAAATCAGATCAGAAACATAATGTGTGCTTGATTATTGTAAGCTATTTTTATTTTTCTGTCACCTGTCGGTTTATTGTACCATACTAGCTTCTGTTACTATGTCACTGGAAGCTAAGCCACTGATATTTCAAACACGAAGCAGAATTGCCTATGGCAGATCGGTTACCAACGACCTTCCCAACTAAGACAGAAGGGCCCTAGCAGTGGGTTGCTGAGCCAATGAAACCTCTATGGATCACACATAATGTTGTCTAATCGAATGCTGGAAGGTAAGCTCCTTACGTTGGAAGGTACTACACAATAATGGCCTCAGACAGGTGAATGACCATGAGGAAGGCACAGTTTTGTGGCTCCCAACTCAATGGCAATGGGCAATGACAACCAAAGCTAGTATTACTGTGTGTGGAGTGAACACCGGCATCTTAGGAAGTTTTCTGTGTCATGGTATTCCCATCAGTGTTACCAGCTCAGAGGACTTTGTTGTTCGTCTGTGTGTGTTTAGCTGTGTGTGTGGAGGTTTTGAAATGTATCTTCATAATTTTGATGCTTCACCTCAAGAGATAAAACCCACTTTCCTTTGCCTGTGGGGTGTGTTTAGTGTCTTCTAGTGATCAGCATATAATACATTAGAATATAATGAAATTGATGGTGCTGCCACTCTTGTCTTGTTGTCTCTTGGGTTATGTAAAATAATGGAGGGACAAAACCTGAGAGTCTTTGACTTCACAAGGAGGAAGAAGAAGAATCACCGCCAGCATCAGCCTTTGCCTGATTCCTTTGAAGTGGAGGTGGGACCTATATACTTCCTCCTCCAAACTTCTGTACCCGATGTGGACACCAAACACTCCCGTGACGCTCTCTTTCTTGGCTAAATTCGGTAATCCACTCTAATGGGCACAGAGAACTCATCGACAATACTTTCAATTAAGGGATTTATTAAGAAAATTAAAGTCTTTCTGCCATCTCTCCATGCCGCCATCAAGGTGCGCATGAACGTCCTGGCCGACGCTCTCAAGAGCATCACTAATGCCAAGAAGAGAGGCAAGCGCCAGGTTCTCATTAGGCCATGCTCCAAGGTCATTGTCCGGTTTCTAACTGTGATGATGAAGTACGGCTACATTGGTGAATTTGAAATCATTGATGACCACAGAGCTGGGAAAATTGTAGTGAACCTCACGGGCAGATTAAACAAGTGCGGAGTGATCTGCCCTAGATTTGACGTGCAGCTCAAAGATCTAGAAAAGTGGCAGAACAACCTGCTCCCTTCCCAGCAGTTCAGTTTCATCACCTCCGCCGGCATCATGGACCACGAGGAAGCCAGGAGAAAACACACAGGAGGGACAATCCTGAGCTTCTTTTTCTAGGGATGTAATGCATGGAAACAAATAAAACTCCAAATGGGAAAAAAAAAAGAAAATTTAAAATTTATTATTCAGAATCAGAAACGTTAAGGATACAATTCTTCAGTTTAATGCACAATCAAAGCTGTGCCCCTAAACATGTCTCTTTCTGATCTTCCACCCGTTAGCCACTCAATCCCTTGATCTCTGCCCTACTTGCCAATGCTATGACGTGAAGTTCCTTTCTTGTGGTTGCTGTGAGATGCTATCCGCTGGGTTCTGATTCACTGTGACCTATATATGACAAGGTACATGTCTAGTCCTATACCAATCTCACAGTCCTGGTGTTTGAGCTCATTACTGCAACCGCTGGATCAATCCATTTCTCTCTTGTTTGCTGACCTTCTGCTTTACCAAGCCTGGTGTCCTTTTCCAGGGATTGAGCTCATCTGATACCACATCCAAAGTACATAAGACAGTCTCATCACTTGCTGCTAAGAAGCATTCAGGCTGTACTTCTTCCAAGACAGATTAGTTGGTTCTTCGGGTTCTCAAGTGGAGCTACAAAATTTGTTGTTGTGGTTTAGAGCCTTCAATTTGGGTCCAAATTAGTGACTCTGTGTACAATAGAACAGGTATGTTTTTCTTTTATGCAGTCCAGGGTACTTTCAATATTTCTTGCCAGCACCATAATTTAAGAATGTTTCTTTAGAACTGCCTAAAAATCCCCTCATTCTGAAAGGGAGCCTCCTGCCAGAATGTACTCAGCTTTCTCACTGAGAGCTAAGAAGCCCGCTGCTCTGTCTCACATTTTGGCTCTTTGTTCTGCTAGCCCTGCTCCTTTGTATGTAGAGAGGAATCGACTCCTCTCTTTTTTTTTGGTATCTGACACCTGGATTGAAGAGACTAGGTGTTGGGGTCTCGAGGTCTAAAAGATGCACTCCGCTGATGCTCTTGTTTCTTGATGGTAATGAGAGTCTCCTGTCCTTGCTTCTGAGCTGGCCCATGATATCCCTAGTGGGGTTGCAAAAACTGACCAATCCCCAAGCTAGCGTCCCCACTCACGATTTGCATATTTTCATCCAATAATTTTACAGGATTTACAAAGACTATAAGGAACCTTGGTGGGATTGTGGGCTACAGTCTGTTAGTTACAAGGTTAGCAGATCAAAACCAGCTTCGGCTCAGCTGAAGAAAAATGAGACTTTCCATTCTCATAAAGATTTACAGTCTCAGAACCCACGAAGGCAATTCTACTATGTCCAATAGTGTCGCTATTAATCAGAGTAGGCTTAAATAGTAGTATGTTTGGAGGGTTTTTTTGTTTTGTTTTACTTTCTTTTGTTGAGTTTATAGAGATTATGGCAAGAAGAGCCATACCAAGTAATAAAAAATGCAAACTCACTGCCATTGAGTAGATGCCAACTCTTTAGTGACCCTATGGGATAGAACAGAATTGTTTTATCTTCTTCCAGTGGAGCAGCTGATGGTTAGAATTGCTGACCTTGTGGACGGCAGCTCAACTCATAATCACTACACCACTAGGGAACCTGGCAAAAGATCCAGTGCACCCTACATTCCTGACTACCCATGGGGATAGCTAGCTGCATGTATGTGAAGACACTCAAGCAGCCCCATGGACACATCCATGTAAAGCAGCCCAACCTTTCAGCCATGTGTGTAGCCACTTTTGAAGACATCTCGGTCAAGCTTTCAGGTGATTTCAACTTCCCAGAATTCGAAGTTCCAATTAAGGTCCCAGATATGTGGACCTTTTGAACTCTGTCTGAATTCCCAACCCAACTCAATTCAGGAAATAATGGTTATTGTTATTTAAAGTCAATGAGTTTGGGGGTAATTTATTATGCACGAGATAACTCACATAGCACCCTTCATTGCATCTGCCAAGCTAAGGCCTTACATGTGTAGAGATAAGAGCTGGGCGAGATCTGATTGGACAAAGGTTTCTCTTTCGTAGGCTGCACCATCTACAGGGGCAGAAGGCCTGCACAAAGTACATGCAAATTTCTTTCGTTCTACAGAGCTATTGGTGAGCTCAACCTTCCAGTCAGCAGGCAATGCCTTTGCCATTGCTCATTCAACCAAAGTTGTTGTCCACTGGTGATGCTGTCAGGTAAACCTTGGACTGCTAACCTCATGGTTGTAAGTTCAAATCCACCAGCTGCTCCATCAGTGAACGATTAAGCTGTCTGCCCCCACAAGGATTTATAAATCCTTGGGACCTCTACACAGGGTTACTTTGAGTCAGAATTGACTCAATGTCCATGGGGTTTTGTTTCTATGAGTTGTTGACTAGTGGATTCTGAGGCATAGCCACCCTACAGGTCAGAATAGAGCTGTTCTGATTTCCAAGAATCTGGTCATGTAATGGTTACACATTAGACTGCAGTCTGCATGGCCAGACATTTGAAACCAACAGCAGCTCCACAGCAGAAAGACTGGGCTTTCTACTCCTGTAAAGAGTTAACAGTCTCAGAAACCCACAGGGGATCGCTGTGAGCCAGCCTTGACTGGATGGCAGTGAGTTCAGTTTGGTTTGAATCTTTACAAAAGCAAACTGCCACATCATTTTCCTGTAGAGTGACTAGTGCATTCGAACCTCCAAACTTGAGGTTAGTAGCTGAGTGACTTAGCCATTGTGCCACCAGAGGTCATTATTGCTGCTTAGGTATGATTATCATTTTAAGAAAAGAGCATAACCCTCCCAACAGAATAAGGAAAGGTTTTACAGTCTTAAGAATAAATGAGAATAACATAATTCTCACCCCTATTGTTTGGATGCAAATATTAGACTATTGTGTAAGGGAACATTTCCCTTGCTAATTCTATTTGTCTGCTTGCAAAGGCTTTGTTTATAAATCCAGGCTCATTTCTTTTGGAACCATATCCCTACCATGAGATGAAGCAGCTAAGATAGGTTACTCTGGGTGTTGCGATTTCTACATTCTATCAACTAGAGCCTGGATTTCTATACCCAATGTAGTTCTCTTCCACCTGTTTGACAGTATTGCAAGAAGTCACTTGATTATATGCTATGTGAATTAAGGAAGAAAATCTAGTTGAAAGAACATCATAGACTTTCTCCTTTCGTTTCATGCAAGATTCAAGTGTATCAATAATTGTGTAATATGTGATGATGTGAAATTGATCTCTGGCAATCCATTCTACCTCTGGAGCACACCCATCATTCACATGTTTCTTTCCAGGGCTTCTAATCTGGTGAACTGATTTATTGGCACATGACAGAAGTTGTTTTGCTATATCTTCAAGTCTTCTTTGAATTTGTGTAACTCTCTAGCAATTGACTGGTAGGGGTCTGTGCATACTTTGAAATCTGCTTCTGAGTCTGGAAGAAAGCGATGTATCTGAGAGAAATGCTGCAAGGTATTATTCCACCTAACATACGTGCATACTTTAGTGTTTGCATTTTGTTGGTCATTTTTTCAGCTTTTCCTTTAATATTCCCATCTTGGGTCTGGTCATTGGCAATATTTTCTAAGGCATCTAGAATCTGATTGTATAATTCCAGGATTGCATTCATCGTTACAGTATGCACTTCCTCGTGTGTGTTTGAGGAACTGTATTGCTAGATCATATGAGATCATGTGCTTTAAGAACTTTCCATGGATGAGGAGAGGGGGCAAAAAAGAAGTAGAGTAACTTGGACAACAGAAAACAAACAAACAAAACACACCTGCCTGAGACAAGGCTCTACTGAGCTGCATCCTGTGAGATGAAGTGCTTTCATAGCACAGGTGTGGAAATGGCACGTTATCATGCGATAACATTTCCCATTGCATGTCGTGAAGAGTTCGTGACATACTGGCAGTATTGACCTCTGCACTTATAAAAATCAGATGCTCAACATTATATGAATAGGGAAGTACTTCATTTGCATTCTCTTCACTGGTATAACTTGACCACTGGGGACGTTTTCCATGTGTTGCAGACACCTGTTTTCAAACAGGCTGATCTCTGGGAAACAGAGCCGGAGTGGGATCTACAGGCAAACTGAAATATTGAGCTATTTTTATTGTTCTTAACTTTATCACTGATGCAGCTTTTTAATTCTTCATAGATTGTTTTAGACGTATATGATGGGTTGCCCTTCCCTGTGTTAACCATATTTTGAAATGTTATTTACTAAAATTGGATTTAACCAAGCAACAAATTCAAGTAAGCCCCAAATAATTTAAATTTTATGGGCCCAAACATTTCCTTTCTTCCTCAAATAAATAGTCTACATTTAGAGATTCTTATAGTAAAAGCATGCCATGCAAAACAGCTTTCCCATACTGAAAGTCGTCATTAATATGTTTCCAATTGATGAGTTAAGTCATCTTCAGTTTAAATATGATAGCATACAAGCTATATGAATTGAACTTTTGTCAAGCTTATCAATCACATTTAAGTTCTACTTTTCACCAAATCCATCCATGGCAAACAAAGAATTAAATTATTTAGGACATTTTCAAACAAAACAATATACAGAACTAACTGATTTAGAATAAGAGAGCCACCCTCTCTTATAATTTTTACCTTGAGCTTTGCATCCTACAAATATCTTCTGACTTAAAACCTTATTTGGTTGCTGTTGACCATCTAGAAGTTCTTAACACAAAATTTCAAATGATTCATGGTAATGTTGACCCTGTTGTCCAATAATTTATATAATTATGGAAAATATCCTCCCACAAAGTAGGATCCGCATTTCTGTTATTTAGAGTATGTGCTTATGTGACAATTTTGTATTCTAAAATAGTTTCACTTTCTACACCATTCATTTTTTTAGAAACTACATCAAGGAAATAATGCATAATTAGGAACAAATTATGTTGCACTCATATTTCTATTAGCTGTTGCCATCTCATTTCAGTTGTGTCACTTTTAAAATTTGATTCTACTACAGCAAATGCATTTTAATAATTGAAAATAAATAAATTAAAAATAAAATTATGCAATTAAAATGTAATTTTAATCTCAACATTAACACAAACATTTCTAGTTGATATTGGTAAGTTCAAATAATAGGGTGCGTGTGTGCATGTGTGTGAAGGTTTAAACTGTAATAATGGGCCCACTTAAGTGCTAGATTGTCCAATATGGAAGGTAAACATGCGCTTGCTTGTGCTTACTTACTAATCTGTAGTGAGAATTTTTACGTTTTTTCACCAAATCAAAGATTCTGCTTTTAAGTACAGTTGGCATCTGTTTCTCTCCCAACCCCACATCACCTTCCTATAGAATTAAAGTTTCTTTTCAAATTTACAATCTCTGATAGACTGTGACAAAAAAAAAACCCATCCAAAACAGTTCGTCACATATTGATAAGTAAACTGTGCTTTCCTTACTTTTGGTTAGTTTGCTTGAGCTCACCTCAACCAGTGCCAATTGCCTTGACACAACTAAGACACAGGTGACACCCCACAACCCCACCCCCACCCTCAGAGTAGATCTGGTCTTCCTAAGTAGTCAGTGATGGAGTGTGGGGAACAAGAATGCCAGCCCTTTCCTCCAGGGAACTTGCCGTTGGGCACAAACCTCCGACATTTTTTTATACGTCTAAAGAATCATTTACACTCACAGGGCGAATAAGCCCACGTACCCAGATACAATCACTGGGTAGGAACCTGGGCTTTCGGAAGATAAATCCCGGTGAGAAATTCCAGATGACAGAAGTAGTGAAAAGGTAAGAACATGAGAGAGATGCCACTATTTTACAGTAAATTTAGTTATAAATTAAGATACAGAGACAACCCTTCACTACCCTTCCCCAGTTTTACACTCTCCCTATTGGTGACATAGGAGCTAGATGGGAGGCGGGAAGGTTGGTTATCTGAAGCTGGTGTTCAGATGGACCTCACTAGTGTTTTCCTTTTCTGTACCTGTGTCCAACAAACTTCTCGATTCCTAAACAGAAGCCTCACACCCGGCCAATGTCTGTATGTATTATGGTTGCTGACACGCCTGTTTCTTTCCTCTTTCCGTCTGCTTGGGCGCTTCAGCATCCACTCTCAGATCTTTCCAGAAAAGTGGATTATGTGAAGATTGCTAAAGGTCCAGCACATTTTCAACCAGGCAACATCCCTTGGAAACTCGTCAGAGAAAGCTCAGCTCCTGTAGAAAGCAAGTCAGCTCCAACCACCCTTGTGATTTCCATTTTTCATCCATCTACCTTTGGGCGTGTGCTGTGCACACGCTATTCCCCCATGCAGTTTCATCTCATTTGCCCACTGCCAAAGGCTACCATGTGGAACAAAGTTCACTTTCAAATTCAATCTCAAACAAAATGAAAAGGCTGAAACATCATGGAAAAGAAAACTGGTCACAGCCATTAATACGGATTGCCCTGCCAGATTCCTCGGATTCATCCGTCAAATGGGAGTCAGAGGAATCTGTTGCCATGAGCAGCTGCTGCCGCTCTGACCGAGATCACAGGGTACTGTCAATCAGAAGAAGGTCTCCTAAAACAGCCTTGATTTAATGCAGGCTACCAGCTGCAGACAGCTAGCGTGCTGTTGAATACCATTCAGACTGGCAAGGGGCTTCTCTCTTTGATAACCATTGCAGTCCTTTCAGCAACATAGCGGGACCCACCCTATGTTTATTTCAGACACCAAGTTTAGGATTAAGAGAAGCTGGAGAAAATGACAGGGTCTCGAAAGGAAAAGTATACATTTCTTGAAAAACAGAAAATGTCTAAAAACCCACACGACATTTATATCTATGCTTGAAATAAAGGGACCAATTCAGGATTCTTTAAATACATCAATGAGTCTTGCTGAATTATACATGTGGTTGGGATTAGAGAGTTCCATGTTTGGGTTTCTTCTGATTTGCTGGGTTATCCTGGAAAAATCAGTAATACCTAGATGAAGGACCTGAGATCTGTGTGTAGTCAGGCCTCTCCCTCTCCCACACCCACTTCCTCTCCTACTCATTCTCTGCCTCTCAGAAGTGTAAGTTAAACATTCCCTAGAGGGCATGTTCCCTAGAGCTGGAGGACTTGGGTGTAGACTGTCCAATAAGTTTTTCATGAAGGCTTGTAGGACAAATCAGATTGAAGTCCTTCAAAGGGGACTCAGAAGTGACTTAGCAGGACTTCTGTTGATATGAGGCAATGTTGTGCCTTGCTCAACCATCAATGGTGATAGAGTTGATTCTGACTCACAGCAACCCTCTAGGACAGAGTTTTCAAGGCTGTAACCTCTATGGAAGCAGACTAGCACAGGAACGCCTTTCCCCAATGGAGCAGCGAGTGGGTTCAACTGACTGACCAGAACTTTTAATGAGATGTGTTGAAGAACACCTGAGTTTTCTAGACAGTGAAGGGTTCTAGCCTCCTGTTGTTTCCTAATCAGTACGTGGGCCTTCCTCCTCGCTGGCTGTGAGCGTTGGTGTGGGATCATTTTAAGAAAACGTGAGAGGAAGCACTGAGAGGCTGCAGCCCAAGCTCTGAGTTTGTTGGAATGTACGACTGATGCCAATGGGCGCTCTCTCTTCCAGGAATCATATGTGACTGATCCTTTTCAATAAAGCTGGCTAGCTAACAAATAGCCTCCCTTTGCCAACATCTTCTCAATATGGTCTCCAGACTCTTTATAGTTTAAAAAAATTACCAAATGAAATTCATGAAAAGGCAACAAGAAACTTATCTTACAAAATTTCCGTACAGGATTCAAACATTGTTCTTATGCCAGAAACACACAGCTGTGGGCCTGACGTGGCAGAACCATCTGCTAGAAGTTCCACATTGTCACTGCTTTAAAGAAGCAGAGTGGGGTAGGTGCATCCTTTGTTGGAAGCACACATGCATCATAGCTATGGAGCTTTCCTGGGTTTTTTCCCCATCCCTTTCCGTCTGCCCATTTGGAAGGCACTGTCACAAGAATGTTATGTGCACAAGATGGTGCCGGCAATGTGGGCAAGAGATAATTACTGAAAGCAAACGGATGTTTGTACCTTCCTACTCCAGCTCGCCTGGTTCCAACTGGGCTTGGGATCATTCCATTTATAGAAAAGGTACAAACACCAGGAACATGAGCATGGAAGTAAGAGGTTGCCACTTGATGAACAGTAAAATCAACTAGATGTCATCTGTCTTAGAAAAAGTACAGTCAGAATATTCCTTAGAGGCAAGGATGGTCAGACTCAGTCTCATGTACTTTAGCCATGTTGTCCAGAGAGACCAGTCTCTGGATAAAAACATCACGCTTGGTAAAGGAGAGGGGCAGTGAGAGAGACTCTCTCTCTCTCTCTCTCTCTCTCTCTCTGGATGGATGGACACAGTGATTGCCACAATGGAGCTCAAACCTAAGATCCATGATGAGGCTGGCACAGGACCGGGCATGGTTTCGTTCTGTTGAGCACCCAGTCAGTGTGAGTTGGAATTGGCTCAATGGCACCTCACAATAACATTTCCTTGCTTATGAGTATAATATTTTATATTAATATGCTTCTCTTTCTAGAGTAATCTTATCTATTATTGCAGTGCATTGAGTGGTTGTTCCCAAAAGATATGTCCATGCCCAAATGCCCAATATCATATTTGAGGGAAAAAAGGTGGTTTTAGAGGAAATGAAGTTCAGCATCTAGAGCTGATCCAGACTAGCCTTGCTTCTGATGACAAGTGCATTTCTAAGAGATACAGAGGAAAGAAACAAGAGGGCAGAGGAGGAGGTCGTATAAAGACAAGGGAATGGTTAACGTTGTGCATCTTCTTCTAGAGCCTTCAGAGGGAAGGTGGTATGAATGCCACTTTCATTTTGGACTTTTACCCTTCAGAACTGTCAGAGAATGAACTTGGGCTGTTTTAGGCCAACCACATGTGTGGTACTTTGCCAAGGAAGCCCTCTGTCCCTGCCATCAAGTCAGCATCAGCTCATAGCAACCCTGTAGGACAGGGTAGAACTGCCCTGTGAGTTTCCAAGACTGCAACACTTTTCCAGAGTGGAAAGCTCCCTCTTTCTCCCAAAGTGGCTGGTAGTATTGAACTGCTGACCCTGCAGTTAAAAGCCTCATGTGTAACCACTATGCCAACAGGGCACCTATAGAAGTTCTCTGAATTGTCTAATGGTTATCACCAAAACATATTAATAAAATGAATTACGATAACGCCTTTGACTGGGAGTGTAGTCTTCACTGCCAAGCTCTGGCTCCAAGGCTGTTGAATCAATTGGCTGATACAAGAAATACAGAGTAACTCTCAGCATCGCCTCGGTTTGAGGAGACTCAAGTGATGAGCATAAAGAACATTTCTTCAAATACTCTTTCTGAGTCTAAGGTTGACTGCATATTAGTTCCTGAAGCCAATGGATCCCTTCACAAAGCAATGTTTTTACAAACAAAATAAAATACCTAGAATTACCAACAAAACCAGCTTTTTTGAAGCACACATCAAAGTATCCAACAAATGATTTTGTGATATAGTACAAATACATTTAGGAGCTCTGGTGGCACTTTGGGTTACACATTGAGCATTAATGCACAGGTCCCCAGTCCACGCCACCAGTCATGCTGGCAGAGAAGCATCGGGCTGTCTGCTCCTATAAAGATTTATTGTCTCAAAATTCCTGAGTCAGAATCAATTCAATAGGAATGGATTTGTTTATTTGTTTTTAAATTTTATTAGGTTGGGTTTTTTTTTCCAGTTAATGTATGTGCTTATTTATTAATTCACTAAATTATATAGTTGACCACAGAGTCAAATACTGTGTTAGTCTGGATACTTTAGAAACAAATCCACAGAAACTCTTATGTATAAGAGAGAGCTTTATATAAAGGTTAAGTGCGCATCAAGAAAATATCCCAACCAAGTGCAGCCCAAGCCCACAAGTCCAGCATTAACCCATATGTCCAACATCAATCCACAAAGTCCTCTTCCATCTCACAAAACACACACAATGACACTGACTGCAGGAGGAAAGCCGAGTCAGTGAATGTGTAAGCATCTCAGCACTGGCAGGGGTCTCCACATGCCTTCCCCAGCACCCAGGGTTGCTTCGAGGTAGGTCCATGCAGTTTCTCCTTGGGGATGTCTTGCAGGAAGTGAGCCTTGCCAGCTGAAGCAGGAAACCGGCTAAGGCAGCTGCACCTTGGTCTGCCCATCAGAAAGCAAGAGACGGAGAACTAGAAAGGTGAGGCTCACTGAGCCATTTATTCCTCCGTCTTTCAATTAAACCCACATATGCTTGTTGGCCAGATTGGCACAATAAACAAACTACCTCAAATATTGATCATAATTTTGAAGTAAATGATGATCATGAATAATATTTTTTCAAAAACTGTAATATGATCATGAAATCACTTGTGACTTCCATTAGAAATAAAATCATAGGTGCTTCTAATACTACTCTGATGTACTGCCTACATTCATAATTTTTTTTTTCTTCTTTTACATTTTATTAGGGACTCCAACAACTCTTACCACAATCCATACATATACATACATCAATTGTACAAAGCACACCCATACACTCCCTGTCCCAATCACTCTCAAGGCATTTGCTCTTCACCTAAGCCCCTTGCATCAGGTCCTCCTTTTTTTCCCCCCCTCCCTCCCTTTTCCCCCCTCCCTCATATGCCCTTGGTAATTTATACCTCGTTATTTTGTCATATCTTGCCCTATTCGGGGTCTCCCTTCCCCCCTTCTCTGCTGTCCCTCTCCCAGGGAAGAGGTCACATGTGGCTCCTTGTAATCAGTTCCCCCTTTCCAACCCACTCACCCTCCACTCTCCCAGCATCGTCCCTCACGCCCTTGGTCCTGGAGGTATCATCCACCCTGGATTCCCTGTATCTCCAACCCTCCTATGTACCAGTGTACAGCCTCTGTCCTATCCAACCCTGCAAGGTAGAATTCGGATCATGGTAGTTGGGGGGAGGAAGCATCCAGGATCTGGGGGAAAGCTGTGTTCTTCATCGATACTACCTCACACCCTAATTAACCCATCTCCTCTCCTAAGCCCCTCTGTGAGGGGATCTCCATTGGCTGACACTTGGGCCTTGGGTCTCCACTCTGCACTTCCCCCTTCATTTAATATAATATATATATACACATACATATATACATATACAAAGTCCACATGGAAGAACACACCAGCCTGTGTGATCGAGTGGTCCCAAAGGGATCAGTTACCAGGCATCAAAGAACAAAAAATCATATCATTGACTGCACACCTCCATGATAGGATCGCTGAAGACAAATGGGTGCATAAGCGAATGTGGTGAAGAAAGCTGATGGCGCCCGGCTATCAAAAGAGATAGTGTCTGGGGTCTTAAAGGCTTGAAGGTGAACAAGCGGCCATCTCGCTCAGAAACAAATAAGCCCACATGGAAGAAGCACACCGGCCAGTGCGATCACGAGGTGCCCAAGGGACCAGATATAAGGCATCATGCAAAAAAAAAAAAAAAAAGATATAAGTGTGTGTATGCATAATTTTTTTTTTAAAAACCTCGCAAGCTCACTGCCAGTGAGTTGATTTTGACTGACAGTGCCTCTCCAGGATATAGCGAGCCTACCCCTGTGAGTTCCCCTGGTTGTAAATCTTCATGGGAGCAGAAAGCTTTGTCTTTCTCCAAAGGAACACCTGGTAGGTTCAAATGACTGATCTTCCAGTTAGCAGCCAACACGTAACCCATTATTGCATCAGGGCTCCTTGTTCATAGTTCAAATAAGCCCTAAACTCCAGTTCCATTCAAGGTGCCATGGTTGACTCTGACTCGGAGATGCCCTGTGTGAACTAGTGCTCTCCAGGGATCAGTAGTTAATGTTTGAGAAGTAGCATGCCACGCATTTCTTCTGGGAGACAAGAACGCCACAACTGTTTTTGGCAGCCAAACATGTTAACCCTTTGCACCACCCAGAAATAAATGTCAGCTACAGTTTAGTGAAAGTATTGGTATTTCCTCCCCCCTCGCAATTCAAATTAAAAGCCCCCCTGAATTCTATCTGTAAACCTTTTATGAGGAGTCTTAGGTTAAGAAAAAAATTCATTTTCATTTTAAACTATCACATCTCCTTGCATGATGAGGATGATTGTGCTGTCTATGAAATAAATGGAAAAAGTCCAATGAATATGGAAAATAATGAACTTCTATGTTCCTGGATCTTAAACTTCTCCTGGGCTCCCGTTTAAGCTTCATGGTGTTGGCCTTCTGAATGTCACTTGAGAACTTCTCTTTCTTGTTTTTCTCCCCTGATATTCCACCTTCTAGATAGTCTAACTTCTGTTCCTGTCTGTTTTACTTTTCCATCCTCTCTAGTTCTAGTATCCTTTGAGTATTAATCAATAGATATACTGCTCCTCATTATTTCATAGTTATATCATTATTCTCACCACAATGCTGTACTAAGAATTTTTGAAGATCCTCTTCGCCATTATTTCCTACCAGTATCTCACCAATACTCATGATCATACTGTTATGACCATCAACCTGATAAAAAGGAGCAAAAAATCTTTATCTGCTTCTGGATCATATCCTCAGGGAGGTTAAAAAAAAAAACAACCACACACACAACAAAAAACCTGCTCTTTTCTCTTGAGAGATGACAGTTATCAGAAACATGCTCACTTTTCATTCACTGGGAAAGAATGCAGGCAGGGAGTCATGTGTTAGGTGGACAGTTGAATTAAATAACCTTACAGATCTTGTTCACCTTTGAAATTCTAAGAACCCTGTGGCAATTGTATCTTAGCAACTCCAAATTTCATATCCAGATTCTGTTCTAGTTCAATGTTGATAGATTTTAGCTGGTATATCCACAGACTTAAAAACAGAATAAAACCAAACCAAACTCACTGCCATCGAGTCGATGCCAATTCACAGCAACCTCCCTGTGGGTTTCTCCTGAGGAGCAGCCAGTGGTTTTGAACTACTGACCATGAGTATCACAGCCCAACCTGTAATCACCACAACACTAGGGCTCCTAGAAACAGAATGGAAATAAGCACTAGGGTAACATTGAATAGTCACCTTTGTTGAATACAGCGCAGATCCTAGGTAATGAATGTGTAATTTATACACACTTCTACTATGTCTTTCCTGGAGATCCAACAGAAGTTGTGCGTGGGAAAGGTCCCAATGGCGTCACCCTTCACACCAGTCCTATAGCGTTGGATGGTTGGTCTCTGCAGACCCTGGCCCTGGACTCCACACGTCCTTTCTCAGACTGAGCCAGAGAGGTGAGGGGGGTACCTGTGGCAGGCAGTGGCTCAGAACCTCCACTGTGACCTTGGAGCCAGTGTGAGCTCCATTTGGGGCTGGCGGAGCCAGAAAGTTATGGATGTATGTCTTCATTCTGCACTAGTTCAGCATTGTATGAAATAGAGTACAGCCTGGGTATCCTGTCTGTACCCAATCCAGACCCAGATGTCCCAGCTTTACCTTGGTCACATCTATAGGCCATCTTGCAGTTCAACGTGGGGCCAATTTTCTGGGAATAACAGGAAAAATGAAGTCCAAGAGGACCAAGATCCCCCCCCCCCCCACTAACATCAAAAGAGGGCGCGAGGCACAGGGCCACTGCCATCCTCTGATGGGCTTTGCTGTTGCTACCATCTACTCCACCTGGTTCATGTTAACCAATGGGAGCTACTTTGTGATTCACAGAAAAGCAATATTATTATTATTATTATTATATTATGTTAAGGGTGTTTTTTAATATATGGAAGTGTTTCTTTAATATTTTATTTTATGCATAGAAAAGTAAATTATGTACTAGATACTAAGAAAAAAGTTTGACTGATGTTAGATACAGTTAAATACAAAAGGTAATTAATTTTTCTGCTTCATATACAAACTCAACTTAAATACATACAAATTCAACTTAAATACAGACTTTATGAACAGAAACCAACTCTGGTTAACATCATTGGGATACTTGAATAAGGGAAATATAATATATTGCCACCAGGGTCCCGGTTCATATATTTGTGGATTTATTCCCAATAAAATGTGTCTAAACATGTATCTGTGACCAGTAGATGGCCGTAGCCAAGTTTCTCCCAGTAATACACTTGTCTTAGTCTTGGTAGGGTGACTTCAAAGAACAAATAAATAAATAAATAAATAAATAAAACTAGAAAAATAAAGGACAAAATTAGCTAGTTCAAAAAGCTGATCTTTCCATTTGGTTTTAAGAAATAGTAAGGATGATTTCAAGGAAGGAATTTTAACCAGGGAAGAGATTAGCATTTGCCAATATGATTCAGAGAGCCAGATGATGCAATGAAGAAACTCTCTTCCCAAGGGACTTGTTGGGCCAGTTAAATTCAAGGCAGAGAGGTCATTTGCTTAGGAGAGACTAATGGGATGATTTTGATGTATTTTCTCAAATACACAGGACAATCACTGGGACTTATTTTGAATAAGTGTTAAGAAAATCAGTATAAATGACCTGATAACAGAAGGGCCAGATATTTGTGTCAAGGAATTTTTTTCCCTCATCATAAAAATGACTTCCTCTTTCTTCAAGGGTGTAAGGGCTGTACAAGAGCTTCCTAGGAAAAATACATCCCATACATCATATACCTAGATCTTGCCCCTCTATGCTGCTTTTTATTCCCCCAAATTGGAACTTTTACAAACAAGTGTGTGAGTTAGGTTTTGTGTCAACTTGGCTGGCCCAGGACCCGACGTTTGGCCATAACATGTTATAAATAACTTCAAGCTGCCATGTGTCGCAAGACAGTCCCTTACTCGGGTCTCAGCCAGATGATGTCTCCTTGGGGGTGTACTTGGTATATTTAAGTAGATATTGTAGAGAATTTTCTCCCATTGTCTTCTTCCTAGTGAACTAAATCGTGCATCCGACTTCTTGTAACTTGGGCCAGTGGTACATCAGATTGCTTGCCAACCCTGGGAGTTGTCAGCAGTCCGCTAGCTCGGAGTCCCTGGGCACTGCCTCCCTTAGCCTGTGGGCTTCCTGCTTCCAGGTCTGAAAGCTCAACCCCCCCAACCCAATAGCAGCTGCATTAGTAGGGAATGGACTCCAGTTTAAGATCTGACTCATGGACTCGAGCCAGACTGGATTCACAGTTCTGTGTCTATGTGTTCTGGCTCAAGATAGGATTTTTTTCCCCCTTTTACCTTCATAAGTGTCTCTGGTTCTGCTTCTCTGGAGAACCTAGAGAGATAATCCGAGTTATTCAAGGATGTCAAAATTTCTGTTTTGATGTGGGCTACTGGAAAAGTGACGCATTCTCCAGATGGATGGTTGTGCTAGGCGGCTGGTTCAAACTCATAGTTACTCTGAGTACAACGGAATGGATGCTGCCTGTCCCTCTCCCATCTCCATGGTGATTATGTTTGAGCCCATTGTTGCAGCCACTGTGTAAGTCAGTAGCTGTGAGCGTTTTCTTCTCCTCCTTTTTTTTAAGCTGAATCTCTACTAACAAAGATGTCCTTTGGCAAGAACAGCTCCCCGGATAACCTGTCAAAAGTACATGAGATTAAGTCTTTCCATTCTTGTTTCAAGTGACATTTTGGCTGCACTTCTCTGAAGACAGAGTTGTTTGTCTGGTAGTCCATTCAAACTTTCCATATTCCTCGCCGGCATCATAGTTCCAATACATCGATTCTTCCTCACCATTGTCCAGCTTCCACACGCTGACAACACAATGGAAACTACCATCGCTCAGATCACAGAAGCTCGGTCCTCCAACTGACACCGCGACTCTTCAGAGCAGGGTCGGGATGACGACAGCGCTGTCTCAGGAGCGGATAAGCACAGATGCAGAATAAGTCAGAAACAAGAGTCGCCTTGGGATATTTTTGTTTTTAAAGGTTTCTATGATTTTGTAATATTATATTTTTACTTATGATCATATAGATTTTGTTTTAATGAGTCTGTTGTTGTTAGACGCCATCTGGTAGCCACCAGACAAAACACTCCCTTCTCCTGCCCTATCCTCACAACTGTTACGTGTGAACGCATTGCGGGAGCCGTGGTGCCCATCCATCTCCTCGATGGGCCTCTCTTTGATGCTGACCTTCTATTTGACCAAGTAGGAGGTGTTTTCCAGAGACTAGCCTCTCTTTTAAGGAGTTTGCTCTCTCTGCATCTTCCCAGACAGATTTGCTTGTTTTTCTGAAGTTCTTGGTACTTTCCATATCCCTCACAAGCACGATATTTGAGAGGCACGAATCACTCTCTGGTCTTCCTTAGTCACCTAACAATGGTTTCAGCAGTGCATTGGCAAGGAGCAGCCAGGGGTTCAGACCAGAGTCAGAAGGGAACGTGGAACAAGGGATATCATAGCTGATGTCAGATGGATCTTGGCTGAAGGCAGAGAATGCCAGAAAGATGCTTACTTGTGTTCTATTGACTATGCAAAGGCATTCAACTGTGTGGACCATAGCCAACTACGGATCACTTTAAGGAGACGAGAATTCCAGAATATTTCCTTGTCTTTATACAGAATCTGTAACGTGGATAAGGATGCAGCTGTGCACATTGAACAAGCAACTATGGTATGTTTTAAAATCAAGAAACCTGCTCGACAGGCCTGTATCCTCTCACCACACTTTTTTCAGTTGGTATGCTGAGTAAATTATCAGAGAAGCTAGATTGTGTGAAGAAGAATATGGCATAGGATTAGAGGAAGGCTGGTAAACAACCTGTGATGTGCAGACGAAAGTCACAGCCCTGAACACCCGATGGAATGTGCCTCCAAACAACCCCTGGAGTCACGATGAGTCCTTCAGTGTAGTAGCTTTCTTGCTGTGCTCAATCTGACTGACCGACGCACCCCAAGTCAAAGAAGTTATGACCTGTCTGTCCGTTGAAGCTTGGGTGATTGTATTAGTCTAGGAAGACTAGAGAAACAAATCCATGGACTCACATATGCTTATAAGAAAGAGATTTATATAAAGGGTAATTGTACATTAAGAAAGCATCCCAACCCAGTCCAGCCCAAGGTCATAAGTCTGATACTAGCCCATATGTCTGACAGCAGTCTATAAAGTCCTCTTCAGACTCACGAAACACATACAATGACACCAAATGTAGAAGATCACAGGCCAGTGAGTAGAAAGTCTTTGGTGGTAGAAGCATCTCAGCGCTGGCAGGGGTCTCCACATGGTCATTCCAGTTCTCAGGGCTGCACCAGGGTAAATCCATGCGGCATCTCCTCAGGGATGGTTCGCAGGAAGTCAGCCTTGTCAGTAGAGAGTCTCCAAGGGAGTGACACAGAGAGAGAAGTGACTTCCACCTCCAAGGAGGAAGTCCCAGATTTCCCAGAATTCTCAGGAGAAGGCCATGCCCACAGAAGTCTCATTGACTATCTCCAGATTGACAACCTAGACTCCACCCCTACACTCTCAATCCTTAAATTGACATCGATTAGGTGACTACTCCAGGCGGTGAGGCTTTCAGAATAAGGCAGACTAGAGTGAAAGGCCTGGAGATCTGCTTCTGAAGCTCTGCCAGGGAAAGCCCTATGGCTTGCAGTGGTCCAATCCCATTGGGCATGAGGTCTTCCATGAGTCAAGTGTGGCTTGACAATAGCCACCAACAGCTCCTCCTGGATGTACCTGCTCCGCTTTGCTCGCGAAAGGCAGACTAAGGGCTTATCTAAATGACTGCTTGCTTAGTGTCAAGAAAAACCATTGTCACAAATACCCACTTTGCGAAAGCTATATTGATACTAAATAAAAAATGCAAGTGACTCAAAGGCACCCAACAAACAATAACACACAAAGTGGAATTTCAGATACACACACAAATTTTTTAACCACAGAAGACATCTAGTCTGTCTTTCAAAATGAAATGAACTTTATCATTTATTGCTATTATGAATGTAACTTACTCACTATAAGAAAAGTCTTAATTACCCACAACCATTAGGAAAAATGTTTCAATCAGTCATCTCAAATTCTATCAACAAAAGTTAACTACAGTTAATTTACAAACAGTGCTTCAGACAACTGTCCCCACCCCTCAGTGTATAAAGACACAGAGCTCTCTAACGTTACATAAGTGAACTAAGTTTATATATGTTCTTGTGTCAAGAGCATCTTTCCAGGTCAAGAAATATAGCATGACATCACCCTTTCCAGTGGCATCTTGGTATTCCATTGAAAGGAAACACCATAATTTATCTGACCAATTCATCTCTTACTAAAAATACGCTTTGAGAAGCGGCCTAAATCTGGTCATACGGCAGTCTGTGAGGTCATCCCGGCCTGTTTCAGACGAGGTGAGGTTAGCGTTAGCCCTGGAGTCACTTAATAAAAGCAGCAGACAGTTGCTGGGTCAGACTAAGGACGCCAGAGTCCACATATTAAAAGATGAAACCAAATCAACTGGAGTCTAAAGAAATCATAAAGGCATGTAGGAAAGGAAAATGTCCCACTCGTTGCAAGCAGTAAACACATCTCTTCCTTGTCCTCTGTTGGCAACAGGATCCTGGGATTACAAGCAGCCTCTGGCCTGGAGAGCCTGCTTGTGCCCCAAGGAGAGAGGAGCTTATCAAAAGAGCCTCCTGGCAAGTCTGGCACATGGAGAAGGGCAGTCATTCTTCCCAGATGGCAGCTTTTTATGTCAACCCACGGCCAATATATGAAGTGGCTATGCCAACATTGGCAAGGATGCTAAGTGTTTGGCCTAGAGTTAGAACAATCTCAAAGTTGGATGAGCTTGTAATTTGTATGTAATCAGACGCCTTTATGTGGAAGAAGACATGCACAATTTTCAAGGTAAAGCAACTACGATACATTCTGTACATAAACTCGCTTAGAGGGGAGACTGGATGAGAACACTGATTACCTATACAAACTAGATCTAACACTTAGATGAAGTCTAACTTGATAAATAGGTGACTGACAAAGAAGAACAACAATTTAAAAATGACTATTGCCCCCTCACTTTCAGAAATTCCTGAGGAAATACATGACAATTGGCTCTATCAGTCTTAATGTAATTTTTACTCAGTGCTTCCCTTTGAATGCATTTCTACTGAAAATTAGTGAATGTTCAGGAAGAGGGAAGCCCAACTAGGAAGGAGGCAACACAACTTCTAGTGCCAACCACTAACCCTGTGGCCGGTGAGCTTGTAGTACTTACACACGGAGAAGATGCCCACTCACGGTCATTGAGTGATTTCTCACTCATCTCGACACTAGAGCAGCGGTTCTCAACTGGTGGGTCACGATGCCTTTGGGGGTTGAACGACCCTTTCACAGGGGTGGCCTAAGACCGTTGGAAGACACATAAATATTTCGCAATATATAATTACATATTGTTCTGTGATTAATCACTATGCTTTAATTATGCTTCATTATGTCAATTTGTAACAATGAATATATATCCTGCCATCAGATATTTACATGACGATTTGTAACAGTGGCAAAATGACAGTTATGAAGTAGCAACGAAAATAATGAGATGGTTGGGGTCCCCACCACGTGAGGAAGTGTATGAAAGGGCCGGGGCATTGGGACGGGTGAGAAGCACCACCCCAGAAGGAGAGTAGACACCCCCGTGGGCTCCCCAGACTGTGACTCTTTCCTGCAGTTGCGGTTGTAAGAGGCATGGAGTTGGTTCTAACCCAGCAAGCTCATCTACGACAGAGAGAAACATGGCCGGCGCCCGGCCACCCTCACTCGTTCTTATGTTTGAGCCCGTTGTTGCAGCCACGTGTGCAGGCCTCTGCCTCTCTACTTTCCTAAACGCGATGTCCTCCTCCAGGGACTGGTCCCTCCTGACAACCGCCTAAGACAGTAGGTACGAGAGCCGGGAGACAGAGGCCCACCATCCTCGCCTCTAAGGAGCATTCTAGCTGCACTTCCTCCAGGACGGACGTGTTGGGTCTAGTGGCAGTCCATGGGCCTTTCCGTCTTCTATGCCAGGCCCATCATTCAAATGCATCGATTCTCTGCAGGTCTCCCTTATGCAAGGTCCAACTTGTCCATGAGGGCGAGGCGATTGAAAATATCATGGCATGGGTCAGGTGCAGCTCAGTCCTCAAATAACATTTGCTTTTCGATGCGAAAGCACAGCAGCTGGTGGGTTTGAACTCCTGGCCTTATTCATGGCCGTCAGCCCAAGGCATATCCCCTAGTACAGAGTTTCTAATGCGGGGAGATGGACATGGAAATAGCAGGTCTATCTCACAAGACTAGTGTGAAAGTTACAGAGAAACTTGAAACAGCTTTTTTTGGTTAGTTTCCATCGACTGGACTCGGCAAGTCCCCCTCCCACCCCCAGCTGGTAGAACTGTTGCATATGGTCTCAAAGGCAATGGACTTTCTGACGCTGAGCTACCAGGCACCTCGGCAAAGGTGTCCACTGCCAACTTTACACCTAAGACGATATGAGAATGGGAATGAATGGCATGTTTTTCTATCCATAAGCGACAATGGCGGAAATGTGTACACCTATTACCCAGGTGAAATAGGTTGTAAATATGGAGGGCGTCATCATGCCACCACATTTATATTCAAGGGATTGGAAACCAAGACAGTAATGATATGGTGACTGTCCCCAAAGAGTTTTCAGTGTTGTTTTTTAAAAGGGTAATTACTAAACAAAAGAAGCATTTTCCTCAATGTCATAGATCTAATTGTTTCTCCTTCAAAATAAGGCTTTTAAACCTAACGCCTATACCCATGGAAGTAATACTATTTGGAAATAAGGTTTGTTTGTTGGGGGTGTTTTTGGTTCTATTGACCAGGTTGTGCTCAGATGCGGTACGTTCTAAATCTAATCATATCTGACTTATGAAAAGAACCGATTGGACGCCGAGATGAACCCACAGGGTGGAAGGCAGATGCGCTGTAAGCATCATCAAGAATCCATGAAATGCCCAGAACTACCTACAAGAAAGTAATCAGCATGGCCAAGGCCTGATTTGGACTTTCGGTGCCCAGAACTGTGAGAAAATAAGTTTTTACTCATTAAAGCCATGCAGTTCGGGCATTTCTGTTATAGCAGCCCTGAGGAACTAAACACCTTAAGCTCACATACAGAGACACACGTCGAGAAGGACCTAGGCTCTAGATAAGCCAAGCCTGTCTGAACAGAGGACAATACAGTACAGAATCTTTCTTCCACCGTCCTGCAAACCTCTTGAAGTAGCAGATGTGGGCTTCACTGCTCAGGGAACCCCCAAATCATCCTTGCGGCCACGGATACCATTTTTTGCCTAAGTAAGAACTCAACAAAGCAATAAGCTGGCTGAGAAAGGAGGGGGTAATGTGAAAGGTGGGAAGGAGACCTGTACTGGGATTGTGCTGAGCACAGACATGTGTGGGCGTGTCTCTTTAAATATCTGAGGGATGGAGAGAAACCTGTCCATTTGTTTCTTCCATTCCAAACAGCCCCTGATATCCATTTGCCAAAAATATCCTCACCGCCGACCCGCCCTTCCTGGCACTGTCTGCAGGTGTCCGTGCCCTAAAATGAAGTTCTCTGCGTGGGGCGGGCGGGGGTGGGGTGGAGGGTTCTACCGGCTGTTTGGCAATGAAGGCTGTTTGGCCCATTTTGCACATGCATTTGGGAGATTTCCAAACAGATGCATATGCATCTTCACTTTCTTGGCAGGAGGGCTGAGAATGTAAGGATTCTTGTGGGGAATTTATGCGGCTCTGAAAACTTAACCCATCATGGAAGTAACATAAAAGGCTGCGCATAAAAGACGTGACCTCTTGCCACCCTTTGGAGTCTGTTGCCTCCTGTGCCTTTGTTGCCTTTCATTAAAGCTTTTGCGCTTTTCTTTGTGAACCAGGCATTTTCACTGTCCGGAGCTCTCTAGGGTCTATTTTATTTTTCAACAATGATTTCCATTTCATCTGAATGTATTGTCAAGGCCAAAGACGTGCTTTTTAATTCAGTCCGTGCCATCAGTAGGGCTGTGGGGGAGAAAGGCGGTCTGAAAACCGTGTGGGGACAATCGAACAAAAAAGGAGGCAGATAGCTTGGAGTAACCTGTAATTGTATTACCTGGAGTGACATGCTAACAAGGACAAACAAGACGTGCCCGCAATGACGGGGTTGAGCCATAGAGGAATCAGCGGCCTGATTGGTAAATCCCAAACAATAACTTATCCCTCCGAGTCCTTTAATCCCCAATTGATGAGCGAGAACAAAGGAAGCCCTGCAAATCAGGAAGATTTTATAATTTCATATTTCCCTATATCTGTCTGGGCTAAATACAGCCAAGAGCTCTTTCATCGTCTCCCCGAAGGATACTTGGGAAACTACTGAACAGGAATTGCCCTGAAAAAGGCAGACATGCAATGCTCTGCCAACAACATTTCCTTAGGCTGGATGGACTGCAAGTAAAACAAACACACAAAGAAAATGAAGCCGTCGTCTGAAAGACTAAGGAAGGAACCCAAGCTCCTTTATTTGACGTTGCAAATGATTTCAATAAGGGTTAGCCCGACCCTTCTTTGAGAATTACACCGAGAGAAGGTCGCTGGTTTTCTTTTTCTTCGTGTCTGCTTAGACATCACAGGTATTCTTTTTAATGTGTGGTCTCCGCTCTGCTCTCTAATTCCCTTCATCTTTCCTCCTGCTTACCTGTGTAACCTGACTATTCCTGGACACGGCTGCCTCCCTGTCCAGCCTCCCCACGGCTCCGAGACTTGGAGTACAGTCGCCAGCATTTATACGTCTGCACTGACTCACTGAAATCTATTCTCCGGCGCAGTAGGAAGCCCTGCAGAAAGGTTCTCAAGCAGGGTCTAACAGGATCTTTATGAGTTGGGAGTTTATTTTCCCCTTTTTAGGGGAGCGTTTTGCTGGGAGATGACAGAGATGCCGAGACTCCCTGCATCCGCTTCCCTCCTGGCACCCAGCACCAGGGATTTATGATTAGCCAAGACCAGGGAGGGCTCCCAGGGCGGACTGCTCACAGGCCTTATTAAACAAAGGAAGTTTCTTCCAGCAGCTTGTCTGCATTAGCAGCACTTGATTCCAGATAGGCGAGTGAAGCAACAATTCCGCCGAAAAGGATAACAGTGGCTGAGGAGAACACACTTCCAACTGTGAAGCAATTAGAGTGCTGTTGAATGGCTGATAGCTTGCGTGTGGTCCCCTCTGTTCCCTGGTGTTGTGTGCTTATAGTTCTGCAATTGGATAAAATGGATTGGGATGAGTGCTGTCATAGAGAACTGCCGGCTGTTCTACTGTTAATAAAGACATGATTTAGCTATTAATACATCCCATTCTTCCATGTTGTGTCCATTCAAACAAAATATCTTTGTTTGTGGAGGTGGTGTGATTGCACCTGTTCTTGACTCAGGGCCCCATGGCTGGTGGAAGACTCCTGGTCACCGGCCGCCAGCAACAGTGGCTCTCAGGCAGTGTATGGCTGTAAAAGCACAGAGCCACCAGGCAGTGAAATTTAAAAAAAAAAAATCTGGTTTAATTGAGCTACCTTCTCTTCAAATGGTTTTTATGCAATAAGCAGTTTGGTTTATGGGGCAAGTTAGAATTTACTTCAAAGTAAATTCCATATGATGAATGATCCTTTCCCATTCTCGGGGAGTTATTGTATTTTAAATCTTTCTGGGTGTGAAAGCAGGATTTGGTATGGTGAGAACAGCGGTTGACAAGAGCAGCCTGAGGCTGAGTCACAATGGGAGACAGCGCTTTCCACTTAGACATCGAAGCGCTCTCCTCTGGCAGCCATCACTGTAGGAGGCTCTTTGAAGTGTTGTCTTCCAGGAACGTACAAAGAAAGTTGAGAGGCTAGACATGCATATTCAACAAGTAAATACAATAGCTCACATGAAGCAAAACATGCTATGCTTTCATTTCAGCATGGACAGATATAAAATTTACCCAGGTGTCGAGTAGGATCCATCCTAAACTTGCAGTAAAGGCCAACTGGGAACCACAAGTTTTTCTGCAATCAGTTAGAGTAAATTGTTCTAGAGCTTGTGAAGATTCCCTGCTATTGATAATGAACCCAACAGCATCACCACCTCTACCAGGACTCTCTGAATCTGAGTCTGTATAAGCAGAGGGCAAAGGGGATGAAGCTGTGAGAGTTGAGTGTTTCTGGATGCTTTTTCTTCATTTCTTGAGATGTGCACAGAGCAGAGCCAAGTTGCTCAGCCATTTAGAGAATGCAAAAGTGGCTTTAAGATGTGGGAACCCCTCTGATGATGTCTTTGGCCAGAGGCTACCTGAGACACAAAACCTACAATGGATCTACCGTCCTCAGGTGTTGCTTCCTGGAAGGAAACGGATGAAGAGTTTTGTAGCTCATTTGAAACCACCTTTGAACTTCAGAAGATGCACAGCACTCATGTCCTGGCAGGGATTCATCAGGGCTGGTTAGAAAGTCATGAAGTACCCGTAGGCTCATATGCCAGTAAGGCATACCCGGAAAGTGTACAGGAGTCCCTCCGTCTGTCTTGTGGCTCCAGGAGAAGAGCCTAGAGGAGTGGGATTGCCCACCAGGACCAGCGGACCACTGGGAGAGCTAGAAGGAGAAGTTCTGTGACACTCTGAAGGGACATTGGCGACACAGGGGCTGGGCTGGAGCGAAGCCTTGCCCCATGGACACTGCATTCATCTACGCAGCGCCCACAACGTTAGCTTAGGCCACCAGCAGCAAATGGAACTAGCTCAAAGCAGGCATTTTGAAACTTCAAGCACTTTCCTCCATGCACATGCAAGGCACTGTCTTCGCCTCCCACCACTCAGCTGTCAGTTTGCATTATTGATTTGTTCTGTTGTACGATGAGTCAAAACCAACTCAACTACATATAAGGACAACACAACCTTTGCCTCGCTGCTTATCTAGTCACCCAGTCCTCTACCCAGGAAGAGATAGGGATGGATAAGAATAGAAAAGGGGCAGGGAGCTTGCTGGAGCCATACCACTTCCTTCCTTCCCCACTTTGAGTTCTTATCACCTGGTATCTCACTTGTCCAGAAAAGCTTTAAATTAGACATGAGGTTGGAGTTAGGACTGCACAGGGCTACATTGTAATAATCAAAAAGATGGGAAATGTCATTGGTGTAGACTCCTCCAATATAAAAAGGGGAGATTTCAAAACTGTAAAAGCCATGGCAGAAAAATAAAAATTTATGCCAGTATACTTTACTTATTTTAGTAAGCGATTTCATTTCCTTTCTTGATGGAGAAGTTGTATAAATAATTTGAGAAATGTTTAAAGAATAGTACCTACAGTAATGCAGATAAGAAAATAGGTCTTCAATATTTGTTGAATGGTCTCTAAAATCGCCGCCACCCACCCACCTACCTACATCCACACAGACTTCCCCTTTAGGAAATGTATACAAAGATTCAGTGGAATGTGTATTGCTATCAATCACTCACATTGCAATCTCAGACTAGCACAGGCTGAGCAAAGATGACCACAGGAGGAATTTGGTAGGACCTGTTCACTCACTTAGAAATCTCAGACTAGCACAGGCAGAGGAAAGGTGACCAAGGAGGACATGATCTCTAAATTGCCTGTTCCTAATTTGCAATCTGCTGATCTGACTGTACACAGGTTTTGTTGCAGAAATTAATTTTGAAGAACCGAGACTGTGACTTTTCAAAGAAATGCTTCCTTTCAGGTGTTATTCTGTTTCTTGCTTCTTCAAGCTTCCCTATCCCCGTACTGGTATTCCTAGGTCTTAATTTGTAGGTTTCTCTTTAATTAAAATTATGTGTCATTTCCTACTCTATTCTTCTGAATTGTCTCTTGAACCAATTCTCTGAACTCTTCACTATAGGATGGCATGATCTCTTTTAAAATTCACCTTCATTAAGGACTCGGGAAACCCAGATTTGATCCCAATTCTGCCGCTCAAAACTGCAAGGTCACGGACAAAGAGCTTCATGAGCTTTCAGTCCATACATGGCCTCCAGGTCTGAATAGACAGACTTCTTTCCCTCACTTCAATTTTGATGATAGAATCTACTGCCCTGAATTTATACCCACTCATAAAAAACATCTATTCCACCTTTTGAAGTGTGGGTATCTTAAAGTTGTCAGGTGCCTCTGAGTCCATTCTGCCTCCACAATCCTCTACACTCAAGACCAAACGTGGCTTGGTCCTGCACTATGGGCACAGCCTTGCTGTTTGAGCCAGTGTTGCAGCCACTTTGCCAATCCAACTCACTCAGGGGCTCCTTTTTTCTATTTTACTGACCTGTTTCTTTATCAGAAATCCTAGTGGTGTATTGGGGTACTGGTCACTTCAATCCCCCCAGCTACTCCCTGGGAGAAAGACAAAGCTTTCTGTTCCCATAAAAAAAATACAGTGTCAGAAACTCAGATGAGCAGCTCTTCTCATAGGGCTCCTCTGACCAGGGACTGACCCAATGACAGAGGGTTTTTGGTCTACTTTACCAAGGACGATGTCTCGCTCCAGGCACTGGTCTCCCCAGACAACATGCTCAAAGTCCATTAGATGAAGGCTCACCATCTTCACTTCTGAGGCACATTCTACTGTACTTCATCCAACACAGAGTTGTTTGTTCACCTGGAAATCCATGCTATATTTATCTGTCTTACTAATGCCATAATTCAAGGACATCACGTCTTAAGCAGTCTTCCTTATTCATTGTCCAACACACCTGCATGCAAATAAGAGAATTAAAAAAATGTATGGGATGAATCAGGTGTGCCTTGTTCACGGACATCTCTGTGCCTTTAACCCTTTAAAGAAGTCATATGTAGTAGGTTATCCCAATGGAACATATCATTTGACTTCCTGATTGCTGGGGTTTTTTTTTGTTTGTTTGTTTGCTTGCTTGCTTTGCTGTTGATTATGGAACCAGGTAATATGAAATCTTACAAGGTGGGGAAATTATCAAATAATAATTTGAATAGTTTCTATGTTTATCATGATGTTTCTTACTGACCCAGCTGTGAAGATTGTTGTTTTCTTGGCACTGAGGTATAGTCCATATTAAAGGTTATAGTCTTGGGTCTTCATCCATGCCGCAGGTCGTCTTTGCTTTCAGGAAGCAAGGTAGCATCATTGGCATATCACAAGTTGTGAATGACTCAGCTTCTGACCTTCATGCTGCATTCTTCAACATAGAGTCCTGTTTCTCACACATTATTTGCTAACCATTCACATTGACTAAGTCTACTGACACACACGGTATCTTTCTGTTCTGTTTAAACAACTGCCTCTTGCTCTGTGTCCAGGTTCTGTGTGATCCCAATTAAGTGCTAAGTGGAATTCCTATTCTGTGCAATGTCATCTATAATTTGTTGTGATCTACATAGTCAAATGCCTTTGCATAGTTAATACAACACAAGTAACCATCTATCTGCTAGTCTTTTCTTGCAGTCAGAATCCATGGGTCCTCAGCAATGATATATTTCCCTCATCTATCTTCTGAATCAAGCTTTCTTTCTGACAGTTCTCTGTCACTATACTGCTACAATCATATAAAAATTATCGCTAGAAAATCTTATTTTCATATGATATGAATGATATTATTTGATAATTTCTCCATCTTGTGAGATAACCTTTCATTAAAAAGGTCACATGCAAAAAAGATCTCCTCCAGCCAGTTAACTATCAATCACTAAGTTCTGACTAATTATCATATGATAATAGATTGAGAGAAAGATGTAAGTCTAACAACACTGTATAAATGTTTACATTCACATTTTAAATATTATTAAGGGGCCCTAGTGGACCATAGTGGTTACCCATTTGACTGCGAACTGCAAGTTGACAGTTTGAAACCACCAGCCAGCCACTCCACAGGAGAAAGATGAGGCTTTCCTCCCCAGGAAAGAGTTGCTGTATGCAAAACTAGCAGGGCAGTCGATTGCATCCTCTTAGTTGCGATGAGTGGAAATTAACTCAATGGCAGTGCTTTGAGTTTCTGATTTTGGTGTCTAAATAATTAACATGTTTTAAATCTGCCCAGAAGTGCCTCTGAAAACAAAGGTTTGGTGATCTAATTCTAAATAATTCACCAATGAAAACCCTGCAGAACACCCTTCCATTTTGAGACATACGGGAGCACCGTGAGTCAGCATGAACAACTGGTAACGTGTTACTCCCGAGAAGCCCTCTTTGGGAGGACCCCCCAGCAGGGGACGAGGGGAAGCAGACTTTCCCCTCCCACCATGGAATCTGCGGGAATCGTGCTTCTTTCCCCTGTGCACCTGTGCCACGCAGGGACATTTGTGAAGCACTGTGAGGTTTTAAGAAGGAGCAACACAGTGAAGGACAGGGTCTGCAGTCCCTTCCCAGTCTAGCGGTTTCTACGCCACCGCTTGCCTGGGTTTCCTGCCACTCAGCCTCTCGAGGCTTCCGGGTGATTTTTCAGTACCATTCTTCAGCCTTCTGAGCTTCTGTCAACTCTAAGTATTTTTTCATTAAATATTGGAAGATGAAATTATTCAATGTTTTCTGTTGTTTGCAACTAGGGACCATGATTAATAAAATCATAATATTTGAAAACTGGATCTGGGTTATTCATGACTACGCTGTGCCGTTCATTTTACACACACACACACACACACACACACACACACACACACACAAACTAGCTCACTTACTGCGTGACTGAGAGGGAAATGGAGCGAAAGCATGGAGCATGATTGCCTGCCATGGATCTGGAGGTATGTGAACAGTTCTGCAGTAAGGGGCCTCCATGTCATCATAGAATTTGTGTCCCGTATGTTCTGACAAATGAAAGGTTGGATAAAGAAGTTTGATAAAGAGCATCACACACAACCTATCATCCCTACATTCTAAAGAGAAGAGGCTAATGCTGATTTCCTTGTAAATGAAGGCATTTCACGAAAGTTTCCCCCACAGATGGCAAGATCACTAGTAGCACTGATCCTCACAATGGGCTGGTGGAAGAATGTAAATTACTAGAAACTCAGTTCAATCTGCAATTGGCAAGAAGTCCGCCAGCACTCTTCTCCGAGCACGCTGAGAATAGCTCACCGTGGCGCTTTGGTTGTTCCTCGTCAGGTGTCTTCAAGTGGTTCCAACTCATCGCAGCTCTCTGTGCACAGAAATAATACTGTCCTGTGTCATCCTCAGAATTGTTGCTGTGTTTGAGTTCATTGTGGCAGCTCCTTTATCGATCCACCTGGTTGAGAGGTTTCCTATTGTACGCTGGCCCTCAAATTGATCAAACGTGATCTGTTTCTCCAAAGACTGGTCCTTGCAGTACTAAAGCAGAAGACATGTGTCAGTGTGAGCAATGAAATCCAAACTAAACACCCTGTCAGTGAGTCGATGCCAATTCACATCAATTCTATAGGACAGGGTAGAGCGTCCCTCGTGGGTTTCTAAGACTGTAACGTGGACTGTTTATGGGAGCAGAAAGTTCCATGAAGAATGAATTAATTCGCCTTGTAGTGACACCTGGGAAGATTCTCCAGAGTTTTTGCGAGGCCCTGGAGTAGGGGGAAGAGAGAGGCAGGAAGTACAGTATTATCAGTAATAATATATAGAAAACCCAAATCAGATGATGTAGAATAGTGTGTACAATTGAGAAAAGAAAAAATGTTTCCTGAGCATATGATTCATGAAGACAATGGAGAGTAACAACCAGGAAGGGATATTTAAAAAAAACAATTAGAAAAGTACATGGCTATGATGCTGTGCAGTTTGCAACTTTTATGGTAGAATTTTAGGAAACATTGATGGATTTTGCCCAGTAGAGTAGTTTGATTAGATCTGTGTTTTAGAAGTCGCCTCTGCTGTCACTGTTAAGGATACATGGGCTTATGGGGAGCCTCAGAAGATGGACATGATGGGGGGGTATGACTACAATTCAGGCAAGAAATGTGGGGTCTATCCTGGAGCAGAGCCCATGAGATGGAAAAGGGAAAAACCGATGCAGGAGGAATTTGGGCGGGAGAGCAGACCAAGGTCCACTGTAAACTCTTACATCTTCTGCAGATACAGAGTTAGTTCCTTCAGAACAGAGGCCATATCTTATTCATATTTGAACAGCTTTATTAGATATTACTCATATAATATAAAAATCTGGCTATAGGACCTGGAAATACAGGGAATCCAGGACAGATGAACCCCTTAGGATTGGTGGTGAGAGTGGCGATACCGGGAGGGTGGAGAGAAGGTGGATTAGAAAGGGGGAACTGATCACAATGATCTACATATAACCCCCTCCCTGGGTGACGGACAACAGAAAAGTGGGTGAAGAGAGAAGTTGAACCAGTGTAAGACATGACAAAATAATAATTAATCTATAAATTATCAGGTTCATGAGAAAGGGGATATGGGGAGGGAGGGGAAAATGAGGAGCTGATACCAAGGTCTCAAGTAGAAAGAAAATGTTTTGAGAATGATGATGGCAACAAATGTACAAATGTGCTTGACACAAGAGATAGATGTATTGATTGTGATAAGAGTTGTATGAGCCCCCAATAAAATGATTTTTTAAAAATCATTTGGCTAAAGTATAAAATTCAGTGGTTTTTAGTGTATTCACAGATACACACAACCACCGTCACAGTTAATAAGCCTTCCTCCAATCCTAATGCCACATTTTTATCCATAAAATCCAACCTCTTTGATGACACAACCTTGCTTGCTGAAAGTGAGGACATGACGCACTTGCTGATGAAGTTCAAGAATTACAGCCTTCATTATGGTTTACAACTCAACATAAAGAAGACCGAAATCCTCACAACTTGACAAATAGGTAGTATTAGGATAAGTGGAGACAAGGTTGAAGTTGACAAGGATTTGTCTTGCTTGGATCCACAATCAATCCTCATGGAAGCAGCAGTCAAGAGATCAAAAGATGAGTTGCCTTAAGCAAATCTCTGGCACAAGACCTCTTCAGAGTATCAAAAGCAAGGATGTTGCTTTGAGGACTAAGATGGGCCTGACCCAAGCCATGGTATTTTCAATTGCCTCATAGGCATGTAAAAGTTGGACACTGAATGAAGAAGACCAAATAAGAATCGATGCATTTGACTTGTGCTGGAGAAGAATATTGAAAGTACCATGGACGTCTAAAAGGTCAGACCAATGTGTTTGAAGAACTATAGTCAGAGGAGTCCCTAGACTCTGTCTTGTATATTTTGGACATGTTGTCAGGAGAAGCCAGTTCCTGGAGAAGGCCATCATGCTTGGTAAAATCGAGGGGCATCAAAAAAAGAGGAAATTCCTTATGGAGATCGGCTGCCACTGGCTGCCACCATGGGCATAGGACCCATCGTGAGGATGGTGCAGGACCAGGTAGTGTTTCATTTTGTTGTGCATAAAATTGCTATGGGCTGGAACCAACTTGATGACACCTAACAACAGCAACATGATCACAGTCAATTTTATTTGTTTTATTCATTTTATTGGGGGCTCATGCAACTCTTATCACAATCCGTACATCCATCCATTGTGTCAAGCATATTTGTGCATGTGTTGCCATCATCATTTTCAAAACATTTTCTTTCTACTTGAGTCCTCGGTATCAGCTCCTCATTCCACCCCTCCCTCCCCACCTCCTCTCCTCATGAACTCTTGATAATTTATAAATTATTATTATTTTGTCATGTCTTATACTATCCGATATCTCCCTTTACCCACTTTTCTGTTGTCCGTCCCTCTGGGAGGGGGTTATATGTAGATAATTGTGATAGGTTCCCTCTTTCTCCCCACACCTTCCCCTTACCCTCCTAGTATGGCTACTCTCAATAGTGGTCCTGAGGGGTTTATCTGTCCTGGATTCCCCGTGTTTCCAGCTAGTATCTGTAGGTACCTGTGTACATGCTTGAGTCTAGCCATATTTGTAAGGTAGAATTGGGGTCATGATACAGGGGAGGCAGAAGCTTTAAACTACTAGAGGAAAGTTGTAAGTTTCAACGGTGCTATATTGCACCCTGACTAGCCCGTCTCCTCCCCACAATCCTCTGTAAGGGATGTCCAATTGCCTACAGATGGACTTTCAGTCTCCACTCCACACTCCCACTCATCCAGAGTGATATGATTTTTTGTTTTGGGTTTGATGCCTGATACCTGATCTATTGACATCTCATGATCACAAAGACTGGTGTGCTTCTTCCACGTGGGCTTTTTTGCTTCTCAGATAGATGGCCACTTGTTTATCTTCAAGCCTTTAACACCCCAGACACTATATCTTTTGATAGCCAGGCACCATCAGCTTTCTTCACCACATTTGTTTATGCACCTACTCTGTCTTCAGCAATCGTGTTGGGAAGATGAGCATCATGGAATGCCAGCTTAATAGAACAAAGTGTTCTTGCATTGAGGGAGTATGTGAGTGGAGGCCCAATGTCCATTCGCTACCTTAATACTAAACCTATAAATATGTGCACATATATCTATTTCCCTATCACATATAAACATATTTACATATGTACATGCCTATATTCAGATCTCTATAAATGCTCTTTGCCTCTTAGTTATTTCCTCTATTTCCTCTTACTTTCCTCTTGTCCCACTATCATGTTCAGCCTGCATTTTGGGTTTCAGTAATTCCTCTTGGTTACATTGCCCTTGATCAAGCCCTATCAGGCCACCTACACCCTCCTCACCATCGATTTTAGATCACTTGTTGTTCCCTTGTCCCTGGGTTTGTTAACACCACTTCCTTTCCCCTGCTTTCCCCTCTCCCAGGTCCCCTCAGAACCATCAACTTTGGATTTTTTATCCTGCCTATCTTATCTAGCTAGACATTCAGAGATAATAATATGCACCAAAATAAGACAGAGCAAAACAAAGCAACAAAGAAAACAAACCACCATGACCAAAAACAACAACAAAATGACAAAAGAAAAAGAAAGAAAAGAAAGGCCTATAAATAGTTCCGGGTATGTTTGTTGCCCTTTCTGAGTGTTTTCTGGTGAGTCTGATGGGGTGCCACGCCATGGCCCCACAGTCTATTTTTGGTATTCCCCTGAGGACTTCATTGCTCTGCTCCCCTTGCTGTCCTATTGCCACTGTCAATTTTAAAACATTTTCATTATCTCAAAAAGAAACCCCGTCCCAGTTGCAAAAGTCTCAAAACCCGCATTTATAATTTGATCCATCACATCCTGAAAGGTTGAATCTTAAAACTTGGAAGTCCACTCTTCAGCCTGATAGCGCCTGCAGGACGCACCCTGGAACTTGCGCTATGTGGAAAGCTGGGTTTTGAGGCCCTAGAGTGACTAGCACAAGCCATATGATACGGAGAAATAGTCTGCTCTTGGCTACTTAACTCCCCACACAGCCCACTGCCCTAGTTATGGTCTTGATATTGTTGGGCCCCAGGTCTCTGACTGCATACCATAATGTGTTTTCTGATTTCTTGCACACGTGTAAGCACCACCAAAGGGTTCCTGAGGCTCCCCAAGCACAGATTACGTTTCTGGGGCTTGACCTGTCTGAATCTGGACCCTGGAACATCACATTTGCCATGTGTTCCCCAGGCTCTCCTCCTTCATGCCCATGGCCATCATTTCACTTGACACAGTTTCTTCTTATAGTCAGAGTCACCAAAATCAAATCAGATCCTCATCCTGGAGATCAATGCATTTGATGAAATGTTTGATTGGGACTAGTTGAATCTTTGAAAATGTCAAAAGTAAAAAGAAAGCGTCTCTTCCACATTGTCTATGTCTTTCTGCACCACACATTTAGCCATAGGATAAACATGGACAAGGTCTTGATGAATCAGCTCTGAGGACCAAGAACATTCCTCCTGTGTGTGACCCAGATTGTCCCTTTCACGCCTGTAAACAGAGGGTGCTGAGGAGCATGTGGGGGGGCATGCCTTTGTTAACTCTGCTTCCCAGTGCCCACTCTACTGTTCTCTTTCTTGCCTAAAAAGCTGGCTCTCACTTCTCTACCCTAATATCTTTCAGTAAAGAAATATATACATCTGTAGTACACAGTAGGTTTTCAAAAAGTTCGGGGCAGGTAGGGCGGTGGTGGTCCTTAACTATTTGACTGAAGCTCACTCAGCTTAGAAATTACTTTTAAAATGGGATTATCCAAAACAGGACATTCCCAAGAATGGACAGACCGAGGTCTTCTTTCAGTCTGTGTTTCCATTGTCTGGGAATTATTTTCTTATTATGCTGACATGACCAATATGAGTGACATCATTACTTTGTGAGTGTATCAGCGTGCTGACCAATTGAGATTATGAACATTATACAAACATGGACAGCCCACTGGTCAATATAATGTCCACATATGATGTCTAGGTATGCACTCTGTAACTCCATTTAAGTAGATCTTATCAAAACAGACATAAACACCAACAATAAAAACAACAACCAACAACAACAAAAAACCCAGACCACAGTCATCAAGACAATTCTGCATTACAGAAACTCTATTGGGTTAGAGCCCTGCTGGCATAGAGGTTATACAGCGAACTGCTAATCACAAGGTCAGCAAGCATCTGAAAGAAAGATGGGGCTTTCTAATCCTGTAAAGAGTTAGAGTCTTGGAAAGTCACTGGGGCAAGTCTACCCAGCCCTAGAGAGTTACTATGAATGAATTTGCCTAAGAGTCTTTATTAGACAGGATGGAATTGCCCCTTCAGCTTACAAGGCTTTAAATCTTTAAGGACACAGATGCACTCTCTGCTACGGAGTCAGTTCTAACTGCTTGAGGTTCTGAGGTGCCATAATATAGCCTCCGACTCATAGCAATCTTAGGTACCTCAGAATGAAACACTGGCCAGTCCTGTGCCATCCTCACAAATGTTCTTATATTTGACATCATTGTTGTGGCCACGGTGTCAATCTATCTCATTGAGGGGCTTCCCCTCCTTTGCTGCCCTTTCACTTTACTTAGCATGACATCCTTCCCTAGGGACTGAGCTCTCCTGATATGTCCAAAGTATGTAAAATGAAATCTCTCTAACCTTGCCTCTCAAGACCACTCTGGTCATACTCCCAAGACACACAGTCCATGGGACTTTCAATGTTCTTCTCCAACACCACAAATCAGATGCAACAATTCATTCTTCTGGAGTCTTCTTTATTCCATGTCCAGCTTTCACATGCACATGAGGCAAATAGAAAATACCATGACTTGGGTCAGTCACACCTTAGTCCTCAAAGTAACATCCATGCTTTTCAATACTCTGAAGAGGTCTTGTGCAGCAGATTGACCTAATGCAACTCATCTCTTGATCTCTTGACTGCTGCGTCGATGAACATCGATTATGGATACAGGCAAGACAAAATCCTTGACAGCTTTTAGCTTTTCTCCATTTATCGTGATGTTATTATTGGTATAGTTGTGAGGATTTGAGTTTTCTTTACATTCAGTCATAATCCATACTGAAGGTTACAATCCTTCATCTTCATCACAAGTGCTTCAAACCTTCCTCACTTTCAACAAGCAAGATTGTATCATCTGCATATCATGGGTTGTTAATAAGCCTTCCCCCTATCCTGGTGCCAATTTCCTCTTTATATGATCCAGCTTCTCTGATGATTTGCTTGACAAGCAGATTGAATAAGTATAGTGGGTGTGTTAGCCTGCATAGACTAGAGAAACAAAATTCATAAACACTTGTATTTTATAAGAAAGAGTTTAATATAAAGGGTAAGTATACATTAAGAAAGCATCCCAACCCAGTGTTGTCCAAGCCCATAAACCCAACATTAGCCCGTACATCCAACACCGATCTATAGCATCTTCTCCAATCTCACAAAACACATGAAATTACGCCGAATGCAGGAGGAAAGTTGAATCAGTGATCATGTAAGCATCTCAGTGCTGGCAGGGGTCTCCAGGTGGCTTCTCCAGCACCCAGGACTGCATCAGGGTAGGTCCACGTGCTGTCTCCTCAGGAATGTCTCGCAGGAAGTGAGCCTTGACAGCGGAGACAGAGAATTGGCTAAGGCAGCCTCACACTGGTCCAAACATCAGAGAATAAGAGACAAGAAAGGCAAGGCTAACTGTGTCATTTATCTCTCCGCCCTTCAATTAATCCCACATGTGTTCATTGTCCAGGTTGGCACAATAAACCTTAACTGTCACAGTGGGGGATACAAGCGTGACCCACACCTTTCCTGATTTTAAACCATGCAATATTCTCTTGTTCTGTTCACACAACTGCCTCTTGATCCTTGTACCAGTTCCACATGAGCACAATGAAGTGTTCTGGAATTCCCATTCCTCTCAAGGTCATAATCTTTAGGTTCTTATGGCTCATTGTCCAGTGACTCAGCATAGTCAATAAAATGCAAGTAAACATCTTTCTGGAATTCTCTGTTTTCAGCCAAGACAGATCTGACATCAGCAATGGTATTCCACATCCTCTTCTGAATCTGGCCTGAATCTCTGACATGTCCCTGTCAATGAGCCAGTGCAAGCGTAGTTGGATGATCTTCAGCAAAAATTTACTCAGGTGTGATATTAATGATAATGTTCTATAATGTATGCACTCTTATGGTTCACCTTTCTTTGGAATGGTTACCAAGATGGACGTCTTCCAGTCAGTTAGCCAGTCGATTTACATAAGAGGAGCCCACTGAGAATGAGGCGTGGTGTGTGTCCTCTGACCTCAGCACCTGGCTTCCCCCTGCCTGGTCATCGGATTTTTGATTGAACAGCCCCCAACACCGTGTGAGATATTTCCTAAGACTTTCATGAGTTCGATGGGACACTGTAGCAATTCACAGAACCCAGAAACAGGGAAGAACTTAGAGAATATTGCAAGGGAGGAGTGTGTGTTTGGTGGGGGCGGGGAGAATGGATTTGGGGGACTTTTTCAATCTCCAACTCTGTGGGTCTGGTTTGTTTTAATTTTTACAACAGAAATTATTGCCAAACATTTACTTGATAGTGCCATAAGGGCTCCTTCAAAACAGTCTTATGAAAATATAAATTAAGACTTCCTAATAAGGAGTAGTTGTCTTTTAAATGATATAATAGACTAAATCATTGTTGGAACTGGATTTTCCCCACCCCCACTTTTATTTATTTGGTTTTTCCTAAATGGGCTGTTCCTCCAACAAGAATTCTTTAGCAGTTTGCTCCCTAAAACCAGAACAGTGGATCAATGGCCTTTTAAGGACTAGTCCCTCAGGAGCCTATGAAAACTTTCCATTCTTATAGTCAACTCTTTTAAACTTGCTTATCACTGAGCTGTTTTTTTTTAATCTCATCAGGATGTTCCCAAATTGCCTCTGTTGGTAAATTATTCATATAAGGCAAAAGCTTTTAAACAGATTTGACAAGACAACTTCTTTAGCAAAGTCATTAAGATAAGAGACCTCAGCAGGGATGGAAGTTATTCAGATTATACACAAAGCCTCTCGGTGTGAGCACTGGTTTTCTGTTCTCCTTTTCCCCCTTTTTACCTTTTTTTTTTGGTGTCTTTAACTAAATGTCATTCAGTATAACAAATCACCACTTTGCCACAAGTAAGGTAGGTTTCTGGCAGTGTGCAAAACCATTTCAGTTGCAGCACTATAAAGCAGTGAACATGGAAATGCAGCCTGGGGAAAAACTGCATTCGAAGTTCAGAGGTGATTTTTAGAGACAGTGAATATTACAAGCAGCCTATTTCTGGAGAGTCTGATGAAGGCAGTAATGAAAGAATTGGGTTAAGTCGGGATGCAGTAAGTGTGTTTGCCCAAGATAAACACATGAATGGCATTGTCTAAGAGCACATATGTGCTTATTTAGACATTATTTACTGCCTGCAAAATTTTCATGAGGACAAAAGGCATACGTTCAAACTTCAGTATTACCATTGGGTGTTTTCAAAATGCACTGCTACCCTGAAGTCGGCAGAATCAACAGAATTTATCCTGTAGGGGGTTGTGGGCAATATTGCCAAGAGGAAAATCCAGGTTTGGAGAAAAATATGTCAGCCAAATTATGATATTATTTAAGAAGCAGGATTCCAAAGAGAGCCAAGAGCTTCAGACATTCTGCCCAGCTGTTTCCCAATTCCTTTCCGTAATATATAATTAATTAATCCAACTCAACACATAATTATAAGCAATTTGAATTAAATGTGGTATTAATGATTAAATAATGGTGACTGTAGAACTTCATAGACTCACTTTTGTTTATTAAATTGGTTTAAAAAATATGGGCTTAAGAAAATATGTTATTAAAAACTTCTCCATTATACTCTTGTATTTGTTTACATATTTTAAAAATTGGCCACAAAGAAATGTCTATGACATTCCTCTTAGTTTTCTCATGAAAACTAAGATTCAGTACTTGGCAAGCTAAGACTGGACCCAAACCAATAAATGCTCACTAAACCCACTGCCATCAAGTTCATTCCTATTTATCAGGATTCTGTATGGGACAGAGTCCAATAGAAACGTATAAAACACCACTGTGTTGTTCCTAAGACTGTAAGTCTTTCTGGGAGCAGAATCCTTCATCTTTTTCTCATGCAGTGGCTGGTGGATTCAAACTGTCAACGTTTTGGTTAGCAGCCTTCCATGCTACCAAACTCCTAAGGCAAAACGAGACAATTGCTGGGAAGGCACTTGAATGTCTCACTCTCTGATCAACCCGTTAACTGTGCAGATGAGAGAGTCAAGGCTCAGGGAGGGTAAATGACTTGCCCCCAAATCATAGTCAGCAGGAGGGCTGGGACTGGAACCTAGTTCTTTCCATCTTTCTGTTCTACCTGCCCTTTTATGATATGCTTGAAGGCAAACTGAGGAAGGAAGCCAGCTAGCTGGAATCTAAGAGCATTAACATGTTTTTTTGCAGGAGAAAGAGGAGTCTAAGAAACCAAGGTTGAAAAGAAAACGGAAAGTTAAAAAAAGGAGAAGGCCTGGGGTTTCCTCCCACTTCATTACCTTCCCCTCCTCTCACTTTATCCCAGGGCACCACCAGGCCTCCTGACCCTGACTGCAGATATGCATCTTTCTTTTCTTTCTGCAACTGCGATGTAGGTGTGGAAGTTTTGTTGTTATTGTTAGGGGTGGTCAAGTCAGTTCTGACCCCTGGCTGCTCTGTGGACAACAGAAGGAAACCTTGCTGAGTTTGGCAAAATCATGATCATTGAGCTCATCGGTGCCACCGTGGTCTCAATCCATCTCGTAGAGGGCCTTCCTTTTCACTGGCTCCTTTCTACGGAACACAACGTCCTTTCCTAGACCAAAGGACCTGGGATTAAGTTCTACCTTCTAAGAAGCATTCCAGCTGGACTTCCTCCCAGACGGATTTGATCTTCATTCTAGTCGTTCATTGTTTTTGGGGGGGTTGTTTGTTTTTTTAACATTCTTTACCAACAACATATTTTAAAGGCATCGGTTTCTCTCTGGTCTTCCTTGATCACTGTCCAGCCTATGAAGCTTTTGAAAATACCCAGGCTTGAATTAGGCCCATCTGAACTCTCAGTGTTGGAGACCTGTTGGTGTAGTGGTTCTGCGTTGGACTGTGACCTGACAGTTCGAAACCACCAGCAGCTCCAGGGGGAGAAAGAGCTTTCGACTCCTCTCAGAAACACAGTCAGTTCTACCCTGCCCTATGGGGTTGCTGTGAATCAGCATTGATTCAATGGCAGTGAGTTTGCTCTTGGCTTTGGTAATTCTCAAAGTAACATCTTTGCTTTCTAAGACCTTAAAGAGGTCTTTTACAGCAGATTTGCTTAATGGAATATGTTGTTTGATTTATTCATTGCTGTTTCTGTGAGTGTTGGTTATGGATTCAAAGACAATGAAATCTTTGACAGAATCAATTTTTTCGTGGTGTTTATCTCGGCATTACTATTCTAG
This sequence comes from Tenrec ecaudatus, assembly GCF_050624435.1. Taxonomy (NCBI): domain Eukaryota; kingdom Metazoa; phylum Chordata; class Mammalia; order Afrosoricida; family Tenrecidae; genus Tenrec; species Tenrec ecaudatus. The sequence continues at coordinate 128,271,994 of NC_134531.1, forward strand.
TTGTGAGGATTTTTACCACCTTCATATTGAGGTACAGTCTATTCCAACACTGTTGTCTTTGATCTTCATCGGGATGTGCTTTTGAGCTTCTTCACTCTTGGAAAGGAAGGTTGAGTCATATACCATCGCTCGTGATTGTTAGCGAGGCTCCCTGCCGTTCTGATGTCATAGTTCACTTTCCACAGTCCAGTTTCCTAGATTGTTTGTTCGGCATCTTGATGGCATACATATGGAGAAAGAGCAGAGCCCTGATGTGCACTTTTCCTGATTTTAACCCCGCAACAGCCGCTTGTTCTATGGCTAACGCAGCCGCTCGGAGACAGGCTGTCTAGCATCTGAGACAAGTGAAGTGGGGAGGTGCTAGAATTGTTTCTATCATGATCAGAGGTACCCGTGAATATAGAATATGTGTGTTCTGTGTGTCAGAATGCTATATTTGATGTAAAATTTTATATTTCATTGACTAAACTGTCCAATGTGTTTATAACCTTACGTAACTTGGGTTGCTTTCCCCCCTTACATGTTATTAGAATACATTTAATAAATACTTGTGGATTTACTAACATTAAGTAAAGATCACTGATAATCTTCTACTCATTTCTGTGAGATTATTCACCTGGGTTTTTACCAAATTGCATAGATTGAGAAACCTTCTGGTAACATTGATAATTGCTGCTTAGAATTCATAGTGAAACAATGTTCAAAGGACCCTGTCACCTCCCTTATTTCTGGCTGATCAAGTTAACAAGGCATCCAATTTGTTATGATGCGTTGTCTTGCTTGAGTAATGTTTTATTACCTTACTTGAAGTACGGAGCAACTTCTTTAAGGAACATTTCACTGGAAATGATAATAGCTTACTCATAAAAAGTCCCTCCTAGTTTTCAAAATGATTTTACATCCCTCATGTCCTATTATCTTCATTGAAACAATTTAAGTTTGGCCAGTTAAATATACTAATTGTCATTATATTTTTATGAAAATTGAAATTCAAAGAGGTCATACAGCTAATATAGCTGAGCCAGGATTAGACCTGAATACTTTGACTCCTATGTTTTTTTTGTCAACCATGTGGGTTCCTTGAAAAATAATTCCAGGAAAGATAAATGCATCATAATTTTATGATCTATGTAGAAAAATAGAAAAAGGAGAGTGAAATTAATAAACTAATCTTTGACATGTACAAGATCTATATATGCCTCTCTATTCCTTTTTAGAACAAATATTGTCCCAGTGCCTCCTATGTACCTGATATATTTCTGTCCCCTGGGGATATAGCCAAACAATAAAGTCCATGCCTTCTTGTTCTTTACATTCAGGTGGTAAAGAGCAATCAAACAAATTATGAGGAAGGTCAGCGGGAGATGAGCGCAATGGAGTAAGTTAAAGGAGGGTAGGAGTGAGGAGGTGAGTGTGACGGCCACTTGATGTCATAGAGAAGATGGCAACTGAGTCAAGGTGTGCGCAAGCTAGAGGAAGGAGACAGCTAAACAGCTGGGGCAACGGGGGAGCTGGTTTCAATGAGTACAGAAGGAAGAAAATGCTCTGGATCCGGTTATAGTGGTTGCTTTACAACTCTTTTAAATATGATCGAACTATGGAATGGTATGATATGCTAATGATATTTCAATAAACTATTTTAATTATATTTCAATTAAAAAATTAGTGATGTTGGCATCAAGGGACAGGAGTGTCCCCCTAAATTTGTGTCTCCCCAAAGTATGTTTGTTGTCACCGTTGTCATGGAACCTCTGAATTCCAGGCAACAACCTTCTAACAAGGTCTCCAGTAGGCAGAAGAGAACGTCCTGTGTCTGGAGAAACGCCCTAGTTCACTTCTGCTCATGCTAGGGAGGCCTATGGGCTGGTGGAGTGCTCGACTCTGCTGGTTCTGTGGGTTGGCTTCTGCCTGCCTGGCTTGGTCTCTCCAGGCGGATGATGACAAACCTCGTTCACATGTCATTGTCTCAATATTTACTTTTTGCAACTTCTTGCCTTTATCTCATCAGTGAAAAGAAAGCAACACCAACTCTGGATGATCCCTAAGGGTTTCCACCTGAGAACTAGACGTTCATCACACCAGCCTAGAAAAATCCCAACTGGGGTAACAGAATCATCACCCAGGAAGAGGCCGAGAACAAGCACGCAGTGCAACAGGAAAGAGAGATCAGTGCTCCCAGTGAATGCTGGGCCTTCCTTCCCGCCTTCTTCGCTCCCCATTCTGCACTGCCTCTCAGCTGTCTCCCCTTCCCCGACCTGTGCCCTTTCATCACTCACAGGCCTGCCAAGGCCCTCCCAGCCTAATGCAGGATTGCACTTCTCTGTGGCTTCAACCTCCGCTGACCCTCTTAGCTAGGGAAACTTTCTCTGCTTTGCCAAGTGAACCCATTCAGGGCTCTCTGAGTAACCCCTCGGGACTAGCCTTTTAGTGTGGTCACCAGGCCAACCCTCCTTCCCACAGGCCTCATCCAGGGAACCTGGAACAGAGGTATAGCTAAAGAAGCAAACAAGCAAAGGCATCAAGGACGCAAGACAATTCCAACTTCATGCCTTAGCCAACTTCTGTACATAGAATTCTGTGACCCAGTCTCTTTTTGTTTCGATGCAGAGTGGAGGCACAAATCCTCAGACTAGTAACAACCTTAGTTATCGTGCCCTGGCCCAGGATGGCTCCAGAAATCATGGTTCTTTGTCCTGTTCCCATCGCCTTCGCTGTCTCTGTCTTCTGCCCTGGTTTTGAGCTATTTTTCTAGCGGGTATTTCCCGCACTCTTCTCTTCCCTCCAGCTTTATTATTATTCTGAACCTCTACTACTCGTATCTTGTCCTGGCGATTCTGTGCAGAACAACTGTCAGAGACAGGCCCAGAGTTACTGTCTCTGCTTCTCCCAGTGACTGTGAGCATTTGTGCTGAGTAGGCTTATAACTGTTTGTTTATGTGGAGGATGACATTATTATTATACTTAAAGCAAAGATTTTCTATAGCACTGTGAACCCTTGCCAGAGGAAGGCATATTCTGGCTGCTTCTCTACTAAGGAGGTGGGAGGGGGGAGCCCGGGAGGGGACTATCCCATCATTCTCTGAGCCATGGCCAAGGCCAGCATGTGTCACTGGCCGGGGGCCAAGGTGGCTCTGCTACTGGCAGGGAGGTGGTGACAGGCTGAGAGGACTCAGAATCCTGTCATCACACTTTCTCAGGAAACGGAGTCCAAATTCATTTCCCTGCTCCATACATTCCATTATAGCCAAAGCCAGCCAGCACCACACAAAATTTTAAATACACTTAAAATTACAGGATTATTTTCTCATAATTGGGTTCTGTAAATTACGGGGCTGAAAGAAGGCTGGGAACGATCCCTGGGCACAGAAATGTATGATTATTAGGAAATAGACAAAAGCTGGTATTTGACCTCCAGGTGGAGGTGGAGAGAGAGAAGGTGTTAGGGGGTTGACTGCCAAATAGTGGTTCAGACTTGCCAGAATCTTCCTGGAGCCGCCCCTGCTTCCCAGAGAGGCCCAGGGTCCAAGTGGCAGCAGCCAGATGTGCCCAGCCCCTCAACCAGCCCAGAGTCCCTGCTCCAGCTGGGAACTGGAATGGCAAGTTCACCTGGCTGTGTAAAAACAAAGAGAGCCTTCTCTTTGCCTGTCTCTTTATGGGTTGGCAGCTCCGGAAAAGCCTCCTTTTGATCTTGAGCTTTGAAGGGATCAAACAAGCTGCTTTAATGGGCAGGAATGTGGCTCTGAAAATTCTACTTTTTGTCAGCAAAGCACTTCTCCTGGGGCAGGTGCAATCGGAGGAGGATCGAGTCTGTTTTCCAGGCCCTGAGCCAGATGTTCCATCTTGCAAGACTCAGAACAAAGGAGTGAAAGTGAGATCAGGCCCGAAACTGACAAGGCCGTGTCCACAAATGAGCGTTGTAGGATCTGGGAGGTAGTTCAGGATGCTTTTCTTCCTGAAACCTGTTTTAACTGCACTGTATCTTATAAAGGCCGGGAAAGCAGCTGCTTTGGTGCTAACTGAGCTCATCAAGACTCCCTGTAGTCTTTAAATTGCGTTTGCAGTAGGACCCACCTCTAAGCAATGGGATTTAGGATAACATCCTTTGATTTAGGAGCTAGGCTTTCCAATAATTTTCTGTCTGGGATCCACATACTTTTCACGAATGCCAAAACAGGTTTTAAATACCCACTTTAATTCTCATCACCTATGTTGCTATTATGATATAAAAATAATAGTCATGGTTTTCTGTCCTGAGACCCATTTCAACAGGAGCTTCAGGAGCTGCTGTTTCACATCACACAGCAGAGAGCGAGCAGGCGTACATTTCTCAAGCTCATCTGAAACAAGCAATTCAGCACACCCTCAAATTCTCGAATCAGGTTAGTGCCATTTCCTTATAAAAGTTTTCCATAGATCTCTTCAAATACATTGCAGGGCAGTGAATTATTTAATGTGTCTCTTTCCAGCCAAACTCTTTAACTCCTACCAAATGACTTTTCCCTGCATGGGTCTGGTAAGAAGGTGGGGGAAGAGACTTACTTGATTCACCTATAAGTAATGGAAAATAGGATCCCCCAGAGTGTCATCCCGATGGGTAGCAATCAGCCCTCTGAGAAGCAGGAGGAGGGAACGCATTACGCTCAGGAGCCAGGAGTGGAGTGCACCGTTTAGACACAGATCCCTGCGAAGTGAACCTCCTGGATCAAGATGACACCTGTACCCTCAGAGGGACAACAGCAGAACCAGATGCAGAGCATGGAGCAGCGTGACAGACTTCCCAACCTGAAGAGCAAGTTAACATGGGCGCTTTTACGCAGAAAGCTGACTTGTGGAGTGGGGTGCCTCTGGGTAATTAATTGGGAAAGCTGGACTTGCTGACACACAGAAGTGGAGTTGAGTACCTTTGGACTGAGGCTTACTGGACTGAGGTGTCTCAAGGCACTGATTCAAGGAGCTGGGTTTGCTGGCCTATGGAGTTTGAATGGAATGCCTTGGGGTTGAGGCACACAGCAGAGTAGCATGTCCTGTGGGCATTCATTAGCAGACCTGAAACCTTGTAACATGTCCTGCCTGGCACACAACTACCCTGAGCATTTCTCACTGATATTACAATTTGTTAACATCCTTAAGAAACCCTTTTAATCATAAATTTCTCAGTGAGTTTCTGGGTAGCCACCACAATGAACATTATTAAAAACTAAGACTAATCAGAAGAGAAGTAAAATAGAGAACATTGGTTAAGTAGACTCCTATGTTTCAAGAGATCCAAACCAAAGCTAAACTCACTGCCATGGAGTTCGTTCTGATCCATAGTCACCGGGTAGGACAGAGTAGCACGATCCCTATTGGTTTCTGAGACTACAACTGTTTCCAGGAGTAGGGTGTCTCACTTTTCTCCTTCTGGGGGGCTAGTGGCTCCCGACTGCTGCCCGTTTGTTTCACATGGCGATTGTACCTCCAAATGACTCTATAAAGGTTTAAAGATAGGAGTCGGTGACTCTTACATTCCCTTGTGTTTCTTTTCAAACAGGATCTCCAGGGTATGTTCTGCAAATCCCTAGTCTCAAAGAGATGTTTCTGGAAGAGAGAGTTGCAGGGCCAAAGAAGTGGGGGGCAACATCTGAGTACTCCTAGAACTTCTCACTGTACAATAAACTTGAAGTCTCTGGGAAACTTGTTTAATATCACTTAACTCATATTTCCCTAAATCATTTGGCTAGGGAGAATGTTTTGCCACATAATGTTTAATATCCCAGGAAACAAGCTCTTGTTGAGGACAGTGTTAAACCGTAACTATCGAGCACAGAGCACCTAAAAGCAGAGATCCTTAAGAGATTGACAAGTCTTCCCTGAGGAATCAGATTTACTGATCTCAAGCAGAACCCTGGAAACCATGCAGTGAGGATTTCAGATGATTCTTAGATGAGCTACATACTACCCACCCCCACCCTCATGGAACACACTAGCACACATACACACACTCACAAATGTGCACACGTTATGGAAGTACACCATAACACATACAGAGTCCAAAGGTAGCAGGGATGACTTATTTTTGGTGTAAGAAGGCAGAGACAATATCAGCAGTGAGGGACATTTTTAACTAAAAGTGAAGTCTATAAAACACAACCCTATTTTGATTGCTAGGTCTCGGAGAGTAATGAACACGTCACACCTCAAACAGCATAAGACATTGCCAGCACACCAGGGGAGGGTAAGGGTGGTGGTTAACTGTGGAGATGTGGGGACAAGGCACAGATTTGAGACTCCGGCCCTAGTCCCTTTACAAATCTCAATTTCCTCATCTGGAAAATCAGGAGTAATTAAAACAGTGTTACTTCCTTGTCATGAGGTATTGTGGAGAATTAAGTTAAATAAGGGGAAATTATTTAGAATTACTAACACATTATAGGTGCAAAATCATATTATCGTGGATGAGGGGAGTGCATGATGGGGACTCAATGTCCATCTGTAGACAACCGGATATCCTTGCAGAGGCGTAGTGGGGGAGGAGATGAGTCACTCAGGGTTCAGTGTAGCATTGATGAAACTCACAACCTTCCTCTAGTTCTTAAACTCTTCCTTCCTCCAACTATCATGATCCCAATTCTACCTTGCAAACCTGGTCAGACCAGAGGATGCACAGTGGTACAGATGGGATCTGGAAACACAGGGAATCTAGGACAGATGAACTCCTCAGGACCAGTGGTGAGTGGAGATACCGGGAGGGAATTGCGAACTTCCTCCCTGGGGGATAGGCAACAGAAAAGTGGGTGAGGGGAGACGTCGGGCAGTATAAGATATGATAAAATAATAATTTATAAATTATCAAGAGTTCATGAGGGAGGGGGAAGTGGGGAGGGAGTAGGGGTGGGAAAGAAAAATGAGGAGCTGATTCCAGGAGGCCAAGCAGAGCGAGAGTTTTGAGAATGATGAGGGAAACGAATGTGTAAGTGTGCTTCACACAATTGATTTATGTGTGGATTGTGGTAAAAGTTATATGAGCCCCAATAAAATGATTTAAAAAAATAATAATAAGCAAATAGATACAAACCACCAAGATAAATAGATAGATAGATATTTGCTATTATTACTATTGTTATTGAGGTGAAATTCGTGTAACATAAAATTAACCAGTTTAAAGTCATCATCCAGTAGTGTATGATGCAAGACTCGTGTCTGTGGACTCCCATACATTTCTGCCACTCCATTAAGCATTTTCTTTCCATTCATCCTGAGCCTCCCCCGTCTCCCCACCTCAAGTCCTTGGCCATTACGTTTAAGCAAAGATGTGCAAAGACATAAAAGCAGACCAAAGAGGACACAGACAGGATGGGGAGACAGACTGGGTTGGAGATCCAGGAATTGATGCCGACAAAAGGTTGTCCTGAGGAAAATAAAAGATAAGACTCTGGATTGGAATTGACTTGACAGCAGAAGGGTTTGATTTTCATCTGGCTGCTCTGATTCCTCAGATCCTCCAGACCCCAGCAGTTGGAGGACCTGAATAAGTCTGAACTGCCCCCCAGTTCCCTGTCTTTTTAAACTTTCCAAATCCCAAGCCACTCAGCTGGTCCTTGGGAGGTTCAGCAGCCATGGTTTACCTCCATGTCCTTCTGAAACAAATTCAAGGCAGCACACAAAGGGTTACAGCCATGTTTCTAAACAAATGAGAACAGCCAAGTCTGGATGCTGAGATGAAATTATAATCAAGGTATTCACGGATTGGTGGTATTTATCATGTTGTTAGCATTGTAAATTTGTACCATTGTAGATAGGAGACACACAGCTTGGGGGCCCGTACCTTCACCTATTGTTTTCCCTGTGTTATGATAAATTTCCAGCAACACTTGATTAAAACTGCCAATTTGTTGGGAATAAAGAGAATCTCTCGACACCACCAGGACTAATGACGTTGTCCTTGCCAAGGGGTCGTTGAATAATTGCATGCCATTATTGCACAGGCATGGCGCTTTTCACACTGGTAGCAAAGCAATGAAGATTGATTCCCTTTAATTAATCACTCAAAAATAGCCCCCTTGTTTCATTCCCCAAATAGGAGGGAGCATGTTCCTACATCTTTCTTCCAAAAGGTGCCTGGTTGCAATTGGTTCCCTGATGAGATATCAAAATGCGTGTGCCTGCCCGAGATAGGAGGACCCACTCAGTAACTGATTGTGGATCCTGTTTTCCCAGTTCTTTATTCCTAGCCCTGAGCTCACTTTGTAGCCTAACAGCCTAGGGCACATTTACATAGCTTTCCTTAATTGTACTCTAGGCTTCTCATTAGACTGGAAGACAACACCTCTTATCTGATCCAATACAGACTTTCTTTTGCATTTCCACGAATATGATACATTGAATTTAAGTATTCCTAGTATTTGGTTTAGAGAGCTATACAGGCTGATAGGAGAAAGTATTGCTATAGACCAGCTTATATAAGTTGCATTGTTTGTCTCTTGCTTGTTCTTTTTTCCTTTGTTTGTTTGTTTTTAAAACCCCAAGTTCTGCTCATTTCTTTCAATTTTGAGCAAGCTGTCTTAAAGACTACCTGTTTTCTTCAGGCAGTCTCCTTCATAGAATGACATTTAATAGTCTTTGCTCTGCAAAACAGACTCAAAACAGCAATTCCGGCTAACGGGCTTTTGTAGGAGAGCTATGCGTGACACTGTGGGGGTGATGCCAAAGGAAGAAGATGGCACTGTTTCTAACTGGCAATCAACATTGTGAATTAGGAAAGTTCAATTTTGACACATGTCTACTGCCCACACCCAGCTGTCACCAACTGCTTCTTTCCCTCCCATTTTCAGAAAATAGCCTATTAAAGGGACTTTCCATATAAGCTGACCTTCAAATGTATCCATCACTAGCGGAAAAGGGCACGTATCTATCTTCATATACTTCGTCTCCTCAGGTTGTTGCTCTGTCCGTCTTCTCCAAACATCCTCCTTTCCATCTTAGCCCTGCCCACGCTTACATTCTGACAGAAAGTGATGCTGATTAACATTTGGTGTGTATGTTTCAATATTCAGTTTTCAAGGAAATCGACTTTAGAGTTGAGTGGCTAGATATCTATGTGTATTGTGTCCTTTTAGTATTTATCTTTTTTTTAAAAAACGTAGCCTCATGGCATCTCAAAAAGCCCTCGTACTCTTGATAGGTTCTCAAAGAGCACTCATATTAGGCACATTAAATTTACACATGAGAAAACCGGGGTCCCAGAGAGAAAGTGACCCTTTTGTAAATATTAACGAAGGCATTGTGAGAGGAAGGATACAAACAAAGGAAAATGAATGGAGGTGAACAGAAACACAGCGTAAGATAATGCTACAGTGTAGGAAAATTTCCTGCAATTTATAAATTATACAAAGTATAATGCTTTGTGTTGGGACAATTTCAGGTCTTGTACTTATATTGAGTCCCTGAATTTCAGCTTTTGCATTATTCAAACAGAAATCATTAAGGTAAACGAATGCACATTAAATTGATTCTTATAGAAAGTTGCTTCCAGTATGGCCGGCTGCCACCATGATTTCCCGGCCTCGGTACATCGCATTACAGAAGAATTCCAATTCATTTACCACATCATCTTCACCTGTCTCCTAAAGACAAGCCCACTGCTTTTGACTCATAGTGAACCAAGTCTGCCCGTCTTGACGGAATAGGAGCCTCTTCCTCTTCCAGCAGAGGAGAGTTATGTGTCTCAACAGTGCTATACTGCACCGGACAGGTATTTCTTGCTTGGTATTATAGTTTAGTGATTCGCAAAATTTAATCAGCATCACTGTCTATGAAAGTGCAGAATCTTATTTAGTAGTCCTGAAGTAAAGTCAAGATTCTTAATAAAATTCAACATGATACTAATATTGCTAATGGGTGGACCACCTATAAACTGAAAGTAAGATATGACTTTTGAAGAAGAGCCGGATATTGGTACTGGGAAGTCAAAAACAAGATGAGACACATAATCGAAATGAAACATTCTAACACCTGTTTGGGGTTCACTGTGTGTCCATACCCAATGCCTAGCGCAGGCCCTGTCTTCCAGATGCCCTGGCAGGGGCATGCACCTTCAACTGTGGAAGCTAGGCTAGGACTTTCAGAGGAGCACACACATTTCCATCGTGATCAGAAAAATGTTTCCTATAAAGGTACAGAGAAGAAGATGAAAATGACAGCTTTTATGCTACCGCACCAAGATAATTATAAAAATAAAGGCGTTTCACTGCATTTATGAAATAGTAGTTCTTGTTAGTGAAGGGAAGGTGCGGTCAGCTCTGTGAAGTGCAGAGAAATGGGAATTGCGAGTGAATGAGAATGCACCTGGCAGCCTGAGAGGTACATACAGACAAGTCACAACAAACTGCGAGACAGAATATTTCCCCTTGCTCGGTTTCAGTTGTGCTGTTATAGATCTAAGCTCAGAGAAGGCCATTTTGGCAGGTGCTAGTATTTACACTCAACAAACCTCTCTGTGTTGATATGTCTCTGCGCCCCCTCCCCACCAACCATTCTCTCATGCACACCCCCCAACAATATACAATATAAGGCACCAACACCTTTCTTCCAACTAAATGTGCCAGGATGTGCCCGACGGACTGCATCTCCATGCTTTTAAGTCCTGAGATAACAACAGCTACTAATCACTACTCTAGAAGTCGTCTCAAATGTTGTGCCTTTTCCAGAAGAGCATTAGGCGTTAAGGTTCACATTAGGCAGCATAAAGTTTCCTTTGATTTATCAGTCAGCATCACCCCTAGGTCTGCTTCTGCCTTCCTGCTTCCTAGGCTTCTGCCACCTGCAAGGCCTGGACAATGCTCTGTCACGCTATAAAGAAAACGAAAGCACTTTCTACCTGCCCAAATGGTCTCTCCTGGGAGCCTATTCATCAGAAGGCAGAATACAAAAGAGAGAAAGTGTTGTAGGTAGATATTATGCATTCCATCGAGGTTTCAGTAGTTGAACCATCTATTTTATTTTAGCAGGAGATGTTTTCGATATATCTGCTGATTGCACACTCGTTCTTTAATCTGTATACATGAAAAGCTAAAAGCAGAAAGCCACGGACTGAAATTTTCTCTGTAAATAGTTGAACATTGGCAACAGATATAGAAAGTCACAGTGGGAAAGCTGGGAAAAAATAAATTGAAGAAACCACAGGAAATGAAGGTTTTACATAAGGACAAGGAGCCAGTCAGTTTTCAAGTCCATTTTGTAATAAAGGAAATTATGAGGCACATAAAACCCACTTTGGGAGATTTACATTTTGATAGATAATACCCTTACAACAATTAGTATGAAATGTTCCTGGTTTACCTACGACATGTTTCTAATAGATAGTCCACATGCGTCTTTAGCAGAATGTAACTGCTAATATTTGAAGTGCAGGAAATTCCTTGGTTCTCATTTAAAATACTATAATGTTCTCCTTGCTCCAGGCAGGCGAAAATAAAATCTCAATTAAAATAAAAGCAGGCATGGTTCCAGTTAAGCAATGATCATTTAGAGAATTAATGCAATACAGCTTTTCCCATAAAGTGCAAAGTCAGCGTGGCGAGGGAGCCATCGTGCCAGGCTGGGATTCCAGTCCCTTAGACCCAGAAGTGGATTCTTCTTGCGCAGGTCGTTTAATCTTGCGCATGTCACTTAACGTGAGTCGGCAACAGTGTTCTCGTCTGTAAAAGCAGACCCCTGGTACCTAGGGAAAGCCTCACCTGTCCTTAAACCCTTGGGATTTCTGACCTGTGCAACCGGTGGAAATCCTTGTAACACTGAGAGATAAAAGCACGCCAAGAGGTTATTTCACTCTGGTAGGAACTCGAGAAAATTAAGAAAATAGTAAGTGACGAGGAACAGAGGCCACAACCTGGGAGCCCTCTACCAAAGGTGGTCTGCAGAGTTTCACGCCGCTAGAGTCCGGATGGGTTAATGGTTAGGCGTTCAACTGCTAGACTGATCATTGGCAAGAAAGCCTTAAGGCGCAGTTCTTCTCTGTCCTCTGTGAATTAGCTACCAGTCAGGAGAGGCTCCAAGGATTTATTGTTTTCATGTGAACCTTTCGCTGCTCAGTTTGACACAGTGACTCTGCCTTCTCTGTCATTCACCACGAAGACTGATCCATTTACTTAGGGTATCTGCCAGACCATCACCCCCAACAAGGGACTTTAGTTTGTGACTTGGGCTGATCCACTCATACAATAAATATTTATTTAGTTCCAATGCTCTGCCCCAGAGAGTGTTCTAAGTACTGGGGTTTTAATAATAAATGATACAGGGAAGGGAAAGAAGAGTCTCTTCAGTAAATGGTGCTGGGATAATTGGATTTGCACATGCAAGAAAATAAAACAGGATCTATGTTTCACACTATACACAAAATTAAATTCAAAATGGATTAAGGACCCAAATGTGCAAGCTAAAACCATAAAATGCTTAGCCGAGCCTAGCTTTCAACACTAAATTTAATATAATAGCACAAGCACAAGGAGAAAAAAATTAAGTAGAACCTCTTAAAAAGGTGTAACTTGCTCAGCAGCAAACTACACCAAAAAAGTGAAGAAATGAGCTCCTCACTGGGAGAGTACCAGCTGGGAGAATATCTACCAACTTGGAGAAAAACCATATATCCAAGAAGAATCTAATAACGAAAACATACATAAAGCATTGACAACGTAACAACAGTATTCATAACTCAATCATTAAAAAGGCAATTCTCCAAATAAGACATTTAAATGGACATCAAACACATACAAAGATTCTCAGCATCATTAGTCATTAGAGATGGACATCAAACAATGAGATACCATTTTACTCCCAACTGCTAACCCCAGGGTGCACAGTTCAAAACCGCCAGCCATTCTGAGGGACAAAGACGAGGCTTTCTACTTCTGCAAAGATTCTCAATCTTAAAAAAAGAAAATGAAAATAATAATTTATAAATTATCAAGGGTTCATAAGGGGGGGAGGGGAAAAAAGAGGAGCTGATACCAATGACTCAAGTAGAAAGAAAGTGTTTTGAAAAGGATGATGGCAACAAATGTACAAATGTGCTTGACACAATGGATGCATGGATTGTTATAAGAGCTATAAGAGCCCCCACTACAATGATTTTTTTAAAAGATTCCCAATCTTAGAAATGCACACAAAGGGCCCTAACTAGTTAAAAACCGCCTGCTCTGAGTATTACGTTCTAATAAGCACTATCTGTATGAGATTAAATTGACAAAAGCAACTTAGAACATTAAATTGGAGCAAGTGGGGTACTTAATTGACTAAATTAAAGGTGGAAAACAAAGCACACTATTATAGACCCAGAAAGGAGCATTCAAATGGTCCAAGAACATGAAACAATGTAACCAAAGATCCCTAAATGGCGCAATAGAAATTGTTAAAAGGATGTGTGCTTTACTGTGTATATTCTCAGTAACAACAACAAATAAAACAATATGATGGTAAGTAAAAATGTATTGCAACTAGGAATACAGCCCTTACAGGCACGCGTTTGTTCCAAACAAAATGTGCATCAGTATGTTTCTGTGGTCAGCTGGTGGCTGCTGACAAGCTCTTTCAGGGATGAATTTGGGTCAGCCTTGTTAGGATGTGCAAGAAAAAATTTTTCTTAGAATGTGTAATACAAATCTCGCCCTAATGAAGTGGAGATTAAAGATGTCCCAAATTCCTGACTTGTTCAAAATGCTCTCCCCCTCTATCACCGCTGATATCACCCACCATGTCTCCCCTTGACCCATTCCCTCCCATTCCAGGATTCTTCAGTTCACTGCAACCTCTCACAGAATGTGTGAGCCACTTAAGGATTGGCTACCGTGCTTGTGGAGGCTGGCAAGTCCTGAATCTGAAGTTCGAAGCTCTGTCTAGAGCAAAACGTCTTAAACGACCAATTTGGATGTGCGATGACCAAAAGTGAATCCAAAATTAAACGGAGTATTGCTGGCAGTAAGGGGTCACAAGTAGAAAACGTTTGTAAGAAGCCCTGGCAAGGATCCTCCTTGTTCACACAAATGGGCAATGTTGTCTCAAAAGAGTGAGCAGCACGGTGAAGCGGGTCAGTTGATAGACTTATGGCTCAATTTCCAAACACAAGAGGTACGAAAGGTGCAAGACAGATGCAGGGAGCAGAGCAGGAGAGCAAACATTGCCAGACTGCTACAAATGAGAAATGTCCGAAAGTGAAAGGCGGTCTCACTTGCTTAGCCAGGCGAGGGAGCACGCAGGGACTCAGGTCAAGAGGGTCACCCAAATCCTTGGCCAACAGATGTTAGTTAGGCAGCAACTAACCTCTGGTTTGTGTTCATCTCTGGTGATGCAGCAGTAGTCTTCTGCACATGCTCAATTGGAAAGGGAAGCTCTCCCAGATGGTGTCTTGTCCATGCCGGGGACTTTGATGGCGGTGTGGTTTTTGCCTTCTGTCATCAAAAGGTTAGGTAGAGGATGTATCGATGACTTCTGTGAAGCAGGTGGGCCAGGTCTAGTCTCCACCAGTTCTGTGACCCCAGCCTCCTGCTTTTCTTAATTAAGCAGCAGCTGGCAGTTGGCCTGGTAACAGAATCGCTTACAACCAGAAGCCAGTTCTTGTTTTAACACAGACTGTATTGACAGGTGCAGAGGCTAGAGTTTACAGTATATTACAAAATGGGGGGCTATGGCAAGAAGGACCACATTAAATAATTAACCACAACCCAAGCTGTCTTTTAAGAAAATGTCGAGTCAAAACAGTGGCTCCAGGATCTGCTGGATCCAGGCCGAGGGTCAGCTCAGAAGGTCAGAGGGAGTATTTTGCGGGATCCCAAAGGTAATTTTGACAGACTCTTCTGGAAAGCTCTGAGGATGATCATGGGGCTCGCTACGCAGAAGTTTTAAGAAACTTGAAAACTGCACCGGGAAGAAAAGGACCAGAGGCGTTGCACTGAGGAAGTGATTTTTTACGCACATCAGTGTCTGCTCATTCTTCAAGGGAAACAAGGGCTGCCCAACGAGAATTTCAGAGGCAAACCCTACCCCATTGGGCCCTTCTTTTTGTTCTATCAGCTCCAAGGATAATTAAAAGGAACAAAATGTGAGCCCCAGAAGCTGCCCTAACTGCCTTTCTATGTGACATAAATGGAAGGGCACAGAATTCTTCAGGGAAAGATCAGAGACATGAAAATACCTATTTCAGAAGTGTACTGACCTGATGGAAACTATGTTGATTAAAAAAGTGGGTGAAGGGAGACGTCGGATAGTGTAACGTGACAAAATAATAATTTATACATTATCAAGGGCTCATGAGGGAGGCGGGAGTGGGAAGGGAGGGGAAAAATGAGGAGCCGATGCCAGGGGCTTGGGCAGAGAGCAAATGTTTTGAGAATGATGAGGGCAACGGATAAATAAAATAGATAACACCTCTGCAGCACTGACTTCTTGTTGGACAATTTAACCTTAAATAAATCTCCATTTTTTTTGGAAGACAATTTGTCACGACACTTTTTTCAGGATTAACTTGCTTTCTCAAGGAGCTGTCGTCAGATGACTCAATCTGCAGTACTCACTGTCATGGATCCTCGGAAAGTCTAGAGTTTTCTTTCCATCATTATAACCTCAGTCTCCTGAGTTTCATAACTTATTTCTCCTGATCCTTTTTATTTTTAACAGCATTTCCTCCTCCAGGATCTCTGATTTTCAAGAGAGTTTCAATGCCTTCTGAACATTCTGACAATTAGAAAATTCAATAGGAATTGGATCCTTCTATTTAATTTCCTAGAAGCAATCACCTTCTTCTAACTGTACAGGAGGCAATTCAAACCCCCCAGCCACTCCACAGGAGAAGAATATGGTTGGCGGCTCTCATAAAGATTTACAAAGCCTTGGGGCCTCAAAACGGTATCACTCTGAATCAGAATGCACTGAAAGCATTAGTCAAAAATAAGGCTATAGGAATACATGGAAAACCAATAGAAATCTTTCAGTGAGCTGAGGAAGCACTAGAAGCACTCACTCATCTATGCCAGGAAGTTTGGAAGACAGCTAGTTGGCCAACTGTCTGGAAGACATCCATACTTGTGCCCATTCCAAAGAAAGATGATGTAACAGAATGCTCTAACTAGAGAACAGTATGACTGATATTGCACACAAGTAAAATTTTGCTGAGGATCATCCAAAATTGGTTGTAGCAGTACAGTGACAGGGAGCTGACAGAAGTTCAGGGGAGACACAGAAAAGGATGTGGGAGAAAAGACATCATTGCTAATGTCAAATGGATTTTGGTTCAAAGGAGAGAATACCAAGAAGGTGCTTATTTTGAGCTTTGTTGATTATTCAGAGGCATTCAACTGTGTGGACCATATAAACTATAGATAATCTTGAGAAGAATGGGAATTCCAGGACACTGCATTGTGTTTAATGAGGAAGGTGTACATGGATCAAGAGGCAGCTGTGCGAATAGAATGTTGCATGGTTTAAAATCAGGAAAATTGTGTATCAGGGTTGTGTCCTCCCATTGTACTAGTCCAAACTGTGTGCTGAGCAAACATCAGAGAAGCTGGATTATATGAAGATGAATGTGGCATCAGGATTGGTGGAAGGCTTATTAACAACCTGCGATATGCAGATGACACAGCTTGCTTGCTGAAAGCAAGGAGGATTTCAGGCACTGGCTGGTGAAGATCAAGGATCGCAGCCTTCAGTGTGGATCACAGCCCAAAGGAGAGTGGGCCAAATGCTCACTCACAACGACCAGTAGGTAGCATCATGATAAATGGAGAAAGGGTTGACGTTGTCACAGGTGTTATTTCGGTGGGCTCCCCAATCAATGCTCATGGAAGCAGCAGTCAGGAGATCAATGGCGAGCTGTGTTAGGTAAATCTGCTGCAGAAGACCTCTTTAGAGTATTGGACAGTAAGGGTGCTACTTTGAGGATTAAGGTGCACATGATCCAAGCCCTGGTGTTTTCTATTGCCTCAGATGCATGTAAGTTAGACATTGGATAATGAAGACAGAAGAACTGATGTCTTCGAATTGTGCTGGCAAAGAATATTGAAAGACCCACGGGCTGTTAAAAGGTCAAAGCGAATTCTCTTGGGAAACGTTTGGCCAGGGTGGTTCCTTAGATGCAAGGATGACAAACTTCATCTTAGATATTGTTAGGAGAGACCAGTCCTGGGAGGAGAACATCATGCTGGGTAAAGTGAGGGGCAGGGGAAGAGGAAGACCCTCTGGAAGATGGACTGACACGGTGGCTGGCTACCACAATGGACTCGGGTTTTGGAATGATTGTGAGGTTGACGCAGAACCATTCGGTAATTCGTTCCATTGTACCTATAGTCACTGGAAGTCAGAACCAATTCTGTGGCACCTAACAGCCACAATAACAACAGCAAATGAATCAGAATAGACTCGACGGCGGTGGGATGTCCTACAGTCTTTGGGGAGCATGGATAGTTCACAAAGCCAGCCACGGACTAAAATTTTGGAGGTTCTAAACCCACTGGATAGAGGTACATCAAAATAAAGGCCTGGTAATCTAGTTCCAAAAATCAACATGTGAAAACCCCATGGAGTATATTTGTAGCCCTGATCCACGTGGGACTGGAACAAGTCAGGGTCCACTTGGCGGTAAGTGCGGTGTTGCGGTTACACACTGACGAGTATGACGGAGTAAAGCATTTGCTTATCTGACATCATGCTCACAAATGTTACTATTGGGGGGGCCATTGTTGCAGCCACAGTGTCAGTTGTCTTAGGGAGAGTCGTTCTCGTTTTTTCTTGACTCTCGACTTTACCAAGCATGATACCCTGCTCCAGAGACTCATCCCTCCTGGTAGTACGTCCCAAGTACACGAGCTGAAACCTTGCCATCCTGTCTTCTAAGAACAATCCTGGCTGTACTTCCTTCAAGACAGACTTTTTCATTCCTCTGACAGTTCATAGTACATTCAATATTTCCCCCAACATCATAATTCAAATATGACAAGCCTTCAGTGCTCCTTCTTTCTTGTCAACCTTTCCCCTGCATGAGAGGTGACTGAAAATATCATGGCTTGGGTCAGGTGCATGTTAGTCATTCAAGAAACAGCTTTCTATTTTCCCCCCAATGCTCTAAAAAGATCTTTTATATCAGATTTTCCCAATGCAACATGTCGTTTGAATTCCTGACTGCTGCTTTCCTAGGTATTAGCTATTGATCTAAGTACAATAAATCCTTGATAACTTAATTTCTTCATCATTTATTATTTTGTTTATTGGTCTAGTTGTGAGGATTTTCTTTTTTATGTTTCTCTGGAATCCGTACTGCAGCCTGTAGTCTTTAACTTACGTCGGTAAGTGCTTCCAGTCAGCAACAGCTCTTGGTGGTCGTATTATCTAGCTCTTCTGCTGCCTTGACGGTCTTTTCCCAGCCCCTTTTAACCCATTCATCTATTTTTCATCCCATGTCTCCTTTCAAACTTCTGCACATCTGAGTGGGGAAAAGCAAGACAGATCTTGAAGTACCAATGAAAACACCACTTAAATATTTGACTCTCTAGACCAGCAGTTCTCAACCTCTGGGTCACGACCCCTTTGGGGGTTGAGCGACCTTTGCACAGGGGTGGCCCAATTCATAACAACAGCAAAATTACAGTTATGAAGTAGCAACGAAAATACTTTTATGGTTGGGATGGTCACTGCAACATGAGGAATTGTATTAAAGGGTGGCGGCATTAAGAAGTTTGAGAACACTGCTCTAGACCCTTCTGTTTATCGTTCGTCTTGGGGACCTGGAGGGATGGTGGAAAGGGAAACAATTCAAACAAAGCATTGATATGATACTTATCATAGCAGGAACAAGAACCAGAAAAAGGAATAGATGTGTTTATGTGACCATTCTAAGGGGATGGAGGATCCTCAAAACTTTTAGTAAAGTTGTTATCAAATTTTTAGTCCATTGTCTTGCAACTAAAAAATAAACTGAGGTATAGTGATTAAAAAACCAACGGAATCAGCTACCAAGACATCTGAATATTCATCTAAACTGATAGCCTTCTATTAGCTCTAAAAATTCTGTAATCCTACCTATCTTATATAGTAATCATGAGTCTTTTTAAGTCAACTATCTTTCATTTTTATTTAAATTTTATAGATTCAACAGAACCAAAAACAAAACTAAATTTAAAACAACATAGATCACCCTCCAATTTCAGAAGACAGAAGTCTTTCTAAGCAAATAAATGAGTAAATAAAGCAGACAGCTAATCTAAATAAAATGTTGGTGAACTTGAATTTTTAAAATCTAAAAATCCTCTAAGTAAAATACCAATAATAACCTGACAAAATTTACATGGGTATGACCTGCAAATGATCATTATTCTTACCACATAAAATATTCTTAAGCATGTTTTTTACTAAATAAAATATTATTTTATCAGTTAAATAAAAATAACAGAAGAATGGAAAAGTTAACTTAAACCTGAATACCATAGGAGAAATGTAAAGAGTTCATAAATACTGAAATAGTTATACTCAATAGTAATTCTGTTTTGGTCAAGAATCATCAAAAACAACAACAACAAGAGCAACATTATTTTTTCACATTGCATGATATCTTGAGCTAATCACTTGGCTGACTGTACTTGGTGACTCCAGCTTTAAAATGCCTCACCCACGCATTGTCACTCGTGGAAACTAAACATCTTCATTTGTTTCATATGTGTGCTCCAGGAGTCTGGGAGGTGCAAAGCATTAATGCACTTGCCCGCTAACTGAAAGTTTGACGGGCGGAGTCCACCCAGAGACATTTCCCCCCAAAGGTCTTGGTGATGTGTTTCTACAAACTCCGCCAAGGCGCACTTGATGGCGCGATGATCAACTCTGACACAAATGCGGTCTCCGTGAGTTGGCATCTACTTGATGGCAGCCCACCCGCCATCGTGGCTTAGTGTTACCCTGGGGGATCCACGCTCCTCTTCTGCTTTCAGGCACGTTAGTGTATGCTTGCTGCTTCCTGAGCCTAATATTCCTACATCACCTCCAGCAGGGCTCTTAGCCATTTACCTCTCTTGTCTTCTATTATTTAACCTGTCATAAGAGGATCAGTCATTACAATTTCACAAGGGTAAAAAGGAGACTGATAAAAATCTGCATAGGGCGAGGGTTCCCAGCACACATTTCCATGTCCCAAAGGGATATGCTACACTTCCATGTACATCATGTCTTTCATCGATGAAGCTCTAATGTATTTTTAAAGAATTTCAATTTAAGTGAATAAGGTCATATTCTCATCAAAAACATCTTAAGTAATGAGTACACTTTGTTTTTAATCAGCATTGGAAAAATTTTTAAATGTGTCATCTAATAAATTATTGATTGATGACAGAGTTGTATTTTTCATCTCTCAAGAATGATCAAACAAAATAAATTGGATGGAAAACATTGGGATTAGAGTCTTAGTCTGGCACTATTGCTTTCCCACTATACTGACTATATGTACTTTGTAGGGTACAAAAAGGTCATCACTATATAAATTCTGTAAGTCATCTTCACTATATAAATTCTATAAGTCATCATCGCTGAAACGGAGCCCTGCCTGCACACATACAGACTGGAGGAAAGCCTGACTGAGCAATGGCAAGGGTTCAATGTACAAAGCATGAACACAACTTCTATAACTCAACCATCAAAAATAACAGCTTAATTTTAAAAAATGGACAAAGGACATGGATAAATATTTCACCAAAGACGATAAACAAAGGGTCAACAAACACATGAACCTTTCAACATTATCATTCACTCCCTCCCCCAAAACACCCCAAATAAGCAAAACCCTGTTACTGTCCAGTTGATTACAACTCATAGACTGTGTAGGATTTAGGAAGATCTCCATAAAAACTAAGGAGACCTGGTGGCACAGTGAATTAATCATTAGACTGCTAACTGAAAAGTCAGTGGTTCAAACCCACCAGCTCCTCATAGGTTGAAAAATGAGGGAATCTGCTTCTATTAGTAATTACAGTCTCAGAAACCCTGTGGAGCAGCTCCGTGAGCTGGAATTGACTTGAAGCCTGTGGGTAAATAAAAACCACAATGAATGGCTTTGATTTTTAAAAGAAAGGAAGAGATAGAAAATAGCCATGCTTAAGAAAGATGTGGAGTAACTGGAGTCCTCATTCACTGTTGACAGAAATGTAAGACAGTACCACTGCTATGGAAACCAGTCTGACGAGTTCTCTAAAAGTTAAATATGTAACTTCTCTGTTGTTGTCAGGTACCATCAACTGGGATCCAACTCACAACATCCTACTGAAAAGTAGAATAAAATATCATCTGGTCCTGAGCCACACTCACAATCTCTGCCCATTGTTACAGTCGCCGTGGGAATTCATCTCTTGGACAGTCTTCTTTTTTGGCAATTACCCTCTACTTTACCAAGTCTGATGTCCTTTTTCCCCGACTGGTCTCTCCTGACACTAGTCCAAAGCATGTGAGATGAAGTCTTGCCATCCTCATTTCCAATGAACATTCTGGTTGTACTTCTTCAAAGATAGATTTGCTTGTTCTTTCATAAATCTATGGTACTTTAATGTTTTCACCAATACCATAATTCATACACACCAATTCTTGTCCTATCTTCCTTGTTCAATGGTCAACTTTTGCATCCATTTGAGGCCGTTGACGATACCATGACTTGGGTCGGGTAAAGCTTAGTCCCCAAAGTAACATCCTTGCTTTTCACACTTTAAAGAAGTCGTGCAATAGATTGGCCCAATGCAGGACATCACTTTATTTATTTATTTCTACTTTCATGAGCATTGACGGTGGATCCAAGTAAAATTAAATCCTTGGCAATCGAGTCTTATTTCTATTTTTCATTTTGTCTACTGGTTTAGTTGTGAAGGTTTTGTTTTTGCATTTAGTTGTAATACACACTGAAGGCTGCAGTCTTTGATCTTGATCAGCAAGAGCCTCAATTATTCTTGACTTTCAGCAAACAAGGTTGTGACATTTGTATATCACACATTGTTAATAAGCCTTCCTCCAATCCTGATGCTACCATATTCCTCTCCATGTAATCAAGCCAATCGATGCATTTGAATTGTGATCCTGGAGAATAATATTGGAAGTACCATGGACTCTTAAAAGGATAAACTGAGCTGTCTTGGAAGAAGGATAGCCAGAGTGCTTCTTAGAAGCAAGGATGGCGAGAATGTGTCTTACATACTTTGGACATATTGTCAGGAGAGGTCAGAAGGACGTCGTGCTGGGTAAAGTGGAAGGGCAGTATGAACGAGGAAGGGCCTCAAGGAGAGGGACCACACAGTGGCTGTAGCAATGGGCTCAGGGACAGGAACGACTGTGAGGATGGCGCAGGACCAGGCAGTGTGTCCTTCTGTTGTGCACGGGGTCCCGATAGGTTGCAACTGACACAAAGATACCTAACAACATAATCTAGCTTCTCCAATTGCTTTTCAGCGTATTGATTGAATGTGAATAGTGAAATGAATGACTACCTATGTACCCTAATGAATTGAAAGTAAGAATGTGAACCAACACCTGTATATCAATGTTCACAATAGACACTATTTATAATGCTTAAATCATAATAGGAATATATCAGAAAAGCATAGAAGCCACCTTGAAGAAGACCCCACTGGCCCAATCTTGGAGGAATTGAGCATAAAAATAATACAAATGGTTAGGAGCCTGTTGAATATTAAATTGCCCAGCAGATAGCAAACTCTGTATCAATATTGACTAAATAAACAGACATACAAAGGTAGGGGCCACCAAGTTGGTTCTGACGCAGAGCGACCCTTCCTATGTACATTAGAAGCAAGACGCTGGTCCTGTGTCATCCTCACTAGTTTCCTAACAGAGTATTAACCTATGAGTATCAATCATAAATATTCAAAGGACCAGAAAGCATCTTTTGGCAACCGCTTAGTAATAATTCAGGTAAGATCCATCAATAGATGGTAGTGGCAAATATGGAGTGAGGAACAAAATTTCATGAAGCTTCCAATATTTCCTCACAAGATATGAATGGGGGAAAAGTAATACTATCGTGGAAAACAGAGCAGGGGCTATCTAAGCAAAATGATAACTCTTCACGCCACCAGGAGAGGGAAAAATGAATGTAATGTGTCGCAAAACAGAACGTCATTAAAAATAGCTGTGTTATTGCCACCAAAAATACACTCCTGCGATCTAATGATGTGGCAACATCAGACAAAGCTATAGGGAGGGACATGCATGTATAGAATGACCAACCTATGACCAACCAAAACAGTGAAGATTTTGAAAAGTCAAAGAAAGACTGGGAGAATTTTCCAGATCAAAGAGATGAGTGAGAAAAGACAATTGGCAGCAACTCTGACCCACTTGAGATCTGGTGTTGTAAAGAATGTCGCGGAGTCGGTTGGTGAGCTCCGAGACCTCCCCGAGGAGCCGCTATGAGCATGCGGGGAGGCGGAGAGACCCTGCGGTGAGAGTGGGAGGGCGCTCCAGATGGCTTCAATAGCTGAACTGTGCTTCTTAGATCCCTCATCTTTCTTCCAGGGCGCCTCTGGGTGGATTTGAACCACCAACCTTTCAGTTAACTGCAGAGCATGTTGACAATTTGCGTGAGCTAGGAAATCCCTTCTTATGGAAGGCAGGAGGAGAGAAGGGAAGGAGGGGAGGGGGCGGTTGGAGAGAGAAGAAAGACACAGGATGGCCAACAGCAAGGGCAGTAGAGAGAAAGGAGGGCTAGCCAAACACAGCCACGTTCCGGCTCTGCCAAGTCATTTGGGCTAGGTTCCTAGATGGCATTGGGCTAGATAATTGCGGAAAATTCTATCCTTGCTTTACTTAAAGTGTCTCTGGAGAAAAGAAAAATCATTGAAGTGTGTTTTTGGACCAGCTTGTCATTAAGCAGGAAAAAGCTATTTTGTTGCCTTAATTAGTTTTATTGTTTTGACATTTTAGCTTTTTAAAAGGCTTTGTGCTGGAATTCAAGTACAGTGTTTCATTGCCATAGAGTCTATTTTAATGAATGATTATTATACAAATGAACCTGCTAATAGGACCCCTTCCCCCCTCCCCCCAAAAAACAAACAAAATCCACATGGAAATGCTCCAAGGCCCCAGTTTGTATCAAACCTGTGTGTGTGCTGCCCTCTTTGTTGTGGGTTCTGAGAAACTGAACTTGATTCTGCTAGCAAATTCTAAAGGGTAGTTATGGTGAACTGACATATGATTAATAATACAGGGTGTTGATGATACGACCACCAATTGGTTGTATGTCTTTTTCTTTTTCCTGTGTTACAGGTACTAATAACACTAGAGCCCAGATCTCTCAGAGAAAAGCTCAGGGGCTTCAAGTATTGTGTCCTGTCTTAAAAGCTGGCTCATTTTTCCCTGTGTGAATACTCGGATCTCAGGGACCATGCCTTGAATAGGATGCCAACCATCAAAAACAGATTTTGCTCTTAAAGAAATGCCTCACCTATTTGCTCATAAGCAATGACAGTATTTATCTGAGCCAAACCTCCTTGGACTTCATTGAGTGCAGCATTATCTCTACATTGCGGGGAAGGGGGGTAGGAAGCCGTGGTGTATTACCCAGCAGGATCTCAGTTACAAGAGCATGGTAAACAATTAGACCTCATTTACATTTTACAATTAGGTTTCACTTACATTTTACTGTGATTTTTACACGCATCAAAGGCTTTATTTCACATCTTTACTAAATCCACAAACCGTGAATTTAAGCATCCCATATTTTTGACATGTTATTCCACATGCTAAATGTCAGTCGTCTACATTTGGTTGAACAAAGGCTAAGAATTATATAAGAGTGTGCCCAAATTGAAACGAAATGACTCTGAAATCTAAAAGCGAAGCTAAATCATTTACAGCAGCTCCGTAAAAGCCTGAAATGAAATGCAAATTTCCTCTGGTGTTAAATAAAATATGCTTAACTCATGTCATGTATTCTAAAGGTCTCCCTGGATAGATTTCTGAAGGTCTGTCAGTTTATTAGGGCCCAGATGATATGCATCAATTGGAAATCAATACTAACTGCTGGGTTCTAATTATAAATTATTGAGGAAATGCAGGTGGTAAACAAGCAGGGCATTTCTTGCTAATAGTTTGGAACAAAATGGCTTTGATTTCCACAATGAGTCAAGAAAGACTTTTGTGTGTGGGTTTTTTTGGGTGTGTATTTGCTTTTTATACTAAAATTTTTTATTGGTTTTGTTTCGCTTTCCCACCCCAGCAACCCACGCCTTCTCCCACAAAAGGTCTGGTTGCCAGAAGAACAGTTTCTCTCTAAGGATTGCTGTGTTTTAAATTCTGGGAAACAACACCCAGCAAATCCAATCTGATGATGCTCTTGGGTAAATAACACATACTTACATTTTATTGGTACAAAGCGGAAGGTCTTTCTTTTTCTCTTGTGTCCTTTTCAGGGTCACTTTATGCCCAAATATACAATAATGTGCATGCATTAGCTTTTTAAAACATCTTCTGTATAGAATTCCAATTGCTCAGAGATTGCAAAGTTCCTCCTCCTGAGCCTATGCCTATATAAGAAAGCATTCTCTCCCTTCCTTCACGGAAGAGCAGATAAAAGAATTTTGCGCTCAGCAGATTAACTGGAAACTTCACAGAGGGAAAGGTGATTTTTTTTGCACATAGTTCTCGTATTTCTGCACTAAATCCTGCCACGAATGTTATTTACAATGTAGTTATTCAAAAAACTGCCTTTGTTTGCCTAGTCAGCAGAAGCAAAGGATACGCCTCCAGGACTAATTCTTTATACTTAGCATTTGCATTAGATCCGGGGCTTTCCCTAGTTACCTGCTATTGATTCATTCTTGCCCTCAGGCCACTATTCAGTCAGTGGCCTTCTACCTCGTACCAGACACAGCCACGACAGCCGTTGCCCTATGGTACACAGAATCGAGTAGTAAAACATGACAACAAAGAATGACACCCATTGTGGTGAGCAGTAGAAAGTTATCGTTTAGGGGTGCTGTGGGACTGCAACACAGAGAGAACTGGGAGAGTGGGGAACTCTGGAGCTTATTCGCCCATCTTCCTGCTCTTCTACTATGAAGAGCTAAGGATGTGAGGCTACCAGCATGTGTCCATTTGTTAAATGTTGGCTGTCTGCATGTTACTGGGAGGCACAAAACTATATACCAGGTTTTTCAAACACCAGTTGGGTCAGCCATGATGGACAGGTTTCAGTGGAGCTTCCAAATGAAGCCTAAAAAGCACAGGCTGATTATCTACTTCTGAAAATCAGCCATTGAAAGACCAGTGGGCTGCAACATAATCTGGCGAATATGGTTTTGAAAGTGGCCAGGGTGGAAGGCTTTCTAAATCCCTAGTGGCTACCACTGCGGGCTAAAGCATACCAAGTACCGTGAAGACGGCAGAAGATGGCTAGAGGTAGGATGCAGGCGACTCCTTGGGAGACAGACCAGCTGAGAAGACACATGGAGTTCTCCTAGTGCCCTGAGCTGGAGGAGCCACATTGAGACCCCTGCCACCGCTGAGATGCTTTCACCGCCACTGGATCCACAAGGCTTTCTACCCACTGGACTGTGATCTTCCTGCATTCAGCATAATTTCATGTGTTTCATGAGTCTGAAGAGGACTTTATAGATTGGTGCCCGCCATATGGGTTAATTTCGGACTTATGGACTTGATTTGGACTGGGCAGGGACGTTTTCTCAATATTCAATTGCTCTTGTATATGAGCCCCTAATAAAATGTTTAAAAAAAAACCTCACAGGGAAAGGGAGGGGCGAGCGGGGAGGGAGGGGAAAAAAGAGGACCTGATGCAAAGGGCTTAAGTGGAGAGCAAATGCTTTGAGAATGATTAGGGCAAAGAATGTACAGATGTGCTTTATACAATTGATGTATGTATATGTATGGATTGTGATAAGAGTTGTATGAGCCCCTAATAAAATGTTTTAAAAAAAACTCTTTCGTATACACATATGAGTGGCTCTCTGGATTTGTTTCGCTGGTCAATCCAGAATAACACAACATACATATGATGTGATTGAAAATATCATGACTTTTATCAGATGCACCTTAATCTTTAAAGTTGCATCTTTAAAAAAATTGTATTATTAATTGGGAGTTAATACACATATCATATCCTAATTCAATCTCATCAAGCAAAGTTGTACAGTGGCTCTCACAGTTTCCAAACATTCTTTTTCTTCCCAGACTCCTTAACATCTTTTCCATTTTCCCCCCCAGCACCCTTATATCCCACCTCCTGCCCAAACCCTTATTCTATTTGCTGTTCTTCTAAACTCATCAATCCTGGGTTTGATATACCAAAACACAGAAAAACCTGTAATACAAATTCAAGTGGGTGACCTCTAAGAACATAACATCTCTGAGATGTACTCTAATATGAACAAACAAAAATACAGAAAATGTTGAAAACCAGATCAGGTCCAGCATGCCGAAGAGTGGGAATCAACTGACAAGGTTTTAACTGTTCAAGTCAGATTGATGCTTTTGATCTTCTAGACTAATCTCTCCAATGCACTCTATTTAATAGCCACTTTCTTCCCATCCCTCAATTGTAGATAGAGGAAAATTACCGGAGGCTTGCTTCCTATGTTGTCCCCTGTCATCCATAGCCTTCTGCAAACCGATTCCCACAATTTAGGCTCTGGTACTGACCCCTCCTTCAACTTTGGATGATATGGATCCCAATCCTTCAGTGACTGATGATGGTGTGCTTCTTCCATATGGACTTAGTTGACATCTCACTTAGATGGCTGCTTGTTTGGAGACAAGCCTTTAAAACCCCAGATGCTATCTTATCTGATAGCCAGGCACCATCAAATTGCTTTGCTACATTTAGCTATTGCACCAATATGTTATAAAGAATGTGCAAAGACCTGGAGTTAGAAAACCAAAAAGAAAATGTATGTTCAGTAATTCTTAATATGAGAGAATTCAAGAGAAAATTAGAGCTTCAAGTTGCAATAATGAAACATTTTATAGGCAATACATTGAATGATGTAAGAAGTATCCAAAGAAGATGGAGAGAATCAGAATCACTGTACCAAAAAGAACTGGCGACATGCAACCATTTCAGGATGTAGCATATACTCAAGAACCTAGTACTGAAGAGTGGATTCCAAGCTGCACTGAAGGCATTAGCCAAAAACGAGGCTTCAGGAATTGATGGCATCGCAACTGAAATGTTCCAAACAAGCTAAGGAAGCACTGAAAGCCCTTGCTCTTCTAGGTCAGGAAATTGGAAGACAGCTATTTGGCCAACTGACTGGAAGAGATTCATATTTGTACCCATTCCAATGAATTGGTGACCCAATAATTTCCATGAATTATGGAACAATACTATTGCTATAACTTGCAAGTAATATTTTGCTGAATAGAATCCAACAATAGTTGCTGTAGCACAATGATAAGAAGCTGTCAGAGGTTCTGGCTGGAGTCAGAAGAGGACCTGGAACAAGGGATCTCATTGTTGGTATCAAATGGACCTTGGCTGGAAGCAGAGAACACAGGAAAGATGCTTACTTGTATTTATTGACTATGTTAAGTCATTCAACTATGTGGATCATAACAACCTATGGATAGCCCTGAGAAGAATGGGGATTCCAAAACACATCATTGTCCTCATGTGGAACTTGTACCTGGATCAAAGGGCAGTTGTTGGGACAGAACAAGGGAACACTGCATGGTTTCAAATCAGAAATGATGTGTGTCAGGGTTGCATCCTCTTACCATACTTTTTCAATCCGTATGCTGAAGACATGGATTATGTGAAGAAGAACGTGTTATCATGAACAGGGGATATCTTATTAACAACCTGTGATATGCCGGTGATAGAACTTTGCTTGCTGAAAGTGAGGAGGACTTGAAGCACATGCTGGTGAAGATGAAAGGTTACAGCCTTCCTGTGGATTGTAACTCATAAAACCAAAGTCTTTACAACTGGACCTAACAGTAACATCATGAATATAGAAAAGGTTGAAGTTATCAAGAATTTCACCTCACTTAGATTGATATTGAATGCTCAAGGGAGCAGCATATAAAGGTTAAATGATACATTCCACTGGGTACCCTTACTGCACAACATTTCTTTAACGTGTGCAAAAGCAAGGATGTTATTTTGAGGACTCAGGTGCACCTGACCCAAGCCAGGATATTTTCAAACCATATAAATATTGGACATTGAATAAGGAAGAAGAATGAATGGATTTGAGTTATGATGCTGGCAAAGAACATTGAAAGTACCACAAACTGCTAAAAGAGCAAACAAATCTGTCTCCGCAGAATTGTAGCAGGAATGCTCTTTAGAAGCAAGAATGACAAGACTTTGTCTCACGTACTTTGGATATGTTATCACTAGAGACCAGTCATTGAAAAAGGTCATCATGCTTGAACAGTGGAAAAAGAAAGAGCCTTAATAAAATGGCTTGACAGAGTACATTGACTGGAACAATGGCCTCAAACATAGCAACAGCTGTGAGGATGGTACATGACCAGGCACTGTTTCCTTCTCATGAACATCGAGTCTCTATGAATAGCAACCAACTTGAAGCCACTTAACAAAAATGGCAAAGTCCATATTGTTTGTCCATTGTCCAAAATGCTTTTCTGATAATAGAAGACACATCGACGTACTCTGACCTTAACGGAAAAACAAACTAGCTGGGAAATAAATACTAAGATTATAAAGAAGAATACTAATACATTTTTTAATTGCAATGATTAAAGAACCCCAGCCATATTATTTCTGTAGGCATGGCTTTGTTGTTGTTAAATGATTTTGAGTTGACTCTGACTCCTACAGTGCAGAGAAAAATTTCCCATTGGGTTCCCAGGGCTACAATTTTATGAAAGCTGCTGTTGGTTTCCAACTGATGATCTATTAGTTATCAGTGGAGCACTAAACTACTACACTACCATGTTTACGTCTGACCCATTCTATGCCATTTCTAGGCCATACATAGAAATTGAATAGTCTCACGAAGAGAGCACTGAAAAATGAATGCTATAGCAAAATGTGATGATGAAACTAGATGGTATCTGACTACAAGAAAGACTCTGGGGTCTTAAAGACATGTCTTCAAACAAGCAGCCATCTAAGTGAAGTGCCAACTAAATATACATGGAAGAAATCGGCAGCCATTGTGATTCAAGGATTGTAAATAATATAATCCAAATCTGAAGGAGGGAATGGTATCAGAGATTCAGTTGTGACCACTTGATTTAGAGAAGGCTACAGAAGACAGTCAAAGTTTGAAACTCTTGCTGTCTTCACACATAGATTAAACCTCCAACAGATCCCTCTGATCATAGTCAAGACCTGTGAACAGTCTTGTGATCAGATAGAAAGCACTGTACAGTGGATCATAGGACATATAGTTAGGCTCAAATGTAGTATCTTATTATTTGATCTCCCTTTTTATCCATTTAAAAATTGTTCTAGTTTTTAATATTTTCTACTTTCTTTTTATTGAGATTTTTCTGGGTTTTAATCTCTTATTGTTTTTAGTTTGGGTTTTTTTTGTTTGTTCTTTTTTTTCTGTATATAACTCAAACATGGGTAAAGCTATAGAGGCAGCAAATACCTTAGTGGTTTCCTGGGGGGTTGGCAGGGTAAGTTGAGTGACAATGGGAAGGCAATAACAGTGATTATAAGAAAGAAAAAATGCTCTAAAACTGATTGTGGTAATGATTGCACAACTCTTCTTGATATGACTGAACTCTTGAATTCTGTGACATGTGGATTATGTGCCAATAAATCTGTTCTAAATTTTTTTAAATAAAAAAAGAAATCCTGGTCACGTTTACATTTTCAAAATTTAATGTTCTGACTTGGTTAATCCCCTCATCTATGGAATATTTTACTTTCTTTTGACTCACATCTCCTTCAAAAGTTCATTTACCAAAGTTTAGCACAAGAGAAATTTCACAACTGAAGATGAAATACTAAATACTTTTTATTGCCCACCAAATTTTATTAACAGTCACATTTAATGTGTTTATGTAAAGAAGCCTTCATCTGTCTTATCAATAGGTGAATTGTCTTGTCGTTGTATATATATGACTCCTTTTTGTCCCCTTTTCTCCATTTTCCATCATGCTGTGGATCCTCACATTGTTCTTTCTATTCTAGCCAAAAAAGTCATGATTTTTTCCCTCTGATCAGAGATGAAGGCTTACAAATGTGATAGGGTGGCAGTCTCCCTCCAGCTGGCACATTAGAAAGAGGCTTGGCAAATGTTGGGCGTATTTTATTCAGCAGTGAGAGTGACAGTCTTGTGGAGTCCGAAATGGATACAGTCCATTCAGCTGCCATGTCAAATCAAATGGGAAGTCTATCATTGTTTGTGAGCTAATGGGAACAGGGGTGTCAGAATGGTGGTATTACATTCTCTAGTTGAAATCAAGAGCTAGAAATGGATAACTTTGCCTCAGTATCATTTGCCTCGCAGCGGTAGCATTTGTAGAAGGAGTTACTCAGCCTTAAAGTATTGCCTTTCTATAATGTCAATAGCACGGACTCCCCAGTCACAGGCTTTACAACTCCACAACTTCACTGGGACGATCAGATGAGCTCAACACATCAAGTGATAAGTTAAATTGCAGAAAGAATGGTTTCTTTGAACTATAGAGTATCTATTCAAAACGTCTATTGGTGAATTACATCATTAAACTAAGAAGCAAGCTCAGTTATTTTTCTGGGGTGGGACCTACCTTTGAGACATGGTGTGTATACTTATCTGAAAGTCCTTTCAACTTCCCCCCAAGTAGAAGCATAACTTTAAAAAATGTTCAGAGCAATCTTTTAAAAAGTTAAACATGTGAACAAAGATCCCAATTCAAAGATTTCTATCATAAAGTTTAAAATAATAAAAAAAATCACAAGGAGGCAAAGGAGGGAACGAATGAAGCAGAAAGCAACAGCAGGCAAGGCGAAAGGAAGGGAAGCTACCTATTCAGCACCATGGGGATGGAGAGCTACATTACGTTTGATGAATTGGTGGAATACAATGCTGTCATTAAAGATGTTCATAAAAGCAGAATTGATGAACATATAGGGATAGGAAATAGAATAAGGGTTTCGGGGGTGAGGGGTAGTGGGGTGCAGTGGTTGAGGCTTGTGGGGAAAAAGACAATGTCAAGAAGTCCAGGAAGAAAAAGAATGTTTAAAAACTGACTGTGGAAGCAATTGTACAATAGTGCTTGACATGATTGAACTGTACAATGATATGATATATGTATTAATGCTCAATTAATAATAATTTTTAAATACCACGGCTTAGTTTAGGTGAACCTTAAAATGACACCTTCAATTTGTAACATTTTAGAGGTTCCTTGCATCAATCTGCCTGATTAATGCAATCGAGCATTTGATTTCTAGACTGAGGCTTCTTTATTGATTGTGGTTTTAAGTAAGATTAAATCTTTGACAAGTTAAAAAATATATACTAAGATAAATGGCAAACTCATTCGGACAGAAAATGTGTGTGTGTTTATATAGACATTATATATAATGTATGTATACATTATATATCCTTGATGTATGTATTATTGCCTCAATTTCATGGAAAAGATCTATATACATGGAAAAATATTGGAAATACTTGTAGGGAGTGACCAAGGGCAAGGTAACTGAGAGGAATGACTGAAATCAGAGTAAAGGCTGAACATGGTAGTGGGACAGAAGGAAAGCATTAGGAAATAGAGGAAAGGAGTAGGAGGCAAAGGGCATACATAGAAGCCTAACTACAGACATGTACATAAGTACGTATATTTATGATTATGGGGGAAATAGACCCATGTGCATATATTTATAAGTTTAGTAGTAGGGTAGCAGGAGGACGTTGGGCCTCTTCATGCACTTTACCTTAATACAAGAGCACCTTGGTCAGCTAAAAAGTCATTCCATGATACCCACCTTCCCTACATGATCGCTGAACACAGATGTGTGCATAAGCAAATGTGGTCAAGAAAGCTGATGGTGTTCGGTTATCAAAAGATATAGCATCTAGAGTCTTAAAGGCTTGAAGACAAACAAGTGGTCATCTAGCTTGGAAGCAACAAAGTCCACAGAGAAGAAGCACACAAGCCTAAGTGAACACGAGGTGTTGAAGGGATCAGGTAGCAGACACCAAAGAACAAAAAACATCATTGTGTGATAACGTCCCCCACATAAACGCTGAAGACGAATGTGTGCATACATAAGTGTGGTGAAGAAGGCTGATGGTGCCCGGCTATTAAGAGATATAGCATCTGGGGACTTAAAGGCTTGAAAGTAAACAAGCGGCCATCTAGCCCAGAAGCAACAAAGCCCACATGGAAGCAGCACACCAACATGTGTGATCATGAAGGGTTGAGGGTATCAAGTTTCAAGCAACAAAGATGGGAAAAAATCATATCATCATGAAAGGGAACCCAATGCCCATCTGTAGACAACTGGACATCCCTTGCAGAGGGGTAGTGGGGAGGAGATGAGTCACTCAGGGTTCAGTGTAGCAATAATGAAACTCACAAACTTCCTCTAGTTCTTAAACGCTTCCTCCCGCCCCCCCCCGCCCCCCCCCCCACCAACTATCATGATCCCAATTCTACCTTGCAAACCTGGTTAGACCAGAAGATGCACAGCGGTACAGTTGGGATCTGGAAACACAGGGAATCCAGGACAGATGAGCCCCTCAGGACCAACGGTGAGAGTGGCGATACTGGGAGGGAAGGGGAAGTAGAAAGGGGGAACCGATCTCGGGGATCTACATATAACCTCCTCTCTGGGGGATGGGCAACAGGAAAGTGGGTGAAGGGAGACTCCGAGCAGTGTAAGATTTGATAAATTATTAAGGGTTCATGAGGAAGGGAGGGCGGGGAGGGAGGGCGAGGGACAAAAGGAAAATGAGCTGATTCCAGGAACCCAAGTGGAAGCGAATTTTGAGAATGACGAGGGCAACGAATGTATAAGGGTGCTTTACTCAATTGGTGTATGTATGGATTGTGATAAGAGTTGTATGAGCTCCAATAAAATGATTTAAAAAATTGGAAATAAAATACACCTAACATGAGCAGTAGATATCATTGGTAGTAGAAAGACCAGTGGTTGCTTATTTTCCTTCATGTATTGTTCTATCATTTTCATATTTTCTACCCTGGACATGTATTACTTTTATATAAAAAGATTATAGCTAAAATACAGTTTTTAAAATTGACCTCTTTGATTTTGTTTTTACCATTATTTATCCTTCTTCAAAAATATAGCCTTTAAAGAAAGCATGCTCTCTAAGTTATTTCTTAAATGTAATATCAAAAGACTCATGTAATCTTTTCAAAAATTTCAAAAAAATCATTAAAACTTTGCTATTTTATGGGTGAAAAAAAGTCTCCCTTGCAATTACCCATATCTTCCATCACCCTATGCCTTTCAGAACCACACCTTGACCTGACCCTGAAGCAGAAGACAATCTTGCAGTGCATTTATTGACTTTTCCTCTCAGTGACTTGAGGTGAACTGGGAATTTCAGGCCTACTTTACTCATTTTGTTAATCATTAAGATTTCAGATATGAGACCTGTTGCTATTGAAATCATTTCACCCATGAAGTACACTTTGTTTTAAAAGTTCATTTCACTTTCAATTTCTTCCTTCTGTTCCCCATCAGAACCCTTCTCAAACTTCCTGTCTGGCATGGGCATCCACACTGAGGCCTCTTGGCTCAGTCTCTGGGGTTCTTTATTACCTTAGTCATCCATGCTGCTGTGGCCAAAACAATAGCATTGGATGACTTTAACTAACAGAAATGTATTTCCCTACAATTCAAGAGGCTAGAAGTCCAAATTTTAAATTCTGACTCCAAAAGGAAACATTCTTTCTCGGTCAGTTTTGAAGAAGATCCTTGTCGCTGCAAGCTTCTACTCCTGAGTGATCATGTGGCTTGGCATCTCTCTTCCTCCATGTTTATTCAAGAGATTGACCCCAATACACCCTATACAAATCCTGCCTCATTAACATAACAAAGATCTTAAATGAGTTGTAGTCAGAGGCACTGAGGCTAAGAATTATAACATCTAAAATTGTAAGTAAAACATTGGAATTTGGGTTCCAGGTCATACATAATAACAACAACAAACCCTCACTTGCCCTCCAGTCAATTCTGACTCATGCACAACCTATAGGATAGGGTAATACTGCTCCTGTGGCTTTCCAAGACTGTGACTATTTTCTACTCATGGGAGTAGGAAGCCTCAACTTTCTCTTTAGGAGCGGCTGGTGGTTTCCAATTTCTGACATGGCAGTTAGCGGCAGATCATTGCAGACAAGTTTTGTCAGTAATATGCTCATGCTAGTCTCCTTAGTGCACAATCCAGAAAAGGCCCAATCAAAACAGTGGCTATTGAAAGATTCCGCTAGGCCAGTTAAACTCAATGCAAGAATACTTTGTTCTATTAAATTGGCCTTCTATGATGTTCACTTTCCCAACACGATCTCTGAAGACAAATGTGTGCATAAGTAAATGTGGTGAAGAAAGCTGATGGTGCCCCAAGTCTGGGGTCTTAAATGATTGAAGGTAAACAACAGGCCATCTAGTTCAGAAGCAACAAAGCCCACATGGAAGAAGCACACCAACCTGTGTGATCATGAGGTGTTGAAGGGATCAGATAGCAGGCATCAAGGAATGAAAATCACATCATTGTGAATGATGGGGAATGCAGATTGGGGACCCAAAGCCCATCTGTAGGCATTCCCTTACTGAAGGGTTGTGGGGAGGAAATGAGCCAGCCAAGTGCAGTGTAGCAACAATGAAACATACAACTTTCCTCTAGTTCTTAAATGCTTCCCTCCCTCAGCCCCTCCCACCACTATAATGATACCAATTCTAACTTATAAATCCAGCTAGATCAGAGGATGTACACTGGTACAGAAAGGAACTAGAAACATAGGGAATCCAGGGCAGATGATCACTTCAGGATCAGTGTTGAGAGTGGTGATACCAGGATGGTGGAGGAAGAACAGCTCTGTCTTAGAAGAAATACAGTCAGAATGTCCTTGAGCTAGAAGGATGGTGAAGCACCATTCTACATATCTTAGCATTCTATGTATTATAAGGAAGGACAAGTCCCTGGAGAAGGATGTCTTGTAGAATAATATAGAGGGTCAGCGTAAAAAGTAAGATCCTCAATGATTGGCACAGTAATGCATTGATGGACAGTACCATAGCAGAATTGTGAGGATGATGTAGGACCAGGTAGTATTACATTGTGTTGTACAGAGTCACTATGAATCAGAATGAATATGACCGAACCTAGCAACAATGCTGGTGTTAATCTCTTGATAATTAGATTACCTTCTGCAATAAACCACTAGAATATTAATTACTAAAAGGTATCAATTACTAATAAATAGATTAAAATGCAAAAAAAGAATAAATTCTACGCAAAAAGCTTAGCTCAGAAGGTTATATCACCTGTGTTTGGTTTGTTTGTTTTGTGGAATTTCAAAGGCATAATCTTCAATTTTCTTAAAGGATACAATACAATCATGGGAATTTTTATGAAGAAATTTTAAGAAAAAAGATTGCATAGTGAAAAAATGCTAGGAAAAGTATATCTAATAATTTTTTTCTTCATCACTACAATGTGCTTACTCATTCTTCAAGAGTAACAAGGATTATCTGAGAACAAAAATATTGTTAAGAAATCTTCCCACACTCAACAAATACCCCTCATCTTACACCTTCAGAATTCTTTTTGTTCCCCAAATTCAAATAACTTTTAGAAGGGACACGATATGAGACCCTGGAGAATATTCAAATGCTATTTTGACATGGTGTAAATCCAAGAGCATAGACTTCTCTAGGGAAGGGTACAAGAAGTAGAAACACCATAGTTAGAAGTATATATAGACCTACATACAGGCTATATTGAGAAATAGTAGCTTTACATTTTAACATTTTTTGTTTAACAAAGAGCTTTATGATTTTTTAGCAACACTTCTTGACTCACCTTCATATTGGGGGGAGGGACATAATTTAGTCCATAACATAGTGATATCATGTGCAGGCAAGGCAACACAAAATCTTTAAAAGTTGCATTTTCATTGGCATACTACTTTAAAAATAACAGATCTCTCACTGTGTTTGCAGAAAACCCAGCTATATGTAACTACTGCCAACACTAGCCATAGTTGTATATGTGTGCATACATTTGATAATACTGACTTAAACAGAAAAGTCTTAATTTTTCTCTTATCATGTAGGAATTGCTCAATATATTTTCAACGTTTCTTTTGATAAAGTACTGTTTGTGTGTATGCACACATATGTGTGCATATACATGTGTCGAGAAGATGTAGTAGGACAAATGTGAAAATTCTTTTAAAATATTGCAGAAATACGTCTGAGACCACATTTGTTGCTTTCTATTTATTATTATATTCATGTGACACTGTAAATTCTTGTGTCACAATTAGAGGTGTCTCCAGCATTTAAGGCAGTGCCAGAGAACATGACTATACAGTTTGCATTTCTTTTGGCCAAGCATGGACCATGACAGCAGAGTATTCATCTAGATCTCTAGGATATGCAGCCATTTAGATGGCTCTCATTGGGATCGGATTTGATGGCATTGAGCAATCTTCTCTCTCCAGACAGGACAAAGTCTTGATCCCTGCTCTTTGGTGAATCACCTGCACTACTGATAAAGGAAAGTAGAAGAACCAGCCTGCTGTTAATCCATACTGGAAAGAGTGTCTTACAAAGTAGAATACCACCACCCTTTTCCAGCTAGCTCAAGGCGGGGACAGTCTCTAGGGGGACGAGTGGTGGGGAGTTGCCTGGGTCTCTTCAATGGATGACACCTTACTAGGATAGCAAAAGGGGTCATATAGGTATGAGTCACACCCTATCAGTCTCCCCCTGGCTGTTTTAGTCAGAATTCCCAGGACCAATCTTGTAAGTTCTCCCATCTCACACATCTAACCATCCTTGGTCCTGTTCTTGCTTCTGTAATTCCGCCTGTGACTTATCTGTGTCGATCTACCACTAATCATGACCTTGTTCTCTGCCTTATTGAACTGGCATCATGACCGACTCCTGGGATGCCAATTTGGCCTCGTTCTGATGTTCTCCCTCATCAGCATGTTTAGTCTGTGTCTTTGTGGGGTCTTTGTTCTTCTTAATACTTAATAAAGGTTCTCCTTAAATTATATGTGAGGTTGGGGTCTGCTTTGTACCTTAAAACACTAGCACTGAAAGTCTCTGGGAAATATGTCACAATGTTGAATAATAAAGTGTTTTTTAGATGAATGAAGAAATATATCTTTTGGTGATTTACTCTGACTAGTTTAGAACTGGCTTTTGGTCATTGGGGTGTTTCTTGCTAGTCACATCTTTCATAATCACCAAGAAATTGGTGCACATTTGTTCAGCTACTGGACTGAATAGTAGCTGAAAATGAAGATGGATATGTTGTGTGGACCAGTCATCTACTATCTGTCCAGCAATGCCATTGACTTTCAGAAAGAAAGAACTCGTATTGAATGGAAGAGGAATGGAACTCTATTGCTAAACTATAAGCCAAATGCTGAGAAACGTGACCAAGTAAAGGTCAGTGGGTCTGAAAACTTCTGAAAGATGCACTATGTAATTCCAAATTAATTCAACTGTAAAGTTTTGTGGTGCTAGATGCAATGCATTTGAACTCAATGACAAGCATGATGTAGCCTCAGACAGAAACTAGGTCTGAAAAGAAGAAAATCTGCCACAATGCATTGACATTGATCCTTAGCTATCGGGAAGAAGTCTGCAGTGCTCACAGAAGAGTGTAATGTGGTGCCCTGAAACCTAATTGTCTGGGTTCAAATCCTCTGTCTGTTTATGATTCTGGGAATGTGAATAACCAATTTAATCTCTGTTATCCTCAGGGCCGCCTCCGACCTCCTAGAGTTTTGAAGGTTAAAGTAATATAAGCAAATCACATTGACCGATAAGTAGTACATACGAAGCACCTAAAAGCTACTGTTGATTATTTCAGTTTGGATAACATTGTTGACTATTTCAGTTTGGATAGTTTTTATGATTAAAATAGATAATTGGTTTTATTATGAGTAAAAAATTGCATTATAATATAGTTATGGAGTATAATCATTACTGTTCTCAACTGACTCAGCTGATTTTTATTACATGTATTTGTTTTATGCAGTACAGTCATTTAAACCTTTGTACTTAAAGTCTTTTCCCAAGCAAGTGAGACATGAAATAGTGCTGGGGGAATCAGAAAGGAAAGGTGCTACTAAATCTGTAACCTGAGACATTGTGTGCAGGGGGAGCAAGTTCACCACTGAGCAAACTGTGAGTTCTCCGTCAGGAGCAAAAGCCTGCCTTCCGGTGGTCAGGCAGCACAAAAAGCTTTTGTTTTTGACCCTGACAAGGAATAAACTCTAAAGCCAAGTTTTTAAAGAAAGATCTGTGGGACAGGGAACCCCATATTGAGACTATGACTAGAGAAGTCACCCAAAGAAACAGGGGAAATAAAATGCTTTGATAACTGGGAGTACCTTTGTCTAAAAGCAAAGGAACATCATTACGGTGATCCAAACACCCAATAATGTGAGCACTTTTTCTTTTTCTTCAAGCAGAAAAGAGACTAAAGAGGATCGAAGACAAGCTATTCGGGATTCAACAAGAATTCAAGGCAATTTGTTACGCTTATGAGAGCTCTTCAAAGGTCACGGGCCTATTCCAAGGAGACGTTCTTATAAAATCGTGTTACCAAAAGTGAGTTAAAAATACGTTTCTCAGGAGAAATAATAGAACAAATGTGAGGATGGCGCAAACCCGGGCAGTGTTTCATCCTGTTGTGCAGAGAGTGACCATGAGTCCGGACAACAACAGGGAAAGCATGCAGAGTTACATCGTGAAAGGGTAAAGGTGAACTCAGTAGGATACAGGCACGAAAGGAACACAAGCTTCCAGTTGTCTTCTTCCAGTGGAGCCTTGTGTGTAGTGTTTAGTTCTCTCAGCATTTCTGTGCAGTAGTAATATGCACTGAGTGAGTGGTTTTCAACCTTCCTGATGCCTCGACCCTTTAATACAGTTCCTCATGTTGTCATGACCCCTCCCCACCCAGCCATAAAAGTATTTTCATTGCTAATTCATAACTGTAATTTTGCTACTATTATGAATTGGGCAACCCCTGTGAAAGGACTGGTCAACCCCTAAAGGGGTCGTGACCCACAGGTTGAGAACCGCTACACTGAGTATTGACAACTGTGAAGTACACCCAAGCTTCAGTGTCTGTGGTTTTTATTGGAGGTAATCACAAATCTAAGACTACTCACATGACTGGTCTTAGTGTCCACCACCTCCAGAGGTCAAGCTGACAGATACAGTGGTCCAATGCCCCGAGAGAAATATTGGCACTTATCAGGTAACTATGGCAAGGGCTTAGAGTTTACCTCCTAGCGCATGATCTAGGGCTAAAGCTTTTGGGGGACCAAGTTAATCCTTTATTGCACAAAACAGCTGTTTCTTGGAACACATTTATTGTGTGTGATTCTAAGTTTAGGGCGTTTTCAGGTTTTTATCGTTTGCCTACTTATTACCCTGAATTTATAACCCATTTAAGTTAGTATATTTTGGAGTGCAAATAACAGAAATAAACCAAAATCCTCGGGGGGTTAAATTACAAAGAAGATCAATTCGCTATTACATTTGAAAATCAAGAGGCATGCCAAACTTCAAAATTAGGGCTTGGCTCTTCTTCCTCTTCCTCATATCTTGCTTTTCTTTTC
Source organism: Tenrec ecaudatus (assembly GCF_050624435.1). Lineage (NCBI taxonomy): Eukaryota > Metazoa > Chordata > Mammalia > Afrosoricida > Tenrecidae > Tenrec > Tenrec ecaudatus. The sequence goes on from NC_134531.1 coordinate 128,312,770, forward strand.
TATTTTCTTTTTGGCCTTGCTTCTCCCCCGCCTTCTTTTCTTTGAACAACTCAACCATGACTAATTGATGAACTCCAAGCCAAGTAGGCTTCTGAAGGCAAAAAGGAGAATGGGGGTCATGGCAGCCAGAGAAGATTGAAATCTTAAAGCCAGTGCTGAGTGAGGACTTGGAAGTAGTAGAATTGCCTGGTGTGGAGTGCTAGAACCCAAGTGAGCTGAAAAGGGCACTCACACAGGCGTGGTCCACCACCGATAGCATGCAACGAGATGAACACATTATGACTTCTGTGATAGTCCCGATAATCATGAGCATCCATCAGCCAAATGAAGTTGAAGAATGTTCTATAGCATACCTGACACAAAATCTTCTAAAGTATCAAGAACATGGAAGTAAAGGAAGAAACTGAAGAACTGTTCGAGATTGAAAGAGTCAAAGCGATAAGGCAAATAAAGCCAATGCACAGTTCAGGTTTTACTCTATAAGTCATTATTGCAATAGTTGTAAAACTTCAATGAGAATTTATGATAATATAAAATGCATGCATCTGTGTTCGGATCTAATTATAACAGTTTTATTTTGACTCCATGGGAAAGTTTTCTTGTTTGTAGGAAATCAATTGTATAGTACTAAGGAAAAAAAGGAGAATTATTTTGGGAATTTACTCTTAGACTTTTGTGGTAGAAAAGTTGTTTGTACTGTATGAATGAGATTCAAAAAGTTCACAGGCACATGCAACTAAAATATCATGGAATTTTTCCATGAGCATTTTTAAGCCCCGTCATCTTTACAAGGATATATATATTCACACACATATACATATATATATATATTTCCATTTGGTAGCTCAATATCATTCAAGATTTACTTTGTCTACTCTACTTTCCATTGATTTTATTGAGTCTTGTGCCCTTCACAGTGACCGCATGACTGGAGAGTCAAAAAAGGAGAGAGAAAAGAAGAAAAAGAGAAGCAAAGACAGAGCAAGGGAAGAAAGAGGAAGGGAAAATTGATCTCAAACTTTCTCTAAGAAGAATTAGAAAATTAGGAAACCTTTACCCCCCAAATCCTCAGAAAACATCTCCAATCTCATTGGCCTAAAGTGAGTCAATTGCTGATTTCTAAACAATTAATCATGTGGGTGAAATAAAGTAAAGTCTAGTGGCTTAAGCTTAACCCACTTTCTGTTGTCTTCAAATCTCATGATTTGTAGCAGGAAGGGAAATTTAAATAGACGAATGGAAATTTGAGTAGTTATCAAAATATGGGGAACTGAGATGTTGAGCAGATAGTTATAACATCTACATTAGGAGTCAATACACCATTGATAGAACTTGTGTTCTGGAGCCAGGAGTACTTAGAAAAGATTTTGGTTCTGCTTATGACTAGCTATGGGGATCTTATGTTATTTCTTTATTATCTCTTTGCCCAAATCTGCCCACAGCATGATAAACAATGGATAGCATCATGATAAACTGAGAAAAGAACGAAGCTGTCAAGGATTTTATTTTGCTGTGTCCACAATCAAAGCTCGTGGAAGCAGCAGATGTTTTGCACTGGGTGAATCTGTTGCACAGGGCATCTTTGAAGTAATAAAGAGCAAAGGTGTCCCTCTGAGGATTCAGGTGCACCTGATCTGGGTATTTTCACCTGCTTCATGTGCTTGTGGACAATAAATAAAAGAGACGTAAGAAGAATCAATGCATTTGAAGCAAGGTATTGGCAAAGAATATTGAAAGTAACAAAGATTACCAGAAGGACAAAATACCATACATACTCGTGTATACGCCGAGTTTTTCAGCACATTTTTAAATGCAGTTTTTGTGGTAAAATTAGGTGCCTCGGCTGATATTCGGGTTGGCTTATTCTCAAGTATATATGGTAATAAGTCTTAGAAGAAGTGAGGATGATGAGACTTCATCTCACATTCTTTGGACATATTGTTAGGAAAGATCAATTGCTATAAAAGGAAAACACGCTTGGTACAGAAGAGGACCAAAGAAAAAGGGGAAGGTGCTAGAAAAGATGGATTGACGCAGTGGTTCAAACAGTTGGCTCAATCATAACAATTATGAGGATGGTGCTGGAGTGGTCACACTCTCTGCTTTTTCTTCATGCTGACAAGACACATGGAGCTACACTAGAGCCCTGGAGCTGGAGGAGCCACATGGAGACCCATGCCAGCGCTGAGATGTTTCCACTGCCACTGAATCCACAAGACTTTCCACCCACTTGCTTGTGATCTTCCTGCAATCAGCATCATTACATGTTTTGCATGAGTCTGAAGAGCACTTTATAGATCGGTATTGGACTTATGGGCTAATGTCAGACTTATGGACTTGGTCTGGACTTGGCTGGGATGTTTTCTTAATATACAAAACTCTTTCTTGTACACATGAGTGTCTATGAATTTCTTTCTCTAGTCAACCCAGACTAGCACAGTGAGTCTCTATGTCTTGGAACTGACTCAATGGCCCCTAACAGTAATAAGAAATGAAGATGATAATCGTATTACCTACTTAATGGGATTATTGTGAGAAATCAAAGACTTAACAAATATAAAGGTACTCAGTATATCGTGAGCATTTTAAAGTTGGCTATTACTGTTATTCTACAGCTATTATAGCATTTTGACTATATAGCATCACATTTTACACATATATTGATTTTAAAAATAATCATTTTCCTTACTATGTCCCAAGCTCTGTCCACACTGTGACAACATAATGACAATCTAGAAATATACAAACTATGTGCCGTGCAATTTGTTTCAAATCATACCACTGGACTGGGTCAGAACTGGAATCTGAGTCAGATTTCTCACACTCTAACTTCCCACCACTTGTCTGTCAATCTGTTATATTGTGGTTACTTGGGTCTTGCTGTGAAGCTGTAAGCTGTCACTGGCATTTCAAATGACAGCAGGGTCACCCAAAGCCAACAGGTTTCAGTGGCACGTAAAAACTCAGAAGAGACAATGAAGAAGGGCTCAGCTGCCCACTCGGGAGGAAGTAGCTGCAGAAAACTCTCCAAGAGTTTTCAAACACTTTTAGATACTGAAGGTCTAACAAACAGCAGCAGAACATTGCAGGTAGGCCTCTTCAGCCAGAGGGGAGGGCATTCTGAATGTGACTGAGGCTGAACCAAGCTCCAGCAGTGAAGTGGATTGTGGTGATTTGAGTGAGGTAACATCTGTGGGAGTGGAACCTTCCTGATCTTCATTCACTGATGGGGCATGCCACAGCAAGGCGAAACAGCTGAGAAAATCTGCTAATGATCAGAACTTGGAACCTGAGCAGTATTAATCTGTGAGCATTGGAATTGGTCAAAAATAACATGAAACCCATAAAGATCCACATCCTAGGTATTACTGAGCTAAAATGAACTATATTTTCCTGTTCAATCAGAAAATCATGTGATTTACTATATCAGGAATAACACAATCCACAGGAACGATGTGGCACTCATTGTCAAGAAGGACATTGCAAAATCAATCATGATATGTAATGCTGTCTGTGATAGGATTATGTCTATCTGTGTGTATAAAGAAATCCAATCAATACAACTATTACTCAAATTTATGCACCAAACACAGACGCTTGTGATAGAGAAATTGAAGAATTCTACCAAAAACTTCAGTCAGGAATTGATCAAACATGCAATCAAGATGCATTGATAATTGTTGATGATTACAATGCAAAAGTTGGAAATAAAGAGGAAGAAACATTAGTTGGAAAATGTAAACTTGATGGTGGAAATTAATCCAGAGATTACATGCTAGAATTTTGTAAAACTAATGACTTCTTGTAGCACATTCTCTTTTCAACAACGCAAAATGCAACTATACACATGGATTTCTCCAGATGGAATACACAGACATCAAGTTGACTATATTTGTAGGAAGAGACGATGGAGAAATTCAATATCAGCAGCTAAAGCCAGGCTAGGGCTCAACTGTGCAACAGATTATAAATTGCTCATGAGAAAAATCCAGGATAAAGCTGAAGAAAATTCAAACCAATCCACAAGAGCCAACATACTACCTTGAGTCTATCCCACCTGAATTGGAGAACAGGTCAACATAGATTTGCAATATTGAACACTAATGACAGAAAACCTGATGAGCTGTGGGAGGACATTGAGAACATCATCTGTAAAGGAAGAAAAAGGTCGTTCAAAAGACAGGAGAAAAAGAAAAGGTCAAAGTGGATGTCAGAAGAGACACTGAAAATTGCTCTTAATTGTGGAGCAGTTAAAGCAAATCAGAGAGATGAACAAGTCAATGAGCATACTAGAAAATTTCAAAGGGCAGTTCCAGAAGAAAAAAAGGCAAATAGTATAATTAAATATGCACAGACCTAGAATTAGAAAACCAAAGGGGAAGAACACAGTATATCTTAAACTGAAACAACTCAAAAGAAAAAATGTCAAGCTTCGAGTTTCAGTCTTGAAAGGTCCAATGGGCAAAATATTCAAAGAGTATGGAAAGAATACTCAGAGCCATTACACCCAAAACTGGCCGTGATCTATATTCCATTATTGGGGGAAGTGGCACGTGAGCAAGAACTAATCTTATGGAAGAAGAATCTTAAGCTGCATTGAAAGCATTAGCCAAAGACAAGACTCTAGGAATTGATGGAACAATTGAAATGTTTCAATAAGCTGATGAAGCACTGGAAGCACTCGCTTGTCTATGCCAGAAACTTTGGAAGACAGCTACCTGGCCAATTGGCTGGAAGAAATCCATATTCGTACCCATTCCAAAACAGATATCCCAACAGAATTATCACGTGATAGAGCAATATCTCTGATAACATATGCAAGAAAAATTTGCTGAAGATCATACAACAGCTGCAGGCATACATTGGCACAGAGCTGCCACACGTTTAGGCTGGATTCAACAGAGGACATGGAATAAGAGCTATCCTTGTTCATGTTAGATGGGCTCAGAGCAGAGAATACCAGACAGCTGTTTACCTGTGTTTTACTGCCTATGCTAAGGAATTTGACTGTGTGGATCATAACAAACTATGGCTAACTTTGAGAAAAACAGGAATTTCAGAACATGGAACTGGTACGTGGATCAAGAGGCAGTTGTGTGAACATAACTAGAGAATACTGCATGGTATAAATCAAGAAATGCGTTCAGAGTTGAACCCTCTCACCATACTTATTCAATTTGTAGGCAGAGCAAATCATCAGAGAAGCTGGCTATTGTGAAGTAGAAGGTGGCATCAGGATTTGAAGAGTGTTTATTAAAAACCTGAAATATGAAGATGACACAACCTTGCTTGCTGAGAACAAGAAGAATTTTAAATCCTTTCTGATGAAGATCAAGGATTGCAGCCTTCGATATGGTTTACAACTTAATGTAAAGAAGACCCAAGTCCTCACAACTGGACCACCGGGTAAGATCATGACAAATAAAGAAAAGGTTGAAAATCAGGCGGCCATCTAACTAAGAAACAACAAAGCCCATAAGGAAGAAGCACACCTGCCTAACCGGACACGAACGCTGAAGACAAAGTGGGTGCATGGGCAAGTGCGGTGAAGAAAGCTGATGCTGCCCAGTTGTCAAAATATATAGAATCTGGGGTCCCATAGGCTGGAAGATAAGCAAAGGGCCATCTAACTGAAAAACAACAAAGCCCACATGGAAAATGTGAGATGACAAGGCATGGAAGGTATCAGGTATCAGGCATCAAAGACCAAAAAAAAAAATCATAGCATTGTGAATGAGTGGGAGTGCAGAGTGAGGACCCAGGGCTCATCTGGGGGAAATTGGACATCCCCTTGCAGCAGGGTTGTGGGGAGGTGACAAACCAGTCAGGGTGCAGTGTAGCAACGATGAAACATACAATTTTCCTCTGGTTCTTGAATGCTTCCTCCCCCTGACTATCATGATCCCAGTTCTACCTTACATAACCAGCTGGACCGGAAGATGTACACTGACGTGGATAGGAACTGGAAATACAGAGAATCCAGGACAGATGAGCCCCTCAGGAACAGTGGTGAGAGTGGCGATATCGGGAAGGTGGAGGGAGGGTGAGGGAGAAACGGGAACAGATGACAAGGTCTATATATAACCTCCTCCCTGGAGGATGGACAGCGGAGAACTGGGTAAGGAAGACATAGGATGGTGTAAGATATGATAAAATAATAATTATAAATTATCAAGGGTTCAGGGAGAGGGTGAAGGGAGGAGCGGAGAGGGAGGGGAAAATGAGCTGATGCCAGGGGCTCAGGTGGAGAGTGGGCGTTTTGAGAATGGTGATGGCAACATATGTATAAATGTGCTATACACAAATGATGTTTGTACGGACTGCAAAAAGAGTTGTATGCTCCCCTAATAAAATGATTTTTTTTAAAAGAAAAGGTTGAAGTTGTCAAGGGTTTTGTCTTACTTGGATCCACAATCAGTGCTTATCAAAGTTGCAGTCAAGAGATCAAAAGATGCATTGCGTCAGTAAATCTGTTGCACAAGGACCACTTTAGAGTATTGGAAAGCAACTGCATGACTTTGAGGACGAGCGTTTCCCTGACTGAAGCCATGGCATTTTCAACTGCCTCATATGCATGTGAAAGTTAGACGCTGAATAAGCAAGATTGAAGATGAATCCATGAATCTGAATGATGATGCGGAAGAATATTGAAATATTGACTTTACCATGGAATTATGAATTCAAGTGTAAATTGAAAATATTCCATTTATAATTTTGAAAGTACCATGGACTGCTAAAAGGACAGACCAATCTGTCTCAGAAGAAGTAAGGCCAGCGTGATCCTAGAGGCAAGGGTGGAAAGACTTTGCCTTACAGAGTTTGGCCATGTTGTCAGGAAAAGGACATCATATTTGGTAAAGCAGATGGGCAACACAAAAGAGGATGACACTGTGGCTGCAACCGTGTACTCAAGCATAAGAATAACTGGGAGGATGGTGTAGGACCTGGCAGGATTTCATTCTGTTGTGCATAAGGGCAGTAGGAGTTGGAAGCAACTAGATGGTCCCTAACAGCACTAACAACAACCACATTCCCTTCCAGACCTATTGTTAATGTAGAGGAAGTCACTTTGCTTACCGAAACCAAGAAGAATGTTACAGAAATGGCAATGACCGGGTTGTATTTTCCTCCAGATTGCATGCCACACTATATATTTGTAAATGCGAAACATTTTCTGAAACTCAAATATTTAAGAAACTGCATCAGCAAAGCAAGGTTTGGCTAGCATGTATTGAGTACTTGCTTTGTACCAAATATTAGAATATATATTTTTAATCTGCATCACAACCCTAGTAGTATTATACTGATTAGAAAACCAAGGTTCATGGATGCGAAGTAACTTGTCCCAGCTCATTACATAGTAATTGATGGAGCTACAATTGAAGTGATGGTTAAGCTAATTACATTTCCCCCAACATACCACACTTGCCACACACACACACACACACACACACACACACACACACACACACACACACCTTCCACTTACTCTGAGTGCTTTTAATTACAGCAAATAGGCATTGCAATTTGTTCATAATTTATTGAGCACCTACTATTTGATACTTGGCTATTATTGGACATTTTCTTAGACATTACAAGTTATGAAACCCTTGGAGATTTCTACCTTGAAAGCAATCTCCTGCTAGACTAGAATGTGAGATACATGCATCTTACACATAGAACTGCTAAGGTATGGACCCCAGGATTCAATGACCAGGAAAGAAAGGCTCCCACAGACACTATGGTTGCCCCGCAGCATCTTCAGTTACCCTCAGCTGTACATCAAATATGTTATGTGCCAATTTTTTAATATATAACAAAATTTTAAGTATATCTCAAGTACAAGGGACAGATAAGCATTAGCTTAAATGAGGGAAGCAAAACAGTGAAGTGGCCCTAATGTGAAACTCTTTGGCTTTATCACATCTCCCCAGAAAGCTTACTGGCAGTGTGGGGGAAAGGGTCATTAGAGAATGTCTCAAGGTTTTGGGCTATTCATCTATTCCTCACTCAGGGTACCTTCCCTTATCACTTTCCCCACTTTCATGCGCTTACATACCCCCTTCCTTCCTTTGCTCTCACTCTCCATAAGCCTCGGTCTTTAATTCTTTTCTCTGCCTTTGCATTCAGCCTGGTGGAGGCCCTGAAGGCATCCTCTACCCTGCTGCTGACATCCAGGGCTAAAGCAATTGCTGAATCTGTGTTAGGTGATAGGGCATCAAAAAGGAACCCCTGACTGGTTGTGATTATGAAGAATCCTGTGGAATTTCTCACTATGGTGTTAACTGAAGATCTGATCTTTGCCCTCTGAGCTATTGCTTTGGCCTCCTGCAGACCTTTGTCTACAGAGTCAATTGAAAAAGTTCTCCTTCACAGCTTCAATGATCCTTCCACTGATTGGCTAGAGCCAAGTCCATTTCTACAAGGTGCTGTCATTGGCTGCTGGATTCTGGAATACCCTTTCCCAGCCTTAGGCATTTCGCCAAACTTCAGTGATCTCAGGCCATTCTCTAGGCAGTCAGACCCCCAGTTCCAGAAGTGTACCAGCATGCACTGGGTCTTTTCTTTCATCCTGCTACTGCACTCTCACACAAGCAGGCGGGTCTCCTGCCTTATTCTCCCTTAAGACATTGGTGTCCATTAGGGAACAGCTAGCAAGGCTGAGAAATATTTTAGAGGGTAATACTTAAAATCATCAGTAGTTTTTCTCTCCCATGCCCACCCCCACCCAAATAGTCAATATTTCTATATCACCCATAATAATAGCCCTATGGAGAATTGATCGTTTCTTAGGCTCTTCTCTAGGTATTTTACATTCATCTATTTAATCTCTGTAACAGTCATATAAGTGCTATTAGTATTGACACCATCTTACAGATGAGGAATTTGAGCTCCAAAGAGGTCACATACAGAAGAAGAAATTAAGCCACCAAGCTGCATAATTCATCCAAAATCACACACAGAACAAGAGACAGCCAGAATTTGTTTTGAACATTTTGACCTCAGAGAGCCTGCTCTTCCCCTGACTGCACTGCTCCTGTCGAGTCTACCTCTTCCCTCTGAAGCGGCTCTAAATGCACCCAGAGTGGATAGACGGTGGCTACCCTGCCACTGAGCGATGCTGACTCCTAGCCGGCCCCTGTGCCTTTCCAAGGCTATGACTGTTTATGGATATACAACGTGCAGTTTCTTCTGCCGCAGAGCTGCTGGTGGTTTTGAACTGCCAACCATGTGCATCACCGCCCAACGTGTAACCACTACCCCACCAGGACACCCAAAGTCTATATGCTACTACTGAAACCAATTAGATAGCAAATAAACTCTTCACATTCTGGCCCCAAACTACATTTTGAGAATTATCCTCCCTTTTTTCTATACCGCCCGCCCCCTTATCAATGTGTGACAAATACCTCTCCTTGATATAATGCATATGCTTGTAATTGTCTCTTTGGTAATACTGTTCTTCCTGCACAAATACCCCCCGCCCACCAACTCTCTAGAAAACTTCTTCATTCTTCAAATCCCACCTCAAAAGTCTTGGACTTTTCAAAGTAGTTTCTCAGACAAATAATTAAGTACATATCTTTCTTTCCTCTTAACTCACTGTCACCCGATCGATTTTGATCATGGTGACTGTATACAACAGGGAAACTGTCTGATAGGTTTTCCAAAGCTATACATCTTTTGGAAGCACCCTGCCTCATTTTCTCCGTTGGAGCCACTGGTGGCTTCGAACCACCGACCTTTGGGGTTGAAGTCAAGCACTTAATTCACTGCACCACCAGGACTCTTTCGCATTTCTTCCCCAGTACTTCTAAAGTAAGTGACAGTATCTTAACTAACTTAAGAAAAAAAGACAGTTTTAGGTGTCCTAGGACTCAAAACCTATCATGAAGGTTCGGGCGCTCTTTCTCTCTGCCCTTTCGTTCTCCCTGTCCCTTTATCAGAGGCTCTCTCCACGTGGCGGGCCTTTTGCAGTAGTCGGCCCAACCTGCACATCCTACTGGCTTTGAAGTTGTCGCAGAAAGACAATCTTTTTTCTCTAGTTTTACAAGAAATGTCAGAGAGGATTCTAAGCAACTTGGCTCGGATCATGTGTTCAAATCTAAACCAGTCACTGTGACTGGGTAAAAGGAGAAAGGTGTATCTGAAAGGCGTGCATCATGTGCCCATGCCAGGTGACAGTGGAAGAGGATTCCAGGCAGCAATGATGCCAGGCAGCAATGCAGCAGTGCCTGAAATGATCTCCCAGGAGAAATAAGATTCGTTCGTTACCAGAAAAATTAACAGTTGGAAAAAAATTACATGAATAACAATGAGTCCACGGAAGAAGCAAATGTCCTAACATTGATTGTGGTAAAGATTGTACAGTTCTTCTTGTTATGATTGAACTATTGAATTGTATGATATGTGGGTGAAGTGCCAATAAAACTTTAAAAACACACTCAGAGGAAACAGAAAGATCAGACTTCCATTACATAACCCTGGCCTTGCTAACATGCATACCTCATTTTCCCCCTCATAATACTGTTTTAAAAATACTCTCACCATGAACTCATTCAAAAAATGAAAGATACACTACTTAAAAAAAGGAATCAAAATATTTTCTAATATACCAAGTGGGTTTTTATAAAGGTCGGAAGAAGTTTCAGGTTGTACAGTCATTGAACAAGGGCAACCTTGTAAGATCGCACACCCACATGTGGTAGCCTGAGGCCAGAGAGATGGCAGCCCAGCCGAAGTGTGAGGAAGAAGAGGAGGGCCAGGCACTCTCTCAGTCCAGGTAGTTAGGGCCTCTCACTGGGAGGCTTGGTCCAAGGAATTGGTTGGCCCCATTGTCTAAACTAAGCCCACCTGGGTCTAGTTTGGGCTGCCCAGGTGTACCGCCCACCTGACTTCAGCTTGAATTGGCACTTGCCCAGTAGTCATAGCTGGCTGAGTTCTCGCCTGAGTCTCTTCCAACCTCCAAGGGCTGTGGGTGGGTGGGGGGAACCTTCAGGCATGGAGAGGGACAATCCCCCGTCCCTTCCTCTTCCTACCTAACATTAGCAGTCCATCATTTAACCACTATACCACCAGGACTCCTCTTGTCTCAATCAGAGCAAATGAGGCCCTTGATGCTCCAAGAGCCAGTGAAATCAATCACCTCAATCCAATCAAATGTTTTAGCTATCTAGTGCTACGATAACAGAAATACTGTAAGTGGGTACCTCTGTCAAACAGAAATAAATTTTCTCACAATTTAGGATCCTAAGTCTGAATGCAGGGTGCTAAGTATAGGAAACTTTCTGTGTCAGGTCTAATAGAAGGCCCTTCCTTCCTTCCAGTATCTGTGGGCTCTGAATCTTGGGAGATCTCCATCCATTTTGTCAATGATTTTCCCCTCAGGCTGGG